>NC_031774.1:49068339-49179241 GCF_001522545.3 Parus major
CTCTTCTCTTTCTCTTCTCTCTTTTCTTCTTCTTTCTATTCTTTCTCTTTCTATCTCTCTCTTTTATATTTTTAAGCCTCTATGACAGGCAATAGTCCTTTATCACTGTTTCTTTCATGAACCTTAACCCTGAAAATGTGACAGAGCTGTTAGTATAACCTTACATAGACATGCATAAAGTTTTCATTGGTTGTTGCTTGCTCACATGTGGCTTTTATATCATGATGTGACTCTTCAGGATGTCCTGTCCAGGACCAGGAGTTGGACTCAATCCTTGTGGGTCTCTTCCAATTCAGCATATTCTGTGATTTTGTAATATATTGAAAAATATACATAAATGTATCTCTACATCAGATAGTGTTTACTTAAGAAATGAAAGTCTGTAATAAATGGTCAGTGAGCTGTTAGGGACAGTTACAACATGTTGTGATGAGGAAGATAAGTGACTTATATAAAGCTTCTTTAAAGAGCTGTCATTGTAGCTAACACTGCACTTTACAGAACTGACTGAACATCTAGATTATCCAGAGGTTTCTTTTGATTTGAACTAGGAATGAACTTAGTGTTTAATATATTTCTTTCCTCTCCTTAATTTCCCTAAGCGATAGCATTCAGGCTTGAGCTTTTTTCCATTTTATTTCCTTAGAATATACACTTTGAAAACAAAAGAGTGCTGTTTTCCAGAGTCAAGTGATAATTTCAGTTTAAGGAAAGTAAATTCTTCTTTAGGAAATATCTCAGACACTTGTGGCATGGAGAAAAAGCCTGAGAAAGTGATATCATGAAATCATGAGATCAGAATTCCTGCAGCAAGTAAAAAGCTTTTTGCTCCCTTTCTCTCCTTCCAGTTACACTCATGGCTATGCAGCAAACTGATTTGTCATTTCTGAATGCTAGATTTCATGGAGAACTGCCAGTATAGCATAGACAAAGCAAAATACAAAGCAATGACTCCTGTGATCCAGGGTTCACAGAGGCTAAACTTGAAATGACCAAAAGTAGGAAAAATGCATTCAGCAATAGGATTTGGAAAAATAGCAAAAAAGATTTCTGACAGTTAGGAGCTTTGAAGCATTTCAGTGTCAAAGAGGACTTAACCTGGAGCATAAAACTAACAAAGAAGCATTAGGAACCCTGCAGTCTGTCTCCAATCAAGTCACTCTGTATCACTTAACTCCTCTCAAAATGAATGTCACTGTATTTCCACATTCCATGACACTGTTTTGAAACTTGATAAACAAATGTTCTATATTATTCTAAGATTTTAAAATTAGAAAGGAACTGAAAAACAGTCAAAGGGCAAGGCAATGTAAAGGTTTCTGTCTGGTGCTCCTTCCCTCTCACATTTTTCCCCTTTCTCCAAGGTGTACACTTCTACACAGGTCACAGCTCCTTCAGGAAAAACCCACCTGCTCTGCCATAGTCCTCCCCACAGGCTGCAGTGTGGCTACCTGTGCCACCATGGAGCACCTCATCTATGTTTTATTCCTCCTGACCTTGGTGTTCCCTCTGTTTCTTTTCACTCTTTTTGTTCCCTGCTCTTCTTCCCTCTGAGCAACACTTCCTGACCTTAACTATATGTTCCCAGGGCACCAGTTTGGCTGATGGGTGTACCTGCATCCTGTGATGGGGCTGTGGCAACCAGCTCTTCAGCAGAGGGCAACCCCAGCCTCTTCTCAGAGGCCACCTTGAAAATCCCTGCTGCCAGCACAGACACCCAAAATAAGATAAAAGAATTTGCAAAAAATTAATTTTTCTGAATGTTCAATCTAACATGCTGTAGCTGGATGCTGATGAGGAGTATTTCTCCTGATGCATTCTGTTGTTTGACTTTTCAGCTATAAATACATATAAAGAGAAATTAAGCTGTCCACTTAAGCTCAGTCACTGAAATACAAAAGGGAATAGGGTTTGAGTTTAAATCAAAACATCTTCACACAGGTGATTCACTCTATAATGCAAACGATACAGCTGCTATGGTCACATTGTCTCATCATATTATCTATCATTATATCAAATAATTTGAAATAGTATGACATCCAAAAGAAAGCATGGCATTGATATTTCAATGAGGAAAATGGGGATACCAAGGCAGACTATAAAGGTCATCAGGGATGAAAATATTTGCTCTATTTACATGTGCAGCTTCAAACACAAGAAGAGTGCAACAACAGAATCAATAAACTGAGATTTCTTGAGGACTTTTTCCTTATTCTTGTCCCCAAACACTGCAGATGTTATAATCCTATCCTCCTACCTGGCTTCGTGCTTAATGGCTACTCCATATTCCTGTTGTACCTCACCAGGCTTCAAGAACTCAGTCTTTAATAAATTCATATGTTTACTTACATGCATGGACCATTTATATCTAGAAAGATGAGAGGAAAATATGTATCCTGTATGAAGAAATTTCCAGAAACCTATTTGGACTGTAACCTCTCCAGAGCAGCATGCACAGTGGTAGCTCTTGGTGTTCTCTATGGCTTCTATCCCCATCATAAGTTGACAATAGATGTCACAAAACTAATTTGTTCAAACAAATTTGATTTCTTACACCTTTTTGGTATTTACAGAGGAGTAAAAAAACATCACTTAGTCAATTCTCTTAAGTGAACTCAAGCATTTAATCTTAGCATTCTTGGAGTTTTCTATTAATTTCTCATAGCATTTTCTGTTTCCAGAACTGGGTCCTTTACTAGAGATACTGTGTCAACTTTTAGCTGTAAAATGCTACAAACCCATCAGTTTCAGGAGAGTTGCTTGTGATTTTCACTGATCAATAGAGATGAAAAGTGAGTATGAAGAAAAAGTCCCATTTACACTTCAGACTGTTACACCACCTGTCTCTATCTTGGTATGTAAAAGTCATTACAGGGTTAAGGCTGTGTTACCATGGTAGAAAGAAAGAAGGAGGCCTCAAGGTGCACAAGATTTATTCCTCCCTCAAAACATAGTCTTTTGCCTCAAGTGACCTATTACTCTTACAACTGAGCCCAGTTTTGAAACAGATAAAATGCTTACAAGTAATTTTTTCTCCCAAAGAGGACCATTTGGACTGTATATGTTGGATAACATCCTGAGCACAGAGTGACTAATGGGAAAAGTTTCATAGAGGTGTTTGGGCTTGTAAGGAGACAGCACAGAACAGACAGGCCTTGTAACTAGACAAGATCTTAGCCCTCTGCCTCATTCATCCCCTGGTTTAACAGAAAAGTAAACCACTTCTTCCCTCTCCCCTACACTCATCACTTCCTGGAGTAGGAGCTGCCACTTCATGTGCATCTCCTACTAGCAAGGGTTTGATCTCAGTTAGGGCTTCTCGATGATATTATAATACAGAAATATAATGATGAGGATGGCAATAATAATGGTAGTGGTAAGAGACAAGAAAAAGTCATTCAGAACTCATTGTAAACATCTCAAAGTCAAGAGCAATCTCCAGATTTAAAAACAAATCCCACTTTATGGAGAGAAAATTATTCCATGTGAATAACTAAGTTATGTCAGTGTCTCAATACAAAATCTGCATAAATATTTGACTCCTAATAGTGCTCATTCATGTGATGCTTCATGCTCCTCAGTTTCTCTTTGTCAGGCTCATCCTGAGCTTTCAGGCACCCTGAGATGGTGCATCACAGAGCTAGCAGAAGTGTGCATGCCACAACTAGAGCAGTGGAAGGAAAAGGTTGCCTAGAATTGTCTCCTAATTTCGTTTCCTCTCCCCACCAAGGGGTAATTGCTAAACCACCAACAGCTAAATAGACCCATCAACAGATGCCAAGGCTGCTGCTAGGTTTCGGTCATGTCTTTCCCAGTAGGGGCCACTACAGAGCATCAAATAGGAAGGAAGACTGGGAAGAGAAAATGAGTACAGTATAACAGAAGGAACCAGGTAAATATGAAAAATGCTTCACTGGAAGATTAATCCTTCCTGTAGTCCATCGTTAAAGTAATAAAAGGTTTATGATTCATTTCTTACATTATAATGGAGGAGGCAATTAGTAATTACTGGATTTATAGTATTTGTTGTGTTAACTCAGCCAATAAAATACACAGCAAAACTGTTTTTCTGAAGCACATTCATTGCAAAGTAATGTTCTTGAAGCATTAAAAATGCAATCTAGTGCACTGCACTTCATGTATTATTACAGAAAGAAGTATAGTTCTCCAACATGCACTGAGGTATTAAGAACTCAAATATTTTCCTTTTTTTCCTATGCAATTTTTTTTCCCCAAAGGAAGTTTAAACACTCTAAGTAATCTCCGGTAATAAGATGTAGCACAAAACCCTACATGTGCTTAATGTCTATTATTAAAAAACTAAGCACCCTTTCTCAAACTTCCACATCTTTCTCCTTAATGTACAATCAAGTTTGTGTCTTTTCTTCACATGGGACAAAGGTCACAGAATCTTCACTGGCCACTGGAATTTCCTTTGTATCTGCCCTAGTAGTACTTTTTGCTTCCACTAAAGTAGTATTTGTTTCAGTAGTATTTTTGTCCTGCTGTGAATCAGAATTCCATTATTATACACTGGTCAGTTATACATAAAGATTTACATTCTGGAACTTCTACAAAGCAAATTTTACATGAAAACAGCTTTTAATGTATAGCCAAAATTTAAACTGAATTAACAAAAAATGAAAGTATCATTTCTGTTACATTCTTGTATCTCACCTACGTGTGCCTTGGAGCTCAAGATCTTGGAAAGTGATTGCTTTATAATGTACAATGTTCAGTTATTGGGCTTCTGTCCATGAGCTAAATTAAACATGTAGAATAATATAAAACACATGAATTTCCATCTAAAAAAACACAATCATCTTCACTTTAGCCAAAGGAAAGTATACAATAAACACCACTCATCTAGAGGAACCCTACAGACAGGGAGGGGAAAGGAAATGGAAAGAGGTGAAGTTTGAGGAAACCCCTCCAACTGAAGCAAGGCATTTTTCTAAATCATGACTAAAAGGGAAACCCCCATGAAATTCAGGACTGCCAATTCTCCTGCTAATACATTTTCCTATACATTCCCTAAATGTTTTCATTTGCAAAAATAGGATTGACTTTCCCTCCACTGAAAAAAGCCTAGCTTCTGTCATCAAGGCTGGAACAGCCGTGTAATGCAATTTCCTTCTTAAAGTTCTTAAAAGTGAATTCTGAGTTAAACTGTCACGCGTAGCACTCCTCAGGGGTTCCTGGAAAACCATTTCCCCATCTGAGTATGTAACTCTGTGAAACCAAAAAGGGAAGGAGTCAATCTTGTCAGCTGTTTCTAGTCAAAAGTTTTTTGACAGAGAAGAGTTATAATTCTTAGAAATAAATTTCTGTTATGGAATTAAGTTCACTAGAGTAAAAGCTGTTGGAAAATTCAAAATTGTCAAAATTATTGAAATAAAATGTCCTTGTTCACCTGAATATTTTTTTAACTCTATTGTTTTCAGAATTTTCATCAGTTGCACTGATTTTCAGATTTGATGTGAAAAAAAGCAAACTGTAATCTGAACTTTCTGGGGAAGACAATGAAAGCTTACATCCTCCAACACTAGAGAAATCTACTGCAAATGCATTATTTCCTAGAGTGGAGAAAATCTTATAGAAGCAACATGTAAAATACTCCAAACAATAATATGTTATCTAGCACACTCTTTATCACTGCTTCCTTAATATGGTTTCAAACCCGAAGAAGAGTCTGTGTGCCTTAAAGCTTGTTGTTTTTTAACCAACCATATCAGTTGATCTAATAAAAGATAATGACTCTACAAACCTTCTCTTTAAAAACATTTCACACAGTCTAGCTAGAGACAGAGAGGGGAAAATTAAGTTCACAAGCCTTGCTTGTGAAGTCCCATCGAAGGGACGATGAATTTGTCTGGATGCAATATGTAATAAACAACCCTGTGAAAAAAAAGGCAGAAGCTTGCACAGCATCTGCTTTGCAAACTTAAATAACTTGGCCATTTAAGTTGTTTTGTTTGGTCTATTACATATGGCAAAATGATCCAATTGATGCACTCAGTACCATCAGTATTTCATTTAAAAAAACGAATCTGTTCTCTTCCCTTCCCCTCCCCATGCTGATGGAGGATCAGTTTAATATCTGGATTGCTGGCAATGCACTTGAGTGCTGGTGAGTCAGATAGATGGGAATGCTCCCTCTGAGTCAGTGTGGAGCCAGCCTCCCAGCATGGTGCTTGGGGACACTCTGGTGCTTGAGCTGCAATCGTTTAGATCAGAGAAAACCAAAGCCCTGAACAGTTGCGGTCACTTGAAATCAGATGGAAAAAACAGAGATATTACGCCAGTATCCTCAGCAAACTCAAAAGAAGACAATAATTGCAGGAGGCCAGATCTGCTCACACTCTGCCAAGAACCTTGATGAGATAGTCTTCTTTGTTTTCTACCATTAAATAGTCAAGCTCATTATTTTTATTATTGAAAAGTTGCTATATTACACACAAGAAGTGGTTGTATTTCAGTGCTGCTCAAAGTGATTCTGTTATGTATAAGCTGTAGGTTTGCACATGACAAGGAATAAATCAGTCCTAGCTGTGCTTTTGCATAGACTTCAATGGAGTTTAGATCTGTCCTAGACTTTTTAAATGATCTGTAGTTCATCTGGGAGAAAACAAAAGCAATTTAATCACAAATTAATTATTTTAGGAAAAAAATAAAATAAAATACTGCACTCCCAGTTCTTCCCCTGGCCTGTAACCTCTTTGCAAGCAGGGCCCAGATTCTTATTTTGTGTTCACCCACTGCATAGCACAGTCAGCTCCTCTGGGTTTTTGAATGATGTATCTCAACAAAGCTATCACAACAGTGATAACCCCAATGACAATAATGTCCATGATAATAAATTCAACACTTTCCAGTGAATAACACATGTAATTATTACACTCCATTGCTGTTTATTATTCAAGTATTTTTAGTTTCCCCTAGCAAAAGTTCTTGTCACTGACAATGCATCCAATTAAGTACAAAAAAATGAACATCTGCAAAATTTCAAGCTACCAAGAAAGCGCTGATACTTTCTTGCTTCAAGAAAGGGGACAGACTGACAGGGAAGTTTTTCTCTTTTTTCTTTCTGAAACACTACAGCTCTTGTAACCACCATTCCCCTCATTCACATAGCTGCATAGTTAGCTGCCAATTTACATGGGAATCATCATGTGCACAGAAAACTATCTGAGAAACAAAATCAATTCAGTGAAATAACACTAACATTTCAAAGTGATCTGAGTTGCACAGGTCAGGGAAAAAAGATTATGGCATCCACAGTAAAACAAATAAACATTTACTTTTGCACAGTTTCAAAATGGAAAAGCATGTTTCCTGATACATGAAGTTAAAATGAAACTCCCCATAAAGTATATGTTGAGATCCTGACCTGAGAACTCACGTGGCAGGATAGAACTCAATGCAAAATTAAAAGGAACGAGCTCTCCACCCACCAACTTCAGCAGCACTGCTAGGCACCATAATAATTAATTGAGCCTTGATATTTCATCAGCGGTTGATTACAGAGTAGAGCTGAGTGGAACATTTCACACAGAAAGTGAGGCAATGTTTCAACAAAGTCAGAAAAAAAAATAACTTTTCACACAGCATTGTTTTGTGAGTTTTGACATTTGATTTCACTTAGCTGAATGAAGAATAGAGTGAGAGAAGGTGAGCATGCCAGAGTGAGAGAGCTCAGTATTCTCTAAGTGGTTCACATGTTTAATAGTTGAAGAGATGGGAGCAGATTCTCCATTTGACCAAAACTTTGTCTCATGCAAAGGAGAGACATTTTGGGGAAACAACCAGTACTCCCAGGTGTTTTGACCAGACTCAAGACACTGACTCCCAGCCCAGAGCAGTAGGAAGGCTGCTTCACATCTCTCAGGATGATCAAGGCCCCCCCAGTGAAATGCTGAACAGCTGAGCATAGGTGAAACAGACACTGAAATATAGCCTTTGACATCCTGTGACTTGTTTTGGAGAGAAAGCCTTGCCCAAGGGCAGCTGCACCAGGATGTGGTGCCAAGCTGTCTCTTCCATGGGCATTTGTGTGGCAGCTCAGAAGCCAGTGGAGAGCTGGTTTATAAAGGGAGTTGAGAAATAAGTTTTCATTTTTATGACTGCCAACATTCACCTCAGCACTGCTCAAGTCCCTCAGTATCTCATGGCTTTCCAGGATCAAACCCTCTTCTGGCCGAAGAGTTTTGACATTGATTTTAGTGTAAACTTTAAAGTGTTTTGGAGGGTGCTGTGTGAAGGGGGCTCTTGTCCAGATGCTCAATTTAGGAAATCTCTCTCCTCCTCAATAGCATAATCCTTTGGGGGCATGTGTGTTTGTGTGTGTGTGTGTTGGAATTTCAGAGAATCACAGGATATTCTGAGCTGTAAGGGACCCACAAGGACCATTAAGTCCAGTTCTTAAGATTGCCCAATTTGCCACACGAAGGTCAAGCCCACAGCCTTGGCATTATTAGCACCAGGCTCTAGCCAACTTTGCTTAAATTTGTTTAAGTATTAGGGGGAAGAAAAACAAACATCCATGTTTTAGCTATTTTTGATTGCTTAAATTCTGTATGTACAAATGCAGGGAAATGTATTACCCTCCTATAGCAAACTTTTTATTCAACAACATGATGTAAACAGCTATTTTTGTTCTTTTTGCTAGGACTAGGAGTGCTTTGGATGAAAGAAGGTGGGGGGGAGGAAATACTGGCATGTGTGAAATGTAGGAGAGGAAATGTAAGAAGAGAGAAATCAGAACATGACACATAATAGGGCTACAGAAAGAGCAGCTGATAAAAAAAAGATAAGCATTGAAGAGGAAATTAAAAGACAACAAGTTATCCACTTGGAATTGATCAAGAAACAAGAGCATGTATGCCTGTAGTAAGATCTCCATCTCCCATTGGCAGTTCCTCCAAGATCCAGGGTGTTCCCTTAGTCCTGGCTGACATCCAGCTTGGGTAATTATATTCTACTTACATAAAATTCCCCTTGCAGTTTCAATTGGACACCACTTTGCATCCCAAACCGTTCTGCAGTGTGGTTATGCCTGCTTCACAACAGAGATGGCTGCATTTCAGCAGGGAGCAAAGTTATCTTTTTATATAGTTCATATACTCTGTTATAAAGCACCTGGGACCCTTCTGCATCAAACGTGCTGTACACATTACGTTATCAGTAGTATTCAAGTTATTAGGAGAAATAGTATACAGTCATCATTTATCTACTGAGACAATAAATTCTCTGTTAAGTAGGGTCTAAGCTAAATCACAATGCCATAGTAGTGCTCAGATGGAATTGAATGGCACAGTTATAAAAGTAATTGAACAAGCCAGTACGGCTGCAGCTGGGGAAAGTAAATCAAAGGCCTAGATCCTGAGCTTAAGTAAAATAGATTTGTAGAAGTTCTGCTATTTGCACCAGTGGGGAATTTTGCCTCAAAAAACCAGGCTCTCAAAGAGAGACTGGCCATCCTTCCCAAAGTTTTAATGCTTTTCCATCCAGCAGGAGCAAGCAGGCAAGTGCTGATGAACTGTGTTTAAGCAGTAGTTGCAGACTTAGGGGAGGTTCTGAGGTCAAAAAATTAGAGAAAGAGGAAAAATGCACACGTACACATACACACACACACACACACACACACAGGAAGAGCCAGTGAAAAAGAAAAGAGAGATTCAGAATGTAACTCGGATTGCAAAAATGACCCACAACAGTCAGCTGACCCAGGTGAAGAAGCCAGAAGAGGGGAACTGTGCTGTTGCCCAGTAGCTTGAAAAGAAATGTGACTGCTTATTAGTTTGGTTTTTTGTTGTGTTTGTTTTTGTTTTTTTTATGTTTAGATCAAAAGGGCATTAAGTAATTCAATCCATGTGTTTACACAGAGAACAGTATTAGCATGGGGATGCATGGAAGCCACATGGGAATATCTGCTAAATGAGACTACACTGAAAACAGCCATTCAGCAGTCTTGCAAAACGCATTGTATGGAGGCGAGTTGACCACTGCATAATTCAGCTAAGTGAAAGACAAAGCCATTGGGTGACTGAGTGCAGCAGCTTGTGAGGCACAGACAGGTTTGCTGTGCAATGGGTCTGACCTGTTACTTTTACCATCATTTCCACATCCAGAGTTAGGAGATGGAGCATGATAGGTTCCAGAATGGAGAGTGTGACAGAAAAAAGTAATCAATTAGTGTGAAAGGTAATTGATGTAGAAAAAACAGATCATTCAGCTTCCAGAATTTCAAAGTGTATTTAAATATTTTTTAAAAAAAACAGTTTAAATTAATTTGTGGCAAAATGTTTTTTTTCTTGATCATGCTTTTGGGCTACTGAAGAGCCACTGGCACTATGTCTTATTGTAAAATATAACATGAAAAGGGCTGTATAATGAGACACAAACGTTTTTCAGAGCATGATTTTTCTGCTGAACGAAAAAGCTTTCATCCTTAGTGGAGTTAGAGATAAGGAATTTTTGAGGCACAGCATCAAGGCACACCAGCCAGTCAAGGCAGATGATTGTCCTGCTCTGCTCTGCAATGGAGCATCCTCACCTTGAATATTGTCTCCCCAGGGCAGCAGGCACAGCCCCAAGCCTGACAGAGTTCAAGAAGCATTTGGACAACACTCTGAGGCTCACGGTGTAAGTCTTGGTGTGTTCTTTGTAGGGCCAGGTGTTGGACTCTGATGATCCTGATGGGTCCCTTCTAGCTCAGCATACTCTATGAGTCTGTGAGGCTCTGTGGAATACATTATTATAGACACTGTTTCAAAAACCTTGTCAAGGTGCAGGTAAAAATTCTATTTTGTGCCAGTATTTGGCATCTGCTAAAGAAGAAGGAAGGTTAGTCAAGAAGGTGATGAGTTTAGGCTGTGTTTTTAAATGACCAGCCAGGCCTGCTACAAACATTAGAAGGTAGCAAGATTATAAACAAATAAATTTAAATAGATTCAAATTAAAATTGGAGTCCAGAGAACATACTGAATGCAGTCAAAGAGTGACAGATTTAAAAGGGACATAATGCTAGAGTGCATAATTTCTTTCAAAAGAGGAGAAACTTTAAAGTACTACTACAGCAGCTACTTTATACTTGGAAAAAAAGATTTTTTTCAGAAACACCTAAATATAATTGCGAATAAAGCTTAAGAAAATGGGTCAAGGAATATTTTTATTATTATTTTGTACATACAGTGAAGCATTTTGTTGAATTACAAGACCACATATCTGAAAATCTCACTGAAGCATCAGAGACAAGGCTTAATTCTTTATTGTGGGCCTGCTAATGCTCTTCAGAATTAAGCTAAATTACTGTGTCTTTCAAGACTCATATTTTTGACAAATGTCTAAGACTTCTTGATCTTTACCATGTATTTCACACTGGTTCACAAGATAACTTTTCAAAAAATGAGCTTTTGATTTTGCGCCTTGCATTTTGTCAACTGGATTCTTGTGAGCTTTGGGTTAGCAACTTTAAGCCTCTGCTTCACAGAGGCTAATTAAATTAAATCAACTGAGTGAAAAGGCAGCCTCTCAGGTCTGCAGTAGAACAGGAGCCAATCCCAGAGGGATGAGGAAGGGTAAGGCAGCAGCATGCAAGCCTTTCCCCTTCCCCCTTCCTCTTTGTGGAAGCTGTCCTAGGCACTGTCCAGGAGGCTGTCAGCTGAAACCGGCGGCTGCCATCAGCTAACACCGGCCACAGGAAAATGAGCCAAAAAGACAACAGAAGGAGAATGGAAGTGCCAATGTCCTCAAAATTCTGGCTCTGAATGGAAATAAAATCTCCTTTATCTACCTCACTAATTTGTTTGATTAAAGGGGATGTGACTTAGCCCCATACATTGGAGACTGGTGAGAAAGCTGCTGGGAGATGGCTTTTGAAATCATGTGTGCCATTGATTGCAGCTCCCAGCCTGTGGGCAGCAACTACTGTATTATCCCCTGATTAGTAGAATGGCCTCACTATAGGAAAGTCTGTGAAGTTTTGGGTAATTTTTACTCATATGTGACACAAGGTTGCAATCAGCATACATAATTTGGGGTCATCGTAGTTTTCATGTCAGATACTGGTGGAAGTTTAGAAAAGTCATCTTCACAGGACTATTTTTTCATACTGCAACACAAGCTCACGGGTTAAAGGTTTAAGTGTCCAAGTCAGCATTCACAATTGGAACTGGAAATTATTTTTCCATATGCATAAATATGGCAGTAACCTTTCCTCTTTGTATGCCATGTCGTCTTTTGCTAAGTGGCTGAAAACCTGGATGCATTGAGCTCAAAGAAGGAGGTAGGTCTGCAGGGAGAAGTAATGTGTGTTAATAAACTGGTTATTAACATAAAGAGAGGGGGGCATTTCAAAAAACATAACTGCTTTCAAGCACACAAGCTCCTCTTCAAGAGTAAATTTCATGTTCTTACACTCCTTAAACTCAATGGGAGCTTTAACATGAGCTCATTCATGTCTCACATTTAAATTGCAAATAGAAAGGATATAAGATTCATCCTAAAGGAAATGAAATTCCCTACCATTAAAGAAATGATAGGGTTGTTCTAAATAAAGCCTCGAGTGCTGGAGCATCTTGACCCAAAGTGGGTGTAGAGTTCAGAGAAGGCAAGTCAGAACACTTTTTAGCATTGGTTTACCCACCTGTTAAACGGGTCTAACAGTCAACCTCAGGAAAATAGAGAGGATTAATTAACATATCTGATGTTCTCTGAGATTCAAGAGAAGAGAAAGAATACAGTGCAAAACACTACTCTTATTTTTGTCATTTTGGTGATCCATCATCCCGCAGCTCTGTGGGGACAGGAACTGCTGTCTGATTCAGCAGGCAAACACATGCAAAAGCCACTGAGATTTCCCTTTGTTGTGGGCTGTCAACTGTGTGTTTTTTTGTTGTTTTTTTTTAAATTTAATTATTGGCCTTTATTGGGAGTGAGTTCCGATTCTGAGTGCTTTCATGGGACATCATATGATGAGGTGGTACCAAGGGAAGTGCTGCAAAGTAGGTCAGGTACCACAAATGTAACCAGACAAGTCACTCAGGGGAAGTTCAGCTGTTTCAAGTAAGTCAGAGACTACAGCCTGGAAGACAGTGATTAAAGCTTAGAAGTCTTTACTGAAGCCACAGCATGATAGGCCTGAATCACTCCTGCAGTCAGATAAAGTTGTGCTATTACCAGTTTTCAGCCATCATGCAAAAATTCTGATCCTGCCAACCTTTCTCGCATCAGGGACTATCCCTTGCCTGGCAAGGAGACCCATTTGCTGTGTTCACACATCATAATTGAGGTCTGAGCCTAGAATAAATAAAGACATATGAAAGACACTCAGTGCTGTCTACATTGGATAAACTTTGCCTAGGCATTTGAATTTTTATCCAAATTGATCTCGTTCATTGAACCTTTCGTGGTTCTTACACAGGTAGGACTTAGAGTATAGTCAACCACCTTCTGTAATTAAATAAGTGTTTGTAATTAAATAGCCTCAATATTTATTGAATTTGAGCTATCTTCACTCATTCACAAAGGAAAAATAAATCTGGAAGAGATATTTTGTTATATATATTTTTAACTAAAATCAAATTTTTAAGAGCTACCTCATACACACCTGTTCACGTCTGCCTAATTTGACAGCCAGTTATAATAATAAATTCCCAATCCAACCTTTTCAATCTATGTAATCATTGTTGTCCTTTTAGCAGCACAATTTCTTAAAAGGGGCAGTGTTTGGTCTTACACTGGTCTGAAAAGGCCTACATTTTATCAATTTCATTACTTTACTGCTGATCTTTGTTAGCTTCAGGATTTTCCTGTGCTTTGTTTTTTATAATGTGTTTTCTTCGCCCTGGAATGGAAAACAGAAAAGAAATCTGGGTTTGTGTATTTTTTAATGGTTGGTTGTTTTGGTTTGTTGTTTTTTTTTCCCCTTAATATACATTTTGATTTAGATATCAAACTGATTTTTGACAAAATTAATTGTACCAGCAGTGCCTTGTCCTGCAGTGCTTTCCCCTTTACATCCTGGGCTGCTACATGATCCTGGGCAGGCAAGCCTTACAAGGATGCTGTTACAC
This sequence comes from Parus major, assembly GCF_001522545.3. Taxonomy (NCBI): domain Eukaryota; kingdom Metazoa; phylum Chordata; class Aves; order Passeriformes; family Paridae; genus Parus; species Parus major. The sequence continues at coordinate 49,082,415 of NC_031774.1, forward strand.
AGCTCTTGTTTAGTGTTTAGATCTTTAATATTTAGATCTTTAAAGTGTTTTGTGTCTACTTCTAGCAGGCTTTGTGCCAGTTCCCCAACAATGTAGCTGAATCAGTAACTTGGAGCCAATTCCATGATAGTGGGTCCAGCAGTCTGCTCTGGGTATGTATCTTGTGAGTCCTGCAGCCTGCATGCCTCTTTGCCAAACAATGATATAATCAATAAGCTGCCAACTCTTGGATCAAGGATGTATCCAAGATATTTTAGGCTTATCCAATTACCGAATAATTGTGTTTGCAATAACTAGCTCGTGTTCAGCACATTTGGTTATTAGAAGAAAGTTGATTGCCACACTCTTTCAGTGCCAGTACAGCCAGAAAAGCTCTATTTTATTATGTCTCCACTAAGCTTAGAAAAGTTACCTCTGAGTGTTTTCCTATTTTTGGCGTCATGTAATGACATGCAGCTTATTCACACTGCTGTCCTCCAGCAGGGTTAGCGTAAAGGCTTTAAAGATATTGGCAGTATGCCTCCAATTTCCTCTTCTCCCCTTTACACAATTACAGAGCTTTAAATGATAGTCCCTAAATTCACAATCAACTCCTGAAGCCACCCAGTGAGACAGCAGGATGTGGAGCTATTCCCAAGCACGGATGAGCACTGAGTGCTGTGCTCCAGGAGTCCCCTCTCCCTGCAGAAAATCAGTGTAACCCACCTGGCAGGTAAAGGTTCTCTTTATTATGCAAACTGATGTTTGTCAAGGCTTTTCACTCTGCAGACAAAGAAATAACCTATTGACACTTCGGAAAGCTGAAACCAAGGAATTCTAGCCATTCTGGAACAGTCCTGCTTCAGTGATTTCTTTGAATACAAGTGTAATAACTGTCCAAAACACGATAAAAAATGTTAATCTATTTTCATGGTCATTCTTTTGGACATTTTGCACTTCCAAGGAGATCCCAGGATGCAACAGCTTTATAGCATGATTTGGTCCCATGTTGATTTTCAGGTCATAAATTCAATAGGACTCCTTTGAGGAATTCTAGCAGAATTTTCTTTAGAAATCATATTTCAAATAGATTGTACCACTCATGCACTTAGTAGGTAAGCATAAACAGGTTGCAAATTAGGCTGCATGGATCCAGTTTTTAAAGTTTTTGTAACTCTCAATTTTCTTACAATGACTTTAGTCTTGAAATTTGAGGAGGGCATCTAAAAAAACCACACTGAATATGCTGGACCAACAGAAAAAATATATATTTGCATATTCCAGAGCAGTATACATTCATTGTGAAAGGGTGATGGGAGCAGAGGCAAATATCCATGGATCAACAAGTGAGTTTTAATCTGTGTCCAGGGGTGTGCTCCTTTATACAGCACTTTACAGGAGCTCCCAGGAAACCAGAGGGTGAACCCTGAGCATATCACAGATGTAAGGGTTTTCAGTGGCACTGGTTCAGAGGAGATACAAATGCCTTTCAGTCAACAGCCAAAGGGAACCACAGACCCTCTTTCCTGGAAACAGATAAGGTCCTGGGATAGTAGCAGCTCACTATGCAGAAGCAAATAGAGAAAAGGACTAAAAAAGAAAAAAAAAAGAAAAAAAAAAGGGAAAAAAAAAGGACAAACAAAGGCAGTTTAAAACAAGTGGTAACATCACTTTTAATTTTTTTTTTTTTTTTGTACTGACAGTTTTAAAAATCACTTAAAATCCACATAAAAGTACAGTATGTGGGATTCAAATAAACACAAGTGGCCCACTAATGCACTAACGTGTGTGTAATTATTTTAAAATCTGGTTGCACAACAATGAACTCTTCTTTTCATCTTAATCTCATGGAGGAGAAGAGATTTCTGTGGTCTTGGTAAAATGCAATCCACGCCAGGCTTGGACTAGTCTGGCCACCCAGGTTTGCCTTTTCATATATCTGATAGATGTGTTTTGACAAGTTATATTAAGTACAAAGCAGGCCACCAGAGCAGCATGTGGAGTTGATATAGACAGAGACAGAAAGGCAAATAGCAGTATGAACACACTTTTGTAGGCAGTATTTGCCATAACTGAGTATCCCCCCCATACATCATATTACCACACTTCACGAAGGAAAAAAGTCAGTGTAAGAAACAGGGTTTAAAAGCTTTCCAAAGGTAATATTTTGTGCAGGATTTACAGTCTTTGTATCTCCCTTATCTGTGTCAGGTTTGTTTTATTTTTTTATTTATTATTTTTTTTTAAAGATCTGAATTGTTAGCCTTGGTGTACTTTTCATTTTACACTGGTTCAGTTAAGGGGAATGTCAGAGTTTCCATTCCCACTCCATCTTTCACTTTCTATTAATACCAGTGTATGTTTCATTTAGTCACTCCTCTGCAAACTGGTGAAGAAACTTCATAAGGGGGAAAAAAAATGCTGGCACATACACACCTGAATTGATTGCCCTTTTCTTTCACAACCATCTTGAGTACATCACCGTCATCCTCCAGAGCGCTCCTAAACAAGTTTTGGCAAAGGCAAAAACAAACACTATTTTACAACATCTTTGGATGCACTTCCAAAATGCAAAACTAATTAATCAGTAGTCTCTGAGAGACTCAGCTAAATGTGGCTGCCTCTTTGACACTGATCTCAGCTTTGATGTGAATATAGAAAGCATGTGAGCAAACCCCCTAAAAGAGGTAATGGGTTTCAATTATTTATTTGTTTGGAAGACGGGGGAGTAGAAGGTTAGCAATAAGCACCCAGCTAATCCTGCTTAGGCCCTCCTAACCGCGAGGGTGTTTAACTCCCTGCTTCCTTACACTGTGTCTGCACAGGATGCAGTGGGATGCCTTTCTTGGGCTGTCATTTTGCCAAGTTCCTTACAAAGCAGGATATACTTAAAGGACATGTATACTGTCAAGCCTCACATAAAGACTGTTATTTTTAATTATTCATTAGCAACACTAGAGAGCTGCTAGCTCAACATATAGGCCTTTCCCCTTGCTTCGTTTAACTGTCATTGGTTTTCAAGTCAAGAGTGTGTATTCTAAGCGTTAGCTAGTCATTAGCATCATATTCTCCAGACACAATATAATCATCCTAATAATTGATTGTAGTGAAGGTAGTCACTTGTATCCCATACAATTCTCAGCCATGAACTTTGTCCTCTGCAGTTTATTATGCACAGAGAAACATCTTGATGTTATAATCTATCTTCCTCACAAATTTACATCAAAGGGCAACAAGCTACATATTGCTCCTTCAAAACATACCACTTGTATTATGCTGTAAAAGCACCTGCTTTTTCTGAAAAGCATGCTATTAGCAAATGTGAAATTAAAAAAAAAAATGCGTTAAGTGAAAGCCTTCACAGAGATTATGAATGTATGGAGACAAAAAGTACACACAGGATTTTTCTTTGGAAATAAAACCTATTAAAATAAAGTAGAGTGACTTTTGTGTCACAAAAAGGGGCTATATTGATACTAGACTGATTAAGAGAAACTGCCTGTAGAAGTAAGAGTAATCTACAATACTTATGTGATAAATACCTTGGGGAAAATGCTTGCTTTTCTTGTTGACTGGATCAATTTAAAATCATTTCATGTTCTTAAATCATTTATAAGTTCTACTGTTTTTCTCTCCCCCTATACAGACCTGTCTAATGCAATATATAGATAGTAAAACTTGGAAGTTTCAGGATGTCTATTTATAAAAGTTATAAAAATCTGATTTGCCATACAAATTCTCTGAGCCTAAATTTAGTCTTCAAAAGGTGCAAATGAGGAGGGACAAAAACTCACTGAAATATTTATAAAGATGAGGAGAAAAAAAAAATCTGTGGTAAACAGTAACTAATGGTAACCCCATTTTCATCCTCTCCTGCCTCCAAGCTCAAAACCAATATGATAATTGACCTCTGGAAGATAAATCTTCTGTATTTACTTGATAGATTAGAATCATATACAGAACTCTTATTACAACAGTGATTAGGCACTTATTTATATACAATGAATAAGTATCTTAAAAATCTGGGAAGCTTACTCATCTGTACTGTATAAATACATTTTTCACCACCTTTAAGTAAGAAAAGGGATTGCTGGGGTGTTGGACTGGAAAGATCACAAAGAAGAGAACTATCTTCTTGGAAATTTATCCACCTCTTATCACAAGAAATGTAAACACTATGAAAACCTTCAGAAACCAATCAGGTCACATGATATCTACAAGCAGAATGAAGAGGATTTAATAAGTCACCGTTGCCAGTTCAGTATAATTCTGAAACCAGGATCTCAATGTGATGGACACTGAAGCATGAAAGATGGGATGGTCACAGTTGAGCCAGCATAAACAACTTCCTTATAAAAGAGGGGACAATCAGGGAACTTGGTAATGTTCTCTCTGACAGAATGGAAGGAAATTTCAAATACTGATATGATCAAAAATATTCATTCACTACATGTCTCAAATTACATCCTTAACTGGTTACTCAAAGATCACTCCAGCTTTTGCACATGCACAAAGCCTTAACAAGTTTATAAGCTGTATAATTTATGAGTTAATCACCAAAAGCTCTTAACACAGAAAGTATTGCTTTCTCCTAAGGACACCCAGCACTAGCAGTTATTTTTTTAAGTTGTCATTCAAACCAGATGCCATTCAAACAAACCTATTCCTAACTATTTAAAATCTCTCTTTCCAATAGTAATGACTAGGTCTTTTTTATTTTGTTCTTGTAGAAGGTTAAATGTTTCTAATAGTTGTTGCACACAACAACAAGGTTTTAAAAGAGAAGTGGGGAAGCTAGGGAACACAATGAATTGTAACATTCTTTTTTACTGTAGCTTTTGTCATTGAAGGTGAATATGTCTTCTTACTAATAAAATATATACAAAAAATAGTATGAAATAAATTGGCATTTTGCTGATAAAGTAACTCTGTGCCTACTATGGCATTACTTGGCAGTATGGATCTTAAAACACTAGGGTTAGTATTCTCTCTGAGGCATTCTAAATTATTTTGTATTTTTCTCCTCTTAGTAAACTTTTGAAAATGTGATCAACTGACATTGTGCAAGAGCTTGGTTTCCATCTCTATTTCATTAGCTCTCACTCAGATAGATGAGATCTTTGGCAGTTCTTTAGCCCTTGGTCACTGAAGACCTGTAAGACAGTAAATTTTCTAGATCTGGCAATAGAAATAACTTCTATATCTTCTTCTATATCTTCCTTAAGAGTCTCCTCTCTCCTGTGGGAGTTTCATATTAGAAAGTACATTTCCAAATTCCATTTCAAGGAGCTGTTTCAATTCTTTTCATTGAACATCTTGTCAGCTTTTCCAACTCACCAATCCATGTTTCTCATGCAAACCTAGAAAATGCATGCAGCACACCATACATTCCCCTATGTGACCATGGCTGGCTTTGTTAACTGGTAAGTAGGTTATTATTTACATCTGATGAATGATTAAGCATTCTGTTACAAAGTAAGGAAATTTGGCCTGTGTGGTCCAGCTGCTAGATGAATTCAATTGCTCCTACTTGAGCTTGGTAGGTAGAATATTTAGTAATTTTAAACATAAAAATCTTTGCTCAGGCAGGAAATGTAAATAGTTTCTTATTCCTTAAAAGAGGAAAAGGTCAAGTTTTACTAAATTGCCCATATCACATTTCTCAATATTATAAATTTTATCAAAAGCTTAAATTTTAGTTATAATAGGAATATTCATTTATCCACAATAAATATATTTAGTAAGTGACTGTCTAGCATAATAATCCTCTTGCTTTTTACTTTTGTCACAGTGTATAGTGTTTCACAGTGTGAACAGCAATAATGGTCATGTGTTCATAAGAGTAGATTCATTTTGGCAAGTCTTGTTAGTTGACAGGTATGTAATACACTTGCCTTGCGGCTTTGAGACCAGGTTTCAAATACAGCCTTCACTGAAGTGACTGAAAATCATTCAGATCTCATAACTGCATCAAGTGACAAGTAACGTGAATTCAATCAGCATGTGTATGGGACCTGATGTACGCTAGCCAGTCAAAAGTGCTTCCCTTTATTCAGTGCACTGCTATCTCTGACCATCAGAAGACACTTAAGGCAAGGGATTAAGGCCAGCAACACATATCTATCTTTCTAAATATATTCATATCTTTCCAACAAGACATTTATGTGCCCAGCAGCTGTTTCTGTAGCTTTTGTACTCAGTGTCCACTAAAGGAACTCAAGTCCCTCACATATACAATAAGGGCACTGTACTAATTGTCAACATTAGCTGCCAAAAGCAGCAATTCTATCAAGTTGATGTCGAGTCAGACATGGACTTGTCCTGATTGGGTTACTTTTTAACGCTGCTGGACACCTCTCACTGTAATGTTTTCACTGCTCACCAAAGAGTGCCAAACGTTGGCATCTCATTCATGCTTGTCATTGCCATGATATCACACATTAACCTCTGAGAGGAAATAAGATTTCACCTTATTATATCACATACAGGGAACATGTCAGTCATGTGAACTCATGGTCAGAAAAGGAAAAGGGAGTTTATGTCCAACAGCCAGTGATCCTGCAGCTTTTAGGTAAGATACTTAATTTCTCTTTTTGTCTCATCTTTATCCACTACAAAATAAAATTATTAACAACAATATATGTGCTAGATACTTTGAGATACACAGCTGGTTTACAATGTTTTTACCCATGGGCACAATGTACAATATGTGCAAGTATGTCTATTTTATTATAAGCATCTCAAAACCCATTTTATTCCCCCAAATGTTTTCTTTTAAGGAAAGAAGCATCAGATGGAGTGCCTTCCAACTCAGAAGAGAATTCATTGTGTTTTCATTTCGTGGCATGGTGAGTAGAATGGATAAAGCATATTGCTCCTAGTTGTAACATGGTCATACCAACAGTGATAGGGGATACTGAAATGCCTAGAGGGAGAGCTCTCATTACACCAGGAAAGAAGGAAGCCATAGGAAAGGAAGAAGGTGGAATTTCACTGTTCTCAGATTTTTACGCTCCTCTCCTTCACTGCCTTACTTTAATGCTTTCTTACTCAGATGATATATTCCTTTCTTAATTCAGGTCTGACCTTTGAGGTTTTCAAGCCTTTCTAAGTCCTGCCACATCTGTTTCCTTTCTATTTATTACACATATTCTTTCTTCTTTCTTTTTTTTCCCCCCCACCCTTGCATCGGTTTTCATATTTACAGACTGAATCCTTCAAGATGTTTTCTTCCCTTCCTCCACCCCAATTCTCTGTGAGCTCTCTGCATGCCAAGGAAGCAGGAGGTTAGGTCATTACCACTTTGCCCCACGGCTTTCCACTTTAATATAGTATCTCAGTGTTCCCTGTGCTGTTTGAAGCTCCTCCCAATCAATGGTCATATGCTGATGTCAGTTTCACACTGGAAGGAGCCACAACATTTGAGGGGGTGATATTTTTATTTCCCATTACCTCTCAGTCTGTCTCCTCCACAGTCAAAATCACAATCCCAACTCTTCCTTGACATGTTCCTCAGTGAAAAAACTAAATAATCTGTAAAATGTATCACCTAGTGTGATTACACTTTAAGATTACTGAATTGTTGGTGTTGGTATCATTGACATTACTGTTAGTAACTTGACTACCATATCCTTTGGACTAAATCAAGATAAACCAGATTTTCCTCAGAGAAAATTACACAGAAGGGAAAAGCATGGCTTTCAAGTAAAAATACACTGTAGCACAGTCACCCCCTTTTCCATGTTGTGTCATTCAAGCCATAATTTTGGGAAATTGTAGGATGTCTATTCCTCATACTGATAGAAGTAAGCACATGAGAATTGTGTGTGTGTGTTCATTGCTACCTTTAAAAAGACTGCTTTAAATTACTTCTAATAGTCCCGTGTCCTTTTCTTTTTTCTCTAAAATCACTGCAGTGATCATTACAGAAAAATCCTTTTCTTCCAAAAGTCAGTAATGTTAATGAATGCCTCAATGTAGTCTTGAACTTCACCAGCATAAGTCAGGAGAGCTCACTGAAACCCAGTGACATTATTTACAGCAGCTGAAGATTTGGGGGTTTGGGTCAGCGTAATGATCTTGTTTCATCGAGCTAATTACTATGGAAACAAACACAATAAATATGAATAACATCCACAGCAGTATGAATAGGAATGCACCGTAGTTTTTAATGTTGAATTATTACTGATTAGGCAGGTAGAAAATATTAGATATTCATGCATCTCAGGTAACCTGCATAGAAGTTTAGGTCCACATCAAAACTGTGAAAAGCATGAATTTGTAATTTGTATTATTTATAGCATACATAACTGAATTCATACTGTTGGTCTCATCTCCCTTGAAGCTTCTTTATCAGGATTGCTCTGTGTAGCAGCTTACCCGTAAAAGATCCTTTACTTACAAGTTTGAGAACTTCATAACTCAAAAAGTACATGGCAGAGAAATTAATTTGGATAAATGTCTTGTGAGATATCTTCAAAATTTCAATATACATTCAAAAGTTAGAACAAATATCCTGTGACTTCTCATGGCATCTGCATTAGTAAATAAATATTTGAGAAAAGCCTTTGATTCTGATGGTGGGTGGAATCCAGGAAAATGTGCAAAAAAAATGTAACTTGGGACATTTTCTTTGTTCTTTATCTTTTGCAGATTTTATGCCTGTGACATTATAAATCAATAATAGAATAATTGTACAGATCAAGCATAGATTTATACATGAAAGTTTCCCAAAGATTTAATGTCCATTTTTTTTACCAGAAGTACATTTCAATAACAGGCCACTTAAAAAAAAAAACAGCTACCACTTAAATCAAGAATCAATTAGGAACATTAATAAAAAAAGGCCTGTTAACTTCCATTAGACCCTAAATGAGCTTTTTAATCTCCATTAATCATGCAGTTGTTAATCATTGTTTTTATCAAGATTGTAAAAAACAGGGGTTTTAATTCCTTTCAAATAAATTAAAAATCAACTTTGTTTAAAAACTACAAGCAAAACTTGCCTACCACATGAGGAAGTGACTGAAATTCATATGTTCAGTCACTTGTTCATAGGCTGAGTTAAACACTGGTGGAAAACAGAATAAGCTAATTGGTAACTAATGTAACAAATTCATCTATGATTAAGACTCAAACCACAAAGCTATTTAAAAGGCCTTGACTCAAGACTGGGGCCTAAGGAATGTAGAAAATTACCCTACGGTTTTGTCAAAATATTTTTATTTTTCATAAGGGATAGCTAAATCATTGGGAATGTATATGGTTCCTTCCTGATTATGTCCTACTGTTTCCTTCTAGAAATAATCATAGAATCAGAGGATCATAGGAGGGCTTGGCTTGGAAGGGACCCCAAAGATCATCAAACCTTAATGGCCCAGCAAACTTGTCAGATACAACCTGCACTAGCTGTCATACAATGGCCACCGCCCACAGAACTCACAAGTGGGGAGGAGGCTGCTGGAATTTTAGGCAGGTTGAGAAACCACCCCAAAATCTTCCTTTTCTGGGAATGATGTCACCTATTTTCTTTTTTATGTGTCATTATTTATGTTTGGCATTATTTGCATTACAAAAAATAAATAGAAAGCTCTGATGGGTACAGTAGGCAAGGAATTAAATCCTTTTTAACATTTCCTGCATTCATTTTCTGTGTCTCTGAGAGAAGATCTGTATCATCCACTGTGACACAGGCAGGCTGAGAAGTAGGTAGGTGGGAATGAAAATACCCTGTGGGATTCTGGGGCTTGGGCAGTACAAAGGGACATAATACTTGTCTCTGTTAAAATTTTATGCAGAAAAACATTCAAATTTCAGCTTAATGTCCAATCTTTTACAATACTCACTTAAGCCTGGCATTTAAGGCTACCCCAACCCCAGTTAACACCAGTAGCAGTTCAGAACATAATAACTATTTAGCCCAGACGTGAAAATTTCCACTTTAAAAAGCAGGGGTGAACCTTTCCTCTGTGTGAAATGTTCATACACTCATGGAAACATCAGGCATTTTCTTCTTGCTTGGCTTACAAATATTCTCCCTCTTACACACAAAAGAACGGGTACATTGCACAATGGCATCAGAGGGAGCCTGGGGGCAGCAGTGCCATGCGCTCAAGAATTACCTTGGGGCTCTTCAAGACAGGCCACTGGAGGCGGAGGTGACACAATGAATTCAGAGAAAGTGGAGGAGTGCTGGCTGAATAGATTCTTATGCATTCTCTGTATTTAGTAATACCCACATATTGGCATTGACATGAGTTTCAGAGGCAGAAGGGTTGAGATGCAACATGGCATTCATAACGAAGACTGATAGAAGCAAAATAGGAACAATACTAAATGGGACATCATTAAATAATTTTATGAGATAAAGTTAAATTTACTTAGCAGAAAAAAAAAAAAAAAAGTTCTCCTAAGAAATGTATTTCAAAGGCTGACATTTCATTGCTTGGCACATTCCTGCAATGACTGAGAACTGAACAAAGACATTGCAGTCTAAGAAGATCAGGGAGCAGAATATTACACTTCACTTTTTAATGCGTGAGTGAGTTTAGTGTGGGCTGAAGGTAGGAGCTGATAAAGCAAGGAGGTGCCATGCAACCTTCAGTCAAACACACTCTGTTTCGTAACTGCCAGAGGCCTTCTCAGGTGCTCCTGGTCTCTCTGGCAAAGAACATGGCTATGTGCAGGAGGGACCAGGTTATTTCTCCTGGGTGCTTACTCTAGCCAGAACAGAGATCTCCACCTATGAAATGAAAGCTCCTAACAGCAATAACCTGATCCATCTAGACTATATTGTATTTTTAGATTTTATGAGCTCATGAAAGACTTTCAGGATTAATCTTCTAGCCATAGTTAAGACTTGAGGGCAAAGGGGGAGGATGTGCTAAATATAGCAAAACAAAGACAGATTCACTCTCCTAGAGGGAGTACAAAATCATGAAAATCCCTGCAAAGACTCCACATTCTCCATAGGGTGTGCAACACAGTAGGTTTTGGAGCACAGACATGTTGCTAGAAGTATTGCTACACAAGTGCTAAGCCACTCAGTGACTAACTCCAAACCTAGGCCTGATTTTCCACACAACACTAGAGCTACCCACTGCCTACATTAATTCAAATGCAGCTGATTTGAACTACAGGAATTTCCTTACCTTTCCTCCAATTTCTTACTACTTGAAACTCAATCACCACCTAGCACCTGAAGTCCATTCTGATCAACTCCCTCCATCCTTTCTGGTCCTTTCCTGTTAGGCCCTTCGTTTATGTTTCCCAGGGGCAGGTATTTGGTCTTCCAGCCATCCTTGTTCACACTGAGTTTTGAACAGCAGCTGTATCTCAAGGTGGAGAGTGTATCTATGGATATGGTGTTCTCAAATATTGTTCAAGGCTTTGCTAAGGTAACAGTCATTCTTCCTTAAGGTATGTTGTGCCTTAGTATTTAGTAAGGCCTTCTTCACCTAGTCCATTTTAATGCAGATGTTTCACCCTTCAGTATCCTGAAGGCTGGGAAAAACACCTATCACCACTTACTTTTAATACATCTTATTGGTGTTATTTACCACACCCTGGTACATTGTGATGTTTTGTTGTGATTGCTTGGCTCCTGCAAGCTGGGTGTTAAGCAAGCATATTCAACATTCCCTGTCCTACCTGAGTTATAGAGATTTAAATGGTAATTTAATGAGTTCTGCATGAAACAGGGGTTGTCTGGCACCTGGACAATCCTTTACCACCAAGGTGCTAGGTTCTCTCTTCCCTTTGTTTTTCATTAGTCTAATTAGAATATTTATGCTACTGTCCAGTAGCAGGGTCTATTTAATCTGCTACTGAGGACAAGAGAGTATTCAGTGGTTTGCTAACTATTCAGTAATAATCAGGAGATGCTGTCCTATCTCACAGAAACATTGCCAGTTTGGAAGAGGAACTGGTCTAATGTGGTATCGGTTTTCTGTGCTCCTCTCTTCACAGTGGTTCACTCCACTCTTACCCTGCTCTCAGCTGCAGCTATTTGTACTTGTGCATAGTGCATGGGGGGAAAATGCAGTTTGGGATGGTATGGATTCATATGAACTTTCTGCTCAGCTAAACAAATGTTGCAAGCAAGGAGGAAAAAGTAAATAAAGCCTTGCCTCTTGTGAAAGACCCTGGGAAACTAAAGCCAAGGGAGCCATACAGAGAGAGCTATTGGCCCTAGGAAAGGCTAGTATTGAGTTTTTCAGCTCTGTCTTCAGACATCTTTTGAAAGCAATATCTGAAAATGAGGTAGTTAATTAAAAATATCAGAAAATCAGAGTTATGGTGCCGTAGAAACAAAATGGGTGTCTTTACTGCACACCTCTGCTCTTGATGCAAAAGTGCAAAAAAATAACTACACATATAGGTCCAAATGAAATGTTTTCTTTTTACACTTGCATTTTACTTTGTACCTTATACAGCTCAGTCTTCTACAATTAATCTGAAATACACCTTTGAATTTTCCTGTAAGTTATTGCCTTTCAATGTGAGGTATTTGCACTGCCTGCAGTATGTATCCAGCTTGGGTGAAATTCCTTCTGGAGTTATCCTTATTGTCCAAATAGACAACTACATTCAAAAACTGCATGCTTAATATAAAAGTCAATTATTCCCAGGTTTCTGCTGCCCTGGTTTTATGTTGCTAGAGGTAATGAAATAGTGCAGCCCAGCTGGCAGGCTTTGGTGGTGAAGGTCTTGCACTCGGAAACTATCAACTTTTTGGTCTCGTGAGGAACAGCAGTTCCCAGAAATTTAGCTGCCATGGAAGCATCTTGGAATGTTAGATTAATTATTTTTTCAATGAAGAAGGAAATTCTTTAAAATTAAATAGTGAATTGATTTTTATTCTATATTTTCTCAAATCAAAGTAATTATTTCTTTTATTATTTGAAATGAAATTTAAAATATAAAAATATATTCTTCCCTGTGCCTTCTCTCTTCTCTCTGCCTGTCTTATGGAGGAGAAAAAAAAGACAGACAAAAATAGTATCCAAAAATGGAGACTTAATTGAGAAGTCACTTTAGGAAAGAATCTTTATCCATTTGCAAAAGACAGTTTTTGATAATCTGCAAAGGGAACTATGGTGACCACTTATTTTTATCCTGTGAAATAAAAGACAACTCTTTTATCTCCAGTTCCAGCACTGTACTGTGCCCAAACTGTTTATCCCGCTAACAGATTCAGCAATTCACCATGAGTTATGGCTAAGGGGTTTTTTTTCTTTCTCATTCATCAATTATTTCCTATTTTCCTGCCAAAATAAAAAAGCCAAATGCATTCTAAAACAAAAACGTCAAATGTTCTTGCTTAGAGACTGACCTTTGACAAGCAATGTGTTTGTTCTGGGGTTTTTTGAGAGGCAAAATTAGAGAGAAGTGGTTACTTGACTAGGGCTGGTGTAAATGTCTGGTGAAGTCAAACAGCAGCATTCTGGCACACTGTACTGATCCGAGCCTCTTGTGCTCCTCCAAACAAAAATACATACAGTGGAAACCAATATTAATATTCAAAAGCAAGAACTGACTTTCTGTGCTCAAGGTACACTGAAATTATGAGAAAAACACTTCCAGGCACCTTCCTCACCTTTCATACCTGCCCCTCTAAAACACCCTCTGCAGTACAGTTGAGTGCTTTGAATGGCAGAAGTACAATGTCTTATAAAGTTATAATCAGGCTAGATCTCACTAATCTGGGTTATACCTCAACTGTGAAGGCTCTTTTGAGTAAAATCATTTCTTTATTAATGAGATTCAGCCCAATCTCGCTGATAAAAATTACTTTAAAAGATGTCCCTTTGCTGCTATTCAAATGAATGGGAGAAAACGGTGGGTGTTTTAAGAGCTGTCTTCCTGTCATATCAGGATGGATCTCATTAGTGAAGGGAATGATTTTACCAGGAAAAAGCTTCTACAATGAGAAAACATAGCCTACCACAGATGAGCAAAATTCAAGTCTCAAAAAAAAAACCCTTAAAATCATCTCACTGCTCGCACTCAGTAACAGGAGAAAGGACATTTCTCTCTCTTTCTCTCTCAAAAAAAAAAAAGGAAAGTATTTTTTTTTAAGTTGAACTGGACAGGATCTCATTAGTATAGGAACTATTTTACTTAAAAGAACTACCAGAATTATTCTACTGTTCAACCTAAATTAATCAAATCAGACATGATTGTGGGGGAAAAGAAGAAAATTACTTAAGAAATAGACATGGAGGGATTAGAATCCACAGATATTTTTAAAGAAGCTTTCATACATTTCCCCAGGTAAACTTTTAAAGCAGTGCTTGGAATGTCAGATGTGACCAACCACAAATGACCGACAAAAAAGGCAAATACAAACAGTGTTAGGCCACACAGAATTTACAATAGCCTGATTATTCTTCTCTTTGGATGATTAGCAGGAAAGGCTACAAGAGCTATATCATTTTAGCCATTCTTGATTTCTCTTGCTATCAAAAGGAAGTTTCAGCTGGGTCCTGAACTGCAACAAATGTGTGAGTCTGTGCTTTTTTCTTCTCAACCTTTACTGGATTATGAGATGCAGCTAAAATCTTGCAATGGGTTCTCTCAATTGCCATTGATCTGAATGTAAAAGCCAGTGTTGATAAAAAAAAGATCCCATGGTGAAGGAGTGGACATGATTATCTTTAAATATCTAAAGCACTTCCAGAAAAGAGGAAAGGCTGGGAGGGTGTACTGCAGATGTGCACTTCAGAGTCCGATCTGGACAGGAGCAGGAATTTGGAGAAAATATCACACCCAGCTCAGAAAATTACCCATGCCTGGATATACCCATTTGAACAGAAACTAAGCATAAGAGACTGTGTGTCTTTCACAGACTGTGATTGGCATTGCAGTATTAGACAGACAACAACAGTGACTGCAAAATCACATCCATAGACTCGTACAGCGTCTCTGGTTTCCTACTACAGGGCTTTTCTAATATTTTGATGCCTTTATTCTTCTCTCATAGCACTCCTCCATGAAGCAATATAGCCAGCTGCAGATACTTATCCAAGCTGCAAACACAAACCTAGACAGCTTTTGATTTAAATAGCCCTAAATTAATTTGAATCACTCTAAGATTACACACACCTGTGCCCATGGATGCCTTTTTCTCTGTTCTGGCCCTAGAACTTTTGCAGAGATTTTTCAATGACTCAGTGCAGCAGCAGCTCCACAGGTATGGAAAGATCAGAATGTAAGTCTGTGTTCACCAGAACCCAGCTTGTGAGATGTTTTAAGATTAATTTTCTTATTATCACCACATAACAAATATTAATGTAATGAACACTCATGTTTGGGGTTTTTTTTCAGTGTGCTAAAAATAATTTCTGATCAGCAGATTACTGAACATACTTGGAATTTTGTACAAACTAATTGCAATGAAAAAAAAAGAAAGTGGAAAAACTGGATTTTGTGTGAGGCATGTTTTAATTTTTTTTTTTTCCTTTCAAAGACTGTCAGATTCTTTGACATATCTACAGGCTGGAATTTTAGTACACCTTATTATATACCCTGCTTATAGATTTTCAGTTGCAAATTAACTCAGTAACATACTTTACAATAGTTAAATTTAAAGTTATTTTTATCTCTTTCACATAAGCGCACACATTCAAGCACAGAAAAACACACCAGCTCATACATATGTGAAAATCTATAGTGATGTTTTAATTTAGCCCACCTCGAGGTGGGCTGGACCTCTATCATTCACATTTTTATATATTCTGAACATGTTAAAACAAATCTGTCCATGTCAAAAAAGTGAATGCCATGGACGTTATCTTTCCAGATGAGAAAGCTGCTCTGAGGTCTGATTGCAGCTATCTGAAATGAAAACACTGTAGGTGTATCCCACATTAAATGTTCAGCTTGAAGCTAGCAGTTAAGCATGTCACATTATTACATGCATAATAATATGATGAGCTGAAATGACAGAATGCCAGCTTCCCACCAAAAATTAAAGCAACAAACACTGATTTCTTCTAAGGATTCCAACCATAACTTTGCACAGTGGCTTTGGGAAATGAAAGCATGTGCTGCACAGGCAAAAGGATATACCAGTGGAAATATATGAGAACCCAGCTGGCTGGAGAATAAACTTGCTTCTTTGGTGTTCTCAAGTGCTACCAAGCCAAGCAAACTATCTGAAATACCACATCATGGTTACGGAACACACCAAGTTTGAAATGGTGCAGCAATTATAAAGTGTAAGTAAGAATGGCAAAGTCTGTTTA
This sequence comes from Parus major, assembly GCF_001522545.3. Classification (NCBI taxonomy): domain Eukaryota; kingdom Metazoa; phylum Chordata; class Aves; order Passeriformes; family Paridae; genus Parus; species Parus major. The sequence continues at coordinate 49,098,641 of NC_031774.1, forward strand.
AAATTATTAATTTCAGCTCCTTTCACTGAAATAAAATTTAATGTACTCTTGATTTGGTCTTGATACTTGCTAAAGAACAACCAGGTATGTTTAATGCATTAGAAGATGACCTTTTGGGCAATCTTAGCACCCACCCCTCCCATGGAATTTTGGATCTGTTAAACACTCACATGTAAGACCTCACAGGGTTTCTCAAGTTCTAAAAAGATGCAATTTAATTAGGTTAATATTTTATTTATGTTACAACTTCCCCCTAGTCATGTCTAACAGAGGTTCTGCTTACAATCTTGCCAAATACCAAAGAACAAATCAACAGAACCTAAATATACTTTTTAAAAAGATGTTATTTGGATAAAATTTACATTTGAAAGTCTAAATTTGCATTTCTCTCTATCTCCCCAAATATCAGCTTATTAAAAATAAAAGTTTCTAAGAGATCTTTTGGAAGCAAAACTTTTCTTTTATTTTTAGAATGAATTAAACACTTTTGCTGGTGCATATTTTATATAATTTTGCTGCAATACATCCTAATTTTATCGTAGAACTGCAAATTGTTTTCCTTCTTGAAGTAGAAATGGGACATTGTTTGTAAACAAGCAATCCCACAAAAGAAATACATTCTTACTAAAAGCTGAAAACAACCAAATCTCATAAAAAAGATTAGTCATCAATCAGAGGTCTTTCTACATCACATACATGAGTGTTAATTGGAGCAAAAAATCACCCCAAAAATCCTCATAAATCTACTCTAGTACACAGTTGTAGTACTTTGTGCTGATTCTCAAGAGTGAATCTTAGGTGATCCAGTCTGATTTCATCCTGTGGTGCCTGCATGTCATACTTTCAGTAAAGGATTTGCTTTCCAGAAGATAGAGAATATTCCAAGGCATTTGAAATCTTGAGTAAAAGAGGTCAGTAAAATGTTTTTTGTATTCCTAAAAAACTAACATACATTGGCCTCTTTCATGTTGTTTACATATCCATCATTTGTGCAAGTAGTAAGGTAGATATTGTTATAAAATAATATAAAATATGATAGTTTTGGCACTTCAATGCAAAAATAGTGTTTCCTTTTACTTACAGCAAACAAAGAAAAAGACATTTGATATCATGTGGTTTTGCAACAACTAAAATACAGAGTAACCAAAATTCAAAAAGACCAAGTGGACAGCCCACATGCTTCTTCTTTGCTCTCAGAACAGAGCTCTTTGACATGCCAAACTTCTTTGCTCTCTGTTGTGAGCCCCTAGGTCACCAGGATCCCATTTTCATCTCACACATCCCTGATTTAAAGCACTGAAAAATGGATATGTCTGGTTTCTGGCAAACTACAGGGAAGCAAGTTCCAACCTCAAGCATTTCCTTGGAAAACACTATGCCAAAGATCAGTCTGTCAGCAGAAGCACTGCACTATTTTTTTCACTTGCACAGAAGTGTTGTCATGTAGCAGAATCCTGCACTTTTCAGAAAGTTATGTGCTAGAGTGCTGACCCTGGCTGTATTTATATTCCTGTTAGGTCATTCACAGATGTTGCCCCAGCCTGGGCACTGTTTGTACACCCACAGCAGAGGTAAGCACAGTGCAAAGTGGCACCCTGAGGGGAGGCTTCCGAGCACAATACCAGATTTTTAGTCCTGGCAATGTTCCTTTACTGCTCCTCCTTGTGATGCTGCTGTATCCAACTCTTTCTCTTGTTCTGTTCAAAGGACAATCATGGACAGTCAGAGTCTCCATGGAAGCTTCTCTGACAAGAGCTTTCTGGAACATTTAATGCCCTAGAACAAGACTTGCTTTCCTTCTCCAAGGGGATGAGTTGTTGTGAACATTTTGGTTCTCTCCAGCCATGCCAGGATACATCAGTGCACACTTTGTCCAGAATATACTTGAAAGCAACACAAACACCAGTGCAAAACTTCCAGCATTCCATCCTGCTCTCTTGTACACTAAGGGACACTCCTGTACACTACTCCAGAGGGACTGCCAAGAGAAAAAAGCTTAATTGTTCGGTAAGACGATTTCAGATCTGCTGCCAGAGGCACTATAATGAGACAAATGGACACAGCTATTTTATCCTCTCTGGCTCATTTTTAAATGTGTGGATTCTCAGATGGGTTGCTAATTTCTGCTCTGGTTTTCAACTTCTAGGAGCTCTCTAGATGCAGCATCAAACACACCTCTTTGCAATAGCCTCATTTGTAATGTAACCAGAGCAAGGGGAACTGCAGTCATGTTCACACATAACAGAAATGCCTGCACCTGTTCTAAATGCAAGTGAAAAAAAATAGCTTGGTAGACAAGAAGCTACACATGACCCAGCAGTGTGTGTTTGCAGCCCAGAAATCCAACTGTATCTTGGTCTGCATCCCAAGCAGTGTGGCCAGCAGGACAAGGGAAGTGATTCTGTCCTTCTGCATTGCTCTGGTGAGACCACGCTTGCAGCTCTGTGTCCTCAGCATAGGAAGGACGTGGACCTGTGTAGAAAGTCCAGAGATCAGACAAATCCAAAGATTAGAGGGATAGAGCACCACTCCTGTGAGGAAAAAAGCTGGAAAAGTTGGGATTGCTCATCCTGGAGAAGAGTAGGCTCTGGAAAAACCTTACAGCACTTTCCAGGTTACAAGAGACCTGGACATGGACTTTTCATGATAGAGTGTAGTGATAGGACAAGGGGGTGATGGCTTTAACTAAAAGAGAGTAGCCTCAGACTAGGTGTAAGGAAGAAATTATTTACCATGAGGATGGTGAGGCAATGGGACAGGTTTTTCAGAAAAGTTGTGAATGCCCCACTCCTGGGAGTGTCCAAGGCCATCTAGATGGGAATTTGAGCAATCTGGTCTAGTGGAAGTTGTTGGAATGAGATGATATTTAAGATCTCTTCTAATCAAAACTGTTCTTTGATTCTATTAACCTGACTGAGGTTGCTATGCAAATCAAAAATTCCTGCCTGTGCTAAAGCAAGGCTTTCAAATCAGGACCACTTCTCATTTCAACCTTTCTGTATTTTAAGATATAATTTATACTTTGTCTTTATGCATCAGTCTCAGTCTGAGAATTCTTCCCAGACTGTTCTAGGCATCTTCTTGAACTTCTGCAGGTGCTTTGCAAACCATGCTGATCTGCAGGGCTAAAGAAAGGGAAAATTCAACCACTTATGTCCTTCTGTCTATGTAAATAAGCCAGGACATACACTTTACCTTCCTTCTCTTATACCTAATAATTTGCAATGCCTGGATCTTCCACTGAATGTCTTATGCTTTCCATATGGTTGATATTATGCACAAATAAGTTTAGTACTTAAAAATTAAACTGTCACTAGAAAAAATGAAATTGTGAAAGCAAAGGAAACAAACAAACTCAGAGCTATACTCAGAGCTGATACTGTCTGGTCTCAAACATAGTGATAAAAAGGCAACTTATTTTTCCCTTCCTCAGGATATGAGAAATGTTGCTTCCAATTAAGTGTGCAGCATACATAGCAACCCAAATTATGGTGGTGACCAGGTGATTCCTGCCCTCACTCAATCCAACATAAATCTGATTTTTGTCCTGGAAGGGCCTGCTGTAACTCTGTGCTAGAAAGAAGCTAAGAATAGTGTTTGAACCACTGCCATAAGAAGAAGCAAAGAACCAAACAGAACATTATTAAGATGTCAGTGTTCATTCTGTTCTCAATAGCTATGCACAACACCCCTGCTCCTTCACAAAAAGGAGCTGGAAGGTCACTGTCATTTCTGGTCTTGAAGACATGTGTCACTCATTTCCAGCCTCTTCTGATATTTGACAGTATGGACCTGCCTGGAGCACAGCAAGAATAAAGGATGACACAGCTCACTGAGCAAAATTTCATTAACAATTTTCCTCCTACTCAAATAAGAGTTCACCCCTGACCCTAAAATGTAGAGTTTGCTACAGAAGAGGCACTTGTGAGGGCTTCAGTTAATGCAACCCAGCCTTTGAAAAAGCCAGGTCTCTGTCTTGGAAGAATGCTTGAATTTATAACAATCTTTGATAAAATACTACATAATATGTAAGAGAAGAAATTGGCTGCTTCAGCAGAGTAGGTCATGTTTTTCATTGTCTGGTCTGATCTGAGTTTATTGCACCAAATGAAGCTAAAGGCATGGCTATCCAGTGAAAACCATTGCATGGCTATCAGCTATATTTGTGTGTTCATACTCATGTCATAATTAATAGTTCACTCAAAATTTGCAGATTGGATGCTGTGTTTCATTTTGGTAAAACAGGAAACACCATTAGCAGTTTAATTATTAGCTTGTCCAGGATACTCTGTGTTGCACTAAAAACTGATACTTTTCCTTTTACTGTAAGACAACCTCTTCAAATGCTACAGTTGGTACCTGGCTTGACAGGACACAGATTTTTCTTCATGACAAACAATGTTGCTTGGGTCAAGCTGCTTCTAGATTCATCAAAATTGTTTGTATTTTAAGAACTATAAGTGACTGTCTATATAGCCTAATACATGATGTGTTATGATAACACATGACATGATAATTGATTTTTCATATTCTTACTAAAGACACAGCATGAAGTTTTGGTTGGGTGAAATCATGATACTTGTCCAAACCCATAAATATTTGATTGAAAAAAGTCTCACAACCTTAATATTTCTACATCTGGGGAAATTTTGGGTTTGAACTTTGTGGATTAAACCAGCCTCTAATATTAAAGGTCACTTCTTGCAAAGGTATTTTATTCCACCTGCCCAGACACAAACTAAGATGATTATAAAACATTGGTGTGGCAAAGAATGTTGTACAAGCAGACGCTGCTCTTATGTACAGCAAAACATCTCCAGAAGACAAAGTCCTGTCACAATAGCTTTAGAGTTTCCACTCTGTAAAAAAAAATCATTTCTGTGATGGTCTAACTGGTTCTATAAAAGCATTTCATAGAATCCTAGAATATCCTGAGTTGGAAGGGACTCACCAAAATCTAACCCCTGGCCCTGCACAGAACGATCCTCAGGAGTCCCACCATGTATCTCCATTGTTCAAAGACTTCTTGAACTCTGTCAGGCTTGGTGCTGTGAGCAGTGCCCTGGGGAGCCTGCTCCACAGCCCAACCACCTTCTCTGGGAGAAGAACCTTTTTCTAACATCCAACTTAAACTTCCCCTGACACATCTCCAAGCCATTCCATAGGGTCCTGTCACCGATCACCACAGAGAAGAGATCGGTTCCTGCTCTTCTCCTCACCAGAAGCTGTAACTGCAATGAGGTCTCAGTCTCCTGCAGGCTGAACTGACCAAGTGATCTCATCCACTCCTCATACAACTTCCCCTCAAGGCCCTTCACCATCTTCACTGCCCTCCTTTGGACATTCTCTAATAGCTTTGCATCCTTCTTATACAGTAGCACCCAGAACTGCCCCCAGCACTCGAGGTGAGGCTGTCCCAGCCCAGAGCAGGACAATCCCCTCCCTTGCCCATCTGGCCATGCTGTGCCTGATGCCCCCAGGACACAGTTAGCCCTCCTGGCTGCCAGGGCACTGCTGACTCATATTCAACTTTCTGTCAACAAGGAACCCCAGCTCCCTTCCACAGCACTGGTCTCCAGCCTCTTGCCCAGTCAGTACCCGCTGCAGAACCCAGCATTTGTCTGTGTCAAACTGCATACAACTGGCTATTGCCCAGCCCTCTGATCTTTCAAAGTCTCTCTGCACAGCCTCCCTGCCTCTGATAGAGTAAACAGCTCCCCTCAATTTTGTATCATCTGCAAAATCAGTACACCTTTGTGTTCTGCACCCAGGTCATTAATGAAGATGTTGAAGTGCACAGGGCTGATGACGGAGCCCTGTGAAACCCCACTAGGCTGATGTCACCCCATTCACTGTAACCCCTTGTGCCTGACCTGTGGGCCAGTTGTTCACTCATCTCATGATGTTTATCCAGCTGTATGCCAGACATTTTGCCCAGAACTATCTTGTAAGAGACAGCATTGTAAGTATTACTGAAATCCAAAAAAATTATATCCACTGGCTTCTATTGACCAGACAGATGGGTTACCTTGTCATAAAAGGAAATTAGGTTTGACAAGCAGGACTTTCCTCAGGAAGCTGTGCTGGCTTTGAGCAATGACTGTGTTGTCCTTCAGATGTTTTTCAATAACCCACAGGTATTCCTTATGGCAGGAAGGGTAATATCAACCATTTATTGAGAGAAAAAGTAAAAGAAAGCTTAGTATTACTTTAATATTTGGTTTAAATTTAAAATATAGTCTAAAGACAGTTGTGGTGTGGGAGTACAGTCATTTTAAGCAAGTACTGTCTTATGTTGCTCTTGATTGTAATGTTCTTAGTAACTGAGAAGAGAGAGCGGTGACTGATAAATAATCAATATCTGCAAGACCATATAAATAAAGCAGAATATTAAGATGAAAGAACTCAAGAATCAAAAGAGATTTTGATATAATTCCCATGGAATTAGATATATCCTTTGTTGACAGACCTTTTTTTGAAAATCTATCATCATCTTTCTAACCAATACTTACAGTTATTAAGAACTGCTTGAGCAGCAAGCGATTGAAAGAATCTGACACAAGGTTCAGTTTCTCTTATTGTTATTTCTAAATATTAGAGATAGAGATATTAATTTAATTTTAAATTTCTATTCTTTCAGTAAAGACTATATTAATGTAGACTTGCATAGGAGTCATAAAGTATGAGATAAGGCTGTATGGGGGAGATCTGTTCAATGTGGGCGACCTGTCTCCCAAATTCAGTTCTTATACTTCATCTTTTAATTTATTCAGAACGCCTTTGCAATTCACACCCTCTGATCTTCTCTTGTATAAATCACACTGGCCCTCCTTATTCCTTTGGTAACATCATACTGGTACCTACCACGAGGTGCCCAGAGATGAGACAATAGTGAATCTTCATATTTTATCACCTCAATGCACTGCACAAGATTTGCACTTGGGATTAAAACTTAGCCCAATAAGTGCAAAAGCCAACAGCTTCAGGGCTTATACTTCTCTTGCCCTAGTAAATAGGGTTTAGGAAAGCTTTGAACTTCACAGAGACAGATAAAGAATGAAAAGGAACACATTATGAAAAACAGATCTCTAAAAAGTTACAAAAAAAGGTATAAATACAGTTACACCAAGTCTCTTTTTCCTTAAACAATATTTATAGAGAATATGAAATTCTTCATTTTACCTCCATTTTTAGCTAAAATGGCTACAGTGTTAAAAATAGAAAGGGCACATCTATAGTTTCTTTAATCTAGCCTAAAAAATTAGATCTGAGCTGTGAATGTGGATAAAAATCTCAATCATTTCCATGGGGACTGTGGCTGTGTTCCTCTGGCTGCTGGTCACTCTTTGTTTCTGACCAGAAGGTTGTTGATGAGCACTTCTCAGTGCTGGTCTCCAACCTCCAGCACAGATTTACTGCTCTATTACAGACTGTAACTTCAATACCCATTGCATTTTGTGAGGCTGTTGAACTATAGAACTGGCCCTTAATTGCATTAGCCAGGAAAAAGGAGATATTCAGAAGAGTGCCATACAAAGAATTTGGATCCAGAACACTCCTATAGGACTCCATGCCTCCCATATTGTCCTCTGTCTTTTCTTCTATTTACTGTGCTTTTTAAAGTTTATTGTTTACCTGGGAAGAAAATTCAGTCAGAAGCATGAAATACAAGTAATCATCAATGTTTGCCAATAACCAAAGGGTAGTAAATAAGGTATTAGCTGCAGAACATCAGTACTAAATGCCTGGAGAGTGGCCATTCTGGCTCTAAGTATGTATTCCTTTTTTCCCCTGCTGTCATTTATGTCAATCTTGAATAGATTCTGTTTTACTATGCAGTGGATTACACCCAGAGCTTATGGATATGAATATGGGTTGCTTGATTTGCTCTCTCTGATCATGCTCCAGTGGTATTAACACTTGGGGTCAATCTGGATTATCCCATGTTTAAAAGATGGCAATTAAACACTTAAATTCTTAATTTCTGAGAATTTCTTCTTGCCTATATGAGGAGCTGAAGACATTGCTCATGCAGATTTGCTTTGCCAATTTCTTGTTGCTGGTGAGCTCGGTAGTGGTAAGGGGAAAATGAAATAAAATTGTTGCACAAGTATTCTCCCTTGGATCTGAACAAGTTCCAAGGAACTTAAAGGTTGAATGGGTGATTTCACTTTTCAGAGACATTTTCTCCTTCTGTGTTGAGACTCCACAGTCAAAACTAAATAAGATGCAAACCTAAAGCAAAGTCTGGAGTTCAAGTTTTACCAGTTTTGTGTTTAGAAAAGAGCCTGGTTTGTCATCACAGGAGATAAGGGTGACTGCATGTGAAACCGTCTGGGATACCACCAAGTGAGAAGGAACTTGGGACCCACTTCCAAGCTGGAAGAAAAATGCAAAGGAAAGCAGAAGGCTATCTTTAGCATGCCAAGTACATTAGATGAAAAGATGAGATCATCCAAAAGGTAAAGGAGACTTTCCTCTAAAATATATGTCTCTGATGTCATGAAGTAGCTGGTGTGAAAACTTGCTTGATATGTAGTAGCTCAGATATTTTTGCTCACTATTTATTTTTATCCTCAGTATGTTAACTAGGAAGACAGTGTCGGAACTACACAAAATGAAGACACTTTGAATAAGAAAAAATATTATGAAAAATTATAGAAATTATTGTGAGAAAGACTTTATTTAAAGTACTGCTAAATCCCCTTTCTAAATACACTGGTTTAGAACTCAAGTCCTATCAGGATTGAAAACAGCAGCTTCAAGGGCCTTGACAAAATGAAAGCAAAATGCCTGCTTAGACTCACTGTGTGTGACCTGTCCTAGGACCAGGCTATGAATTCCAAGTTTGACCATAGTATTCTGTGCTTTTTTGAAGGCAAGGATTTTTATCTATAGAACAAACTTTATGATATAACTGAATGGAATAGAGTACATATTTTCTCTGTATTAAGAACAACACAAATGAATTATTTTAAAGTTTTCATTTTTATTTTCTCAAGTGGAAAAATGTATGACCTGATAACAGCTACATGTCAGTACCAATGTTAAATTTAGCTTCCCAAAATTTGTTTCCCAAACTCTCTGACAGAATGCAAGAAATACAAACTAGCCAAGGTTGAAAATAGCACACACAATCATAGGATTCCAAGAGGCCATAGTGCCTACAAGTACCCTTAGCCATGAAGGTGTTAATCAGTATATATACTGTCTCATCTGCATCTAAGAAGCTCTGCAATTAAAATTAGAACTTTTATGTCTGATCCCCAGCTTGCTGCTATTCAAAGCTCCTATCTGCATACACTGGGGATGGAAAAGGCCTTTTGAAAGTAAATAATTGGAAAAATTAGAGGGATTTTCGAAGATTGCAGAGCTTCCCTTTAGGACCAGTTCAGGAGCCCTGTCCTTCTGTCAAAGTACAAATTACCCCCATATGGTGATGACCGTTCTCTCAACTGTAATTTATTCATTATGCAGAGTATAGAATACCAAATGGTGAAAGCAGGGCAGCAGAACAATGAAACAAGCTTGGGAAGCTAATAAGTGTCCAATCAATGAGAACCTAATGAACTATAACATGTAATACTTTATAAGGCATTCAAATTAAAAAGGGGAAAGAAATCAACAATGATGCAATATCAATTTACTTATTCAAAGTCTAATCAAATGAAATAAGCATCATTCTCCAAAAATACAGTCATAACTGACATTTGGGGAGGGGGAATGAGTGGAGGATCAGGCCAGAATTCCTTTAAGAACATAATTAGTACTAACCAACTGTCCTTATTTAATATAAGCTCTTTGCACCAAACTCTTATGGTGAGGTAGTAAAAAATTGTAGGGATTTTTTTCCAGTACACAACCTTTTCTCCTCAATACCAAAACCCTTATTTTACTGTGAATTCCATTACCACATTTGAAAGAAAACAAAAACAAAACCCAACACAAAACCAAACCAAAATAAACAAACAAACAAAAAAAAAAACAAAAAAAAAAACCTCAAAAAAATCTTGAATCTGATTATGTAGAAATAATAATAATTAATAGGCCATGGACAAAGTAATCCCAGGAAGGTGTTTTGTCTTTCCTAAGCAATAGGCAGAACATTTTCTGGATAGAGCTGTTTTCATTTAAATGCTGGCAAGAAACCTATTAAGTCCTTCCCCAAAATGAGGAGGTGACGGCAGGGATCCAGGTATCCTGTCTGACTTCACTGGCTTTTGTGTCTGCTGGGCTGCTCAGTCAAGAATCTCTGTTCTTCAGTCTTCTTCCACTGAGACACCCATCTTTAAATAAGAAATTTCAATTAATGTGTCTCTGAATTATTGTTTCTGTTCATTTTTTTAAAAGCTTGTTGTGGGCATTTTTGTGGTCCTTGTTGGTTTAGGATTTTTTTTGTATTATAAGTACCCTTAATCCATCTTATATTGGCTTCTATTGCCTTCCCTGACAGAAAAGGTGCCAACAAGATGGTTCATTCTTGACTCAGCCAGCTACACATATTAGCAATTCTCACAGCAGTTGCCAAGTATAACTGTACATCCTCCTCTTTGAGAGTGGCTGTAGTTTTCTTTTTCCACAGCAGTTGACATGAAGTGTCTTCTGTATTTCCTGCTGCTCCTGTTCACATGTGATAGTGGTTAGTGGCAGCTTTACTATCTCTCCATTTCTTCTTCTGCGTGAGTCTCTTACCTCTTATAATTTTCTCTGTTAAAAAAGAATAAAATAAGTCCCTATTTTATTTTATAATTCTGTGCTTAAATTTGATGACAGGCATTTTGGTCTCTGGACTTCTGCTTCCAGCTCTGCCACTGATGTTGTGGTCTTTTGCACTGGTCACAGGAATGAAGTCTCTGGGTTGCATTGCAGGAGTCTTGTCTGTGGCACAGCGCTGCTCATGAAAGCAAAAACCCGAATTAGGTTTGACTTCAAACACATGGTCATAAAAGGTTTTGATGCTGTCCATCCCCAGATGGGCAAACAAACACTATTGATAACAGTCAGGCATTTCTGAGAGTTTTCTTATCCTGTGTTAGTACACAACCAATAGCTAATGACCCCTGTGCAATTTTCAGAGTTGCAACGTGTCTGTGTCCTTTTCTTCAGGACCACAGTTACTGCAGTGGAAAAATTCTGGGAACTAGAAATAACCTTCTGTGTTGTAAGACAAACCTCTCTTTCATAAGGCAAAAGAGACAAAAAATGGATATTGCATGCATTCACCTGGACAACCATTCAAATAGGTGTGCTCAAAAAAGGGTGTTCAGCATATTAGGAACACTGGATGTAACAGATTTCAAATTACTTAAAAGTTTGATAAGGCGATAACATCATTGAGCAGTCCAGCAAATGTCCAGCAGCCCGAGAAAAACTTTTGAGGAATCAAATCAAGTCTGCCTCATACTCATACAAAAGAAAAAAGAATGTAAATGCATTAAATTGGAATCTGTCTGCAAGGCATAAGTTATTATTATTTTCATTATTTTCCTTTTTCTTTTTTTAAAATATTTTTGTGTTATTTGTTGTCTCATAGATCTTTCTTTTTCTTTCTCACCCTCACACTTTAGCATTACAGCCTAAAAGCAATTGCTGCAAAGACTATATTAACAAAACTCACTCAGCAATGCAAGTGCAGTAAAACAAAAATGAAAATGAAACTAACAAAATCCAGAAGAAAAGCACAAAACATGACAGAACTGCTTTGTTTCCCAAATTAACACCATAGAGTACAGACATGGAGCAGCAGTGCACAGCTATTGCAGTGCAGATAATACAGAAAAGCTCTTAGAATATATAAACAGTTCTCCCATGCTCAGAAGGTGAGATGTCTGTGGGACTGAGTGTCCATCACATCTTCCCCACTGCCTGGTGTTTCACTACTGGGCTGAGCCAGAAGTGCACTCCCGAGCTCAAGGGTGGAGGCAAAGCACAGAAGATTGTAACACATCCAGTTTAGAGAGAGCTAAGTTGTCATTTTCAGCTGCCCTTCAGGGACTGTGGTGGAATCTGTCCCTTTTTAGTGAATAGAAGCTTTCCCTGTAACATTAAAAACAGAATAATACTTTTGACTGTTTGACTTGGCTTTTTTTTTTTTCCCTCTATTGCTATTACTACTGTTTTAAAGTGTGCCACAGCATACAGGGTTAATGATATAAAATCTCCACATAATGAGATTAAACTGATACTGAAATAGTGTCCCCTTACTGTAGGAGGAATCTGCAATCAGGACTTCCAAGCACATGCAAAAAATAACTCTTGGATCAGTCTTCTTGTCTTCCAGTAGACTTGGCAAGAAAGACAAGCCATATGTGAAGCCAGCCATATATCAGTTATGTGGTCTTAGATATTTGCAATAAAACAAAGGACTTTGCTGTCAGCCCTCCTGATTTCATGAAGCCTTTACAGCTCACAGCAATGTCCTCTATCAAAAGCCACAAAGTTATCCTTAGACATGTGCATTTCTTAGAGCAAATATTCTCTGAAATAGCTATTTATGATTAATTCCATCAGGGAAAGCGGAAGACATGAAAGGACCTAATACAAACAGTTTCAGCCATGCTGAATGCATCGAGATATAACGAGTGCAAAAACAATTAACAAGAAAAGCAGTAACACTAAGGGGCTGGGGGAAAGTGGAAGAATTAAAGTACACATGCACAAGACAGTTATAACAAGAAGAAAATCTTTCTGACAGTGATGTGGATGCCCTGGTAAATTAAGTGGAACTAAGACTTCATCCCAAATTCCTCCTGGCCATTTATTTAGACATTATTAACTGGCAGTTTCATACAGGAATTGTGTTAGGAGTGGGTTCAAAGAAAGAATTTTATAACAGGGCTTCTTTTCCCAGCTAATTCTGGGTGGACAGCCTGCACACGAGGAACCAAAAGGAAGGCTGGGGAATAGTTCAGGGTGAGCCATGAAGTGAGGTCAGGAGCTAATGAATAGCTCACACCCCAGACGTGCAAAACCATGTGGATGTGAATGGCCCTATGTGTGTGATTACTCACACATGTGGAGTTCAGTGTGTGCTCAAGCTCAGGAAGAGAACTACTAGTTTCATTTGATGTGCTGGTAAAAGGAGTCAGGGAAGGGAATTTAAAAGTGAAGTAAGGTGATTATGGCACTGTTTTTCAGAACTAACCTTAAAGAAAAGGCTTAGGAGAAAGGAATTGATGCCAAAAAAATATAGGTTTTATTATATGAAACTGCAATGGCTTTGGCAAAATGTTTGTATGAATTTGAAGACTATAATGACAAATTCTGGGGTTTTTGTCTATTATTATTATTATTATTATTACATTATTATTATTACATTATAAAACCAGTAAAACTCAAACAGACAGATGAATATTTCTGTTCACTTTTAAATACTGTTTTATTGTGTAATTTTTGTGCACACCCTAAATTTTTAAATTATTTCAGCTTTCTAGGTCCAAGAAAGTGAGGCACTTCAGCTTACTCTGTGTGCTGCCTCACTGGAATTAGCAGTTTACAATGACATATGTACTTAAGGACCTTACTATGTCGTGCAGGTTGTCTATTTCTTTTTCTAAAAAATTTAAGAAGGAAAAAGCCCTAAAAATTACTCTCATTCCATCCTAGTTTTTATCCCTCTGTATGGAATCTTTGAAAATAATATCTTTAATCAGATTCAGATATTGGTGAGATATTTGCTTTACAATGGGTGCCACCTACTAATGTCCTGCTCTGTATTATGCTGTTTTTGTGAACTCAGTACATAAAGCCTTAAGGCTCTTATTCAGGGATATTGCTATAGCTAACCTTAAAATTTATATCTCCAGAAAGGGCAACAAATTCTATTATACAAATATTTGAAGCTATCACAAGGAGAGGAATACTATAAATTAATCCTTCACTCAGAAGTTGTACTTGCAGCTCTTTTCAGTTAATTTTCATTATTTTACCACCAGGGAGCAGTTTCAAGGAATTATTATACTAACCATAATATTAAAAATGAACCCTGGAAGCCCACCCTCAACACAATAAATATCATTTAACATTCATTGTTATAGAAATATGTAACAGACAAGTCAAGAGAGATTTTCTTTTTTTACTCTCATGAAGGTATGAAAATATTAGCAAATGTTCAGATCCACTACTCATAACATTATGGGTCAGATCCAAGCAGAGTGGAGAGGTCAGTGCTCCATCATAACAGCTTTAAATCATTATGGGCTGTAGGGCATAATAGCCTGTGAGGAGGCTTGGTTAAAAGATGGGAAGGAAACCTGGAAAAGGTTAATTATGGCACACACACCACTTGACAGTTCCTTTTCAATCTGATTCAGCTCAGCTGTGAATGCCGTTGTGTCCTCAGCACAAAGATCCTGCTTGCTGCCACATTACTTTCCCTCACCCTAAGGCTGGGACATGATTTGCCCACAAGAATGCGTCCCAAATCCAAGCTTGGCGTGTTTTCCAAAGGGTGCACCTGTTTTGCTGTGGATCTGGTCCTTAGAGCTTTCTGCCCAAAACCTTAACACCCAGCAACTTGTTTTGACAATTTGGGCTGTGTTCGTTAGGAAGCCCAAGGATTTTTCGTGGCAGGGCGAGGGGGGGCTGGGGGAGGGTAGGATAGGGGAAGAAGCACAAACAAAACAAAAACTTAAGCCCGTGACTAATTGGCTGAAAGGATGTGAGCAATTCCGATCCACTTAATTGAATGTGGGCTCAAATTAAAAAGAGTAATTGCCTTCAAAACTTCGCATTGCAGATTGCTGGCCTCTACTAAACATCAAATGAAATCCTTCAAGCACACGTGTCAGTGGTGCTGCTTTCAGAAACTCAACTGCATTACATTGATGGTTTTATTTACAAGATGAATTTTCGTGAAAAAGGTAACCTGATTTTTGGCTGGAAATTTCAAATCAAGGCCATGCCTTCTAACGGCTGGCAGCTTTCCAAACATGTCCTGATCAGAAGACCTGAAAATAGTACTTTATTTTCTGATGTAAAAATAACCAGGTTTTGTATCTGAAGCCAAGGCTGTATATTTTTACACAAATTTTCCACTGATTTTGGGAAGAGCATTAATTGAGCAAAGCCATACCTGTATTAAACATGAATAACTAAGGAGTAGACATTCAAGGAATTCTCCTGTGAAAATACAGAGCTCAGTTATGAGGCCTTTTTAAATAAGAATCTTGAGTTAGATTGTTTTGTCTACACACTGACATTGCCATTTATTCTTTATATCAAAGCAACATCCACAACTTCTAACCTCATTGTGCTATGCACAAAAACACAGAACAAAAGAATTGTCCTACCTCTCAAAATACTTTGCTGCAAGAGCAACAAAGACCCTTTGTTTGCTATTTAGGCAAGATTGGTGGACATCATCTCTGAGCAGAAGCTCTGAGAATCAGCCTTTTCTATTCTTTTCCAAACATGTATATGCATATTTTCACATGAGTCTGCTGCAGCAGAGAGACTCTTAAAGAAAAGAATCAAGCAGAGCAAAAGGAAAATATTACTTTATATTAATAACAAATGGAGTGCACAATGCATTCCACATACAAAGGTTACCCATTTGTGGAGCTGGAAGCCAAGGGCATTTTAAAACTTAAAGAGCCCTTAAATAAACATATTGGTTTAAGTACAAGGCAAATATTCTTAGCTCAGCAGGTAGTTGGTATCTAAATCACATTCAGACTTCACATAAATACACATGTCAAAGCATTTATCTGGTAATAAAAAAAACAACTCTTAAGGAATGCAGTTCAGATAGGGAAGTGTCAGTTATTTTGCACATTTCCTATTTCCAGCTCATTAGTTTCAGCTTTTGACAGGGGTGGAGCTGAAAGAAATCCTGTAGAGGTTTTTCTCTCCTCCCAATTTCACATGAATAAACAGAGGGAGGGAGTCCCCTGCCTGTCTGCCAGGCTCTTATCTATCATATTTAGATGCTAGATGCTGTCAGATTTTAGATAGTGATGCCTCTAGGTATTGCCAGTTACTGGGAAATTAAACCTGGAATAGAAGGTAGTCCTTTCCTTTCCCAAACTGACTTTGCTTTAGGAGTAGGTTTGGACATCCTTCAAAAATGTTGATGTCCAGACAAAGGTGACAGGATTATATTTCTGTCATTCATTACTTGCACCTGATTTTCTGTTTCCTCACTCTGTCCTTGGTGTCTCAGCAGCACTCCATCTGCATATTTTCTTTCACCTACATTCTTATATTCCTCTCAAATCCAGATCCTCCCACTCCAGAAGCAGTGGTGTAGATTTACACTGGTGATTTTTGTTTAAGCTCTCCTCATGTAAGATACCTCCTTGAAGGTATTATTAGAAATTCAGTGTTTTCATTATTAGACACATTTTTCCTTAATTTCCCTCAAAATATATTTCAGAAAATGCCTCTAGGGACAAGAGGCAGTGAACATAGAAGAGACTTCTATGCAATTCTAATTCTTGGAAAATGTCCCTATGATCACTAACTATCAGGTCAGCAATTACCACCCTTGGGCTAAAAGTGACACCTCTGTAAGCAGACATAAGATAACCACGTGGACAGACTATTCCTCTCCAGAAATAAAACACACCCAACCATCAGGGACTGGAAAATAGAAGTATGTGTGCAGCCAGGTATTGTGTTTTAGCTGAAGATTGGTAGCTTCCATCTGACAGAGGAAATTCATTAAGATGATCTGCAATTACCCCAGAATACAGTCTAAACACTTTGGTGTAGTCTTTAAGTGATTTAGATTAGTATCATACCCACCTAGCTTATTCCTTCTTTCCTAATCTTACCTGCATAGGTTCTGTTCCTATTAATTTTTATTATAATCCTTTAAAATAACCCCTAAAACTAAAATAAAATGTGTGTACATATTTATGTGTGCATGTCTTCATGTGGGTATTTATGTGTAGGCATCTGTGTGTTGGGATTAGAGAGGGTAAAGACAAAATCTTTTCAAAGATGTCTCTTTGAATCTGAGAGATCTCAAATGTTACTTTACACATGTGGGAACATCCATACATTTGGATCAACCTTTGAAAAAAACTCAATGCAGATCTTGAAGCACTTTTACTGCACGATACAGGAAATACTGCAGAAAAAGGATTTTCATTAGAGGGTCAGACGGAGCTTCAGTTTGATTCCTGTCACCTTCCAGACTTGTTCACATAATTCTGTTCCTAAAGTTCACATGTTTTTGAAAAGAAGGAGCTTTATGACTTCTTTTATAGCTATTTACCACATAGGAATAGAGGTGTAACAAATGACATTTGTCACTAATTTTTAGGATGTGACTTTAGTCTTCATTAAGTTTTAAACAGCGGCAACAAAGGCCACAGACTGCATAATTTCCTTTCAGGCTCAAATCTCAAATCTGTTGTTGGGCACCATCATAAAGGGTGTAACTCCCTCCCAGTTTTTTGAGCAGTTTCTAAGTGTGGCAGCTCTGCAGATGCTCTTATGACTTTCCTCTTTCACACACTCAGGAGATCAGGAGTCTGCCCATTGTAGCTGATGAGGCATTTTAGTGTGCAAGAATGCAGAAATAGGCCCAAAAGCAGATCTATTCTTAAGAAACAAAAGTTTTGGTGATGTAAATTTCTCTTTACTAGAAGCT
The DNA here is from genome assembly GCF_001522545.3 of Parus major. Classification (NCBI taxonomy): domain Eukaryota; kingdom Metazoa; phylum Chordata; class Aves; order Passeriformes; family Paridae; genus Parus; species Parus major. Next base: position 49,116,240 of record NC_031774.1, read on the forward strand.
CAGCAATCGTACAAGATTATCATTAGGGACTTTTCACAAGGTCATGCAGCGATAGCACAAGAGGAAATGGCTTTGAACTGAAAGAGGGTAGATTTAGGTTAGATATAAGAAAGAAATCCCTCACTTTGAGAGTGGTGAGGCACAAGCACAAGTTTCTCAGAGGAGCTGTGAATGTTCCATCCCTGGAAGTGTTGAAGGCCAGCCTGGATGGGACTTTGAGCAACCTGGGCTAGTAGAAGGTGTCCCTGCCTGTCACGTGGGGATTGGAATGAGATTATGAATACTAAAACAAAGCTGGATACATAAATTATTTGGTTTCTTCCCTGTATTGAGTTTTCAACTGTACTGTTCAGATTGGGAAGCTAACAGTAGCTAATAGGACAGTAAGTCACCCACAGATGACTATAATTTAGTTTAGAGCCCATGAGACAGCAAAATGAGCCATGTTTTAGGTGTTTGAACACTGAGTTGGATGAAGATGCTGACCTAACAGTATCAGAAATATAATCCTGCCACTGTTGATCATTTTTCACACATTCCCAGTTGGTTGTTTGACATGCAACTGGAAAGAGTTATTGTTTTTCTCGGTATATTTTTTTCCCTTCTCTGTTAGCCAAAATAGAAAAACCATAGCATCAGTGTTGTTTGAAAATATATTTATGTTTGTTTTCCCTATAAAAAGAGATAATAATGTTATGTTCCAATAATATTAAGTTGCAATGTTATTTGCAAGATTGCAGAGCTTTTAATTTTCTGATTATTTCCACAGTGGGAGTTTCAGCTCAATTTCAACCAAGACACTTCTATCTGTTTCAGTTATTTTTTTATTACAGCTAGAAGCAACAATAATTGCCTTTAGTGTATGAAAACATGACTGAGGAGACAATTGTTGTCCCTAAAGAGTAAAATTATCAGCATACATTTTTGATGTAAAATTTTTGTAAATTAATTGCAAGATCCTATAAATATTATATTTACAAAAATTGTGTTGTATGCTGTCTTCAAAGAAACAATCTTTTTCCTTTTCTTTTTTTTTTTTTTTTTTTTTGTAAACTATGCTTCATACACACTGCATTTCCTGAGGCAGAAAACAAAAACATGGAACAAAATATTAGCCTTCTACTTTTGTAATTTTACGTTCTACTACTTTTCTTTTCCAACTCTAGGTTCAGGGTTTTTTTAATATAATTCTGGAAGCATAGAGAAAAAAAAAAATCAGTAACATTCTCAGTAATCAAGCCCCATTTTCAGTGTTTTACTAGTCAGGTGATAAAAAACCCCATAAATATATATCTCAAGTGTTAAGGTAGTGGATTTGCATATAATTTGGTCATAAATCAAGAAAATAATTTAAAATATTGAACACTTTGTGGAATATTTTTCCACAATTTCTATTAAAAAATGATAACATGAAATCTTTTAGATTTTCTCTAATGAATAAAATTCAATTTGAAGTATTTCAACCCAGTTATATCGTGGAAAAATTATCTATCAAGACTTCTAACAGAATTATCCTTTACAGCCACTCCATAGAAGAATCTGACAGACTGTCCAAGAACAGGAAATACAGTTAAAAGCCTCTGAAATAACTTGGGTTGATGCCAACATTAATAAGTGCAATTAAAATTACACTACTTTTTTCCCCCATTTTTCCTGTTAGAAAATTAAGTGTCAGTTTTTCCTGTGGAAAAAAAACATAGAACAAAAAGCCAACCAAACAAACATGCAAAACCCCAAACAAACAGAAACAACTGGATTTTGGGTTTTATCAGCCTAGCATCTTTTCAGTTGTGTTAGCTCTCAGTGTGGTGTATCCTGTGTAAGCCAGATGCACAGAAATTTCATGTGATTTATGAGTGCACAGGACAGCACTCAAAGCACACATATTATGTCCTTTTCCTGTCGCTGCATTTGAATGCAGAATGGAGAGAATATTTTGGATAAATAAGCTCAGAAGCTTTTTTTGAAGGAGATGGGCAGTGTTACAACATCAAGAACAGTGATTAGTTCCAATAGGTATTTCAGCAGATTTACTCCAGTCAGAATAGTGGTATTTGCTTTTGAGCAGGCAGCACATTGCACTTATATCAAATAGTGCTAGCAAATTTGCTGCTAGGAAAAAAAAAACCATAGAAAACCTCGGAAAATTCATTATTTGGAAATCATACTTTCATAAGAAAATCGGATCTCTGGAGATGATTAGGGATCAGACTGCACAAACTACCAGAAATATCTGAGAACATAATTTCATATGTCTTTGACAACTTCAGAGCAGGTCAGCCTGTGATTATTTACTTATTTGTTTATTTTTGAAGCACAGTAGCAGAAGGTGCCTTTCTGAGCTAGTGATAGCAACACATTTTCTCACATACCACTGGTGTGATAGAAGGACTCCAGCTCACCTGCCAGTACTGGAGGGAAGGTGGGTGTCCTCTGGGACATGGAAATTCATCTCCAAGAGATACAAATGAGTAACAGTGCTCTTCCCTGACATAATACCATTGCAAGCAAGCTTTCAATGTTTTTACCAACTCTGTGGGATTAACAAAACAATTAACCAATAATATGCTGATAATCCAATAAGTATTGAATCATCACAAGGATCATTGTATATGACTTGAAAAACACTACTGGCTTACAATCACATCCACTATAAACAAAGCACAGTTCCTCAGTGCCAATCAACTCTGTAAAGGATTTTAGCCCAAGAATTAGCTCATATCTACAGCATCTATATCTATGTCAATTGTATATATATATATATGTATATATGTATATATATATGAAATTAACTAGGAAAAGGAATAGCAGCTGAACCTTAAGTGATTGTGCATCATCTGTCTCCACTCATATTTTGGTATTTATACACCAGGAATATGAAAGCATTAAACAGCAGCAGATTTCCTGTGGTAGATAAATTAATGAAAAACATTCAGGGTGCTTTTTAAGAACAAGAGTCTCATGGATGGCAATTTTTAGGTTTTCTTTCTTGGTTTTTTTTTGTTTGTTTGTTTTTCACAAGGAATATGTAGGCAAGACAGACTTTTCTTTATTTCTTCCTAATTACTCTAATGCATTTTATTTTATTTTAGGGTTCTCAGTTTACAAAAACAGTTAACATCAGTTTGTTTTCATCTTTAATGGAGATAAACTCATTCTTTTCCTCCTGAAAAACTTCACAATATGGTTGGAAATGTCAGCAATAATTAGACAAAATGCTTGTGAAAACATAAAATAGAAACAATACGTCTTTTTATAATGGAATCTGTTTGCCTGATTATCTCAAACAATGTACATTTCCAACTGCCCAGGAGGGTCATTAGAGCTTATGAAAATCAAACTCTCCTTTTTCTGCTTCATACATCATGGACAACAATATTGTCTCCACGATCATTATATATTGCCTGGCTTCATAAATATACTTTAGACTTTCTTGAGCTACAGTGAACCTGGAGCATGAAATGCATTCAAAAATAGAAACAACAGGGGGAAAGAAAAAAGGAAATAATGTTATTAACTAAATAACCGTTACATAGAAATTATAAAAGGCAAGATCACTGAGCACAGTACTCAAGGGACCTTGGTTCAATTCTGTCTTCAGTCACTGATTTTCAGTATAACCTCAGGAAAGTCATTTCTACCCTATGCACTGTGAGGGCCATTTGTCCTTTAAAGAAATGGTTGTGACAGCACTCCCTTCTGAGCTCCTGTCAAGGTGTGAAGCCCAATTCAGAAGTTTTTGTTATTCCTTTGAGATACACACAGAGAATAGACGAGTATCATTTTACCTTTTTTCCCATTTTTAGAAATGGGGTTAATATTCCCCTACCCTCACTGGATATCTTACAGATGTAATTCATTAGTGTGTAAGAGGCATTCAGATATCACGATGACAAGGGTCATTTAGTGAGTAAACATCTGGATGGAGTAGGAGGAATGAAGGTACATTTATCACTTTACATCAAAAATAGTTTAGTATGAAAAACAGTGGAAGTCTGATAAGTTTATCATATGATCAATTATTATCCTGCACTCCAGGAAGCTGGAAAGCTTTTTCAAAGATAACTTTTACACCTGTTTAGTTTGTTTTCTTGTAAGGTGTTGCAATCAATATATTTGTTCTGCCCTGTAGTTTAAGCACCTTGCTTTTTCTCAGTGATCATGGGTTTCAGTCTTCCCTTGCTTCCTGCAGATTCAGTGGCACTGTCACCCGGCAGGAATGATGCTGCTTTGTTCTGAACAGGGTCCCAAAATACCAGCTGCCAAAGTCACCAAGGAAAAATTGAAACTTACAGCAAAAGTTCAAAAACATGCAACACTTTGATTAAAAATTTTCTGTTAGAACCTTTAAACTTTTCAAGATCTTTACCTGTATCTGGAAAATTTGGTCAAAAAAGGAAAAGCATTACAGAAGTAATATGCTATAACCAAATTAAGAATTTCTCTTCTGTAGTAGTAGTGCACACATGCTCTTATAAATACAAGCAAATGCTTACCAATAATGAACTTTCTGTATTGGCTACAATGTTCTAGCCCAAAGTAGACATGAGGCTTAAAACTATTTTTAAATCACATCAAGGAATTAATGAATAAAATCCTTCTGGTACTTCAAATTTGCAAAGAAGCAATTCATTTCAGCCAAGCCATCAGTATAATATACTGAACACATTTTCACTACTGCTGAATGCAGTGCATTTTCCCTGTCTCTCCAGGTATTCTGTCACTGCTGAGGGTCAGATCTACCCTTTCAGAGTAGGTTTATCAGGAGGAGGAGGCTAAGGGACCAAGGTCTCTCCATCCTGGTCACACTGACTGCTGCCTAGGCCTTCCATGGTGTGTGAGAAGGGAGAAGTTCCTCAGCCTTCCCGTCACAATATGATCTAATACGCTCCAGAGTAAAATGCTAAAGCTCCATCATCATCCTAAGACATGGGGTTTGTTCTTAATTAGCAGCAAACAAAGCGTAGAAACACCATGAACACAGAATCAGAATTATAGAATTCTGGGGAGCCTGTTCCAGCCCAACCACCCTCTGGGTAAAGAACCATTTTCTAACATCCAACCTAAATCTCCCCTGACACAACTTCAGGCCATTCATTCAGGTCCTGTCACTGATTGCCACAGAGAAGAGATCAGTGACTGTCCCTTCTCTTAACAACACGAGGAAGTTGTAACTGCAGAGAGGTTTCCCTTAGCACAGGCTGAACAGACCAAGTCACCTCAGGCACTCCTCACACGGCCTTCCCTCAAGGCCCTTCACCATCTTCATAGTCCTCCTTTGGATACTCTCCAATAGTTTAATGTCTTATATTTCCACAACCAAAACTGACACAATATTCAAGGTAAACCCCTAAACATATTTATGGTTAGGTTGTCTTCTTCTTCATATAGTTTTTCTCCTCTGGAAATTGCTGAGGACTTCTTTTAGCCCAGTAATTCTTAGACAGCAACACAGCTCCATCAGGGTCACCTGTCCAAACTTTATTTCACCTCAATGATCATATATTTCTTGTCCAATGAAATCAACATTATTTGCTAGAAGAAGCACAGATTTTGCATATTGGAACAGCACAGAAGTCACAGTTCTCTCTCTTGTGTCTCCTACAACATAATGCAGCACAGAAAGCAAAGCCCAAGGAAAAACAAACCAGACTGAGACCCAAAGGTTCTGTGAAAAACATCTGCAGACTCATCATTGAAATAAAGATTTGATAAATAATAAATCAACAGCTCAAATTTATCAGAAACAAAAGGCCAAATTTGGGCCAAGACACAGATCCACACATGAGGTTTCCACATGGTAAAGAGCCAATGTTTGCAGATGCACACAAGAGAAAATGTTGGAAGAAATATCAGCAGGGAGGGCTGGCCAGTTGTCATTGGTCTCTGGGACAGACTGAAACAGTAACAAATGACACAGAGAGATGGGAGATGAATTTTCACTTTGTGTTGGTAGCACAGTGTAAAAGACATGTTACAAGCTCCTAAGAAGCTGGTTGTCCTCTTCTGAAATCTGTGACTGTCAGGACTCCTTTGTCAGTGCTCTCTGCCATACAGACCAGTCTGTCTCAGCTCACCAGCCTGCTGCTCTGTATCTCTGTTTTTTGAGAGGCTGAACCTCAAGAAGCTATACTGCAACATTTTCTCATCAGCCTAAATTTTCTATGTCATATACTTGCTTCTGATATTTTCCCACTTGTGTTATTTGCTTGCTGAAGCTTCTCTATTGATGGAGTTCAATAAATGGTGTTTGCCATCAGAGCAATTTGGTTCTATTTCTAATTATAGCAACAAGCTGCTTCCTTAAAATATGTTATGTGTGTTAAATTGTTATCTTCTGTAGTAATTACAGAAACAGTTGATCTTTTCTGAGAAGCCAACAGCTGCAAATTCTCCCCTTTTCAAATGTCTCATTTTAATAGGTGAAACATCAGGTAAAAATCAAATCAAGTTGTAATATAATTCTCCAGAAGAAGATATGTAAGTTACAACACATTGCCTCCAGATTCTATAGGGTTACAATATTCAGAGATACTGAATATCTATTGTATACTATCCCTTAGTATAGATCATAACAAGCCTTATGCTGCACAGCTCAATTGTGAACACAAAGCCCCTAAATAAATCACACAGCAATTGAAACATTACTAATAGGACTATCAGAATCAAAGGAAGCAGAGTGATGCATCTGAGGAGAGCCTATATTATTATTCTGCAAGATTTGTTTATGGTATTGGTTGGAGAGGCTGCTTCTCCCTTCTCCTTTCCGTAGTTCCTCCAGATTAAGAATTAAAAGGGCAGCAGAACTCCAGGAACAGCCTGTACACTGTAATCCTACAATCATAAGTGGTGGTCTGGTACTCTCTGCAAGGCATTTCACTAAACTAACTCAGTCTTCATCTCTTTATTCTGACACAATTCAACGTTTGAACTCCTTTCAGTTTTCTGCTGTCATGTATTTCTAGCCCCTGTTCACAGTGATCCCTGAATAGAACACAGCACAGCACACAGAACAGTTACTAAGGCTGCTAACATACATAGCATCATACTTTTGGCCATATTTGCTCAAAGACCTCTGCCTGTTTTAAGCAGTAATGGAAAATTACTCATATTTATAAAATGCACAGAAGTGAGTGCATCCAATATGGGTTAAGACTCTTTCTCCCCACTAGAACAGTTAAGAATCAAAGAGGAAATATTTATATTGGTGGTGACAAATATTCTATGAGAGATAGGAAGTTCCTTAGTGTTTCTATAACATTTAAAATTAGTTTGAAGAAAAAATTAGGATTTTATTTATCTATTCAATTATTTCTTTATTTAGAAATAGTTCTCTAAGGATGAGAGATAAATTGTATGACCCTGTGGATCTTTTTGACCTAAATCACTAACATTGTGTCAAATACTTTCCACTATAAGGCAGAGACATATTTAAGCATGTAGCTAACTTTTTTTGATCATGAAGTTACCTCTTTGCACTGATGAGGGCTTAGCCCAATATAATTTGGAAGACAGAGACTCAAATCCTCAAATAAAGTACTGACTGCAGATTAAATTTTTTTTTTAAAAGTGGTGCAAATAAAAGTGAGATAACATTGAGGTACTTTTTAATAGGAGCTTTCAAAATCCATTAATTGATTACGTCTATCAAATAAGACAGGGGAAAAAAGAAAAAGAAAATAAATACCTTAAAATAAGAATGAGAGAAAAAAAAAAAAAAGAAAGGGAAAAAAACCACTACAAACCCCCAAAACCTAGGGATCGGCCAATCAATTCAATACTCTCTCTCCCAGGAACCAATGTACCAAGAGTAGTATAAATCAGGAGTTCAAAATAACAAAAGACTAGTGCTTTTTTCCAAAAAAAAAAAAAAAATCAATAGCACTCCCAAACATGTTTCAACCAATCAAGATTTTGCAATTATGAAATGTTTAAACTAATGTTCAGATCAACCAGATAGTTACAACTGTGCTTTTCTGCACTCCTATTTCATTTTCCCTTTCTTACATGTCCCTCCCACTCTGCATCAGACCAATTAATATCTTTCCTTCCCTAACAACTCTCTAGATAATTCACAGAAGCATTTGTCTGTGTGGCCTAGAATTAAACAGAAACTATTAAACAGTCAATTCCTATCTCTTCTGTAGAATTAATGGCATGTTAACTCCTACCATGCCTTCCTGGTCTGTGGTATGTAAATGAGGTATCTTAAAGTACTTGTAAGGTATTTCTCTCATACCCTCAGCACAGTCTCACAATTTAATCCAGGATGCAGTAAGCCTGTTTTAGTTACAATACAGGAACTCTTCTTTAATCTCTATTTTTAGCCTTAGTAATCTAAGCAGAAACTATATAGAAAATGCAACACTCTCCATATTACAGAAATCCAACTCTGTCCATATTATATGAGTTGAAGTTTTGTTATTTTTGATGTATGAACCACATTTTATGATTTTCTTTTAGAAACACGCATGAAAGGGACCTGAGGAAAAGTTGGCTGTGGAAAGGAGGAGGAGAGGATCAAACTGTGTCACTGAGGCTTATGAGCATACTTTGGAGTAACTTCATACTCTATCCTGTCAATTTTATTAGAACAATGTCCTCTTATTCTTGAAGGCCTAAGCACATGAGCACTCACTCACCTCTCTAAGTAAGCTTGTTCAGGGTCCCATTATATTCCATTATGATGATTAATAGCCTCCAATGCATTTGTACAAAAGCAGTCCATTGCGTTGGGAACACTTTGATCATCATCAGCACACGGCTCATCTCCTGTGGTGACATCAACGAGATGACTCCAGCTACCATGCAAAATTGCAGTGCTGGATCACTGCAGGTGTCATCAGATCCCCCTTCATCTCAGGGACTTCATTTTCTTCCTAAAACACAGAGGTGACATCAGAAATGAGCCTTTTGACACTGTGTTATCAGACAGAATCAACCTGGTTAGGGGCCAGATGTGTTGCCCGTCCTGAAGTGGCCAGCGGGCTGTGACCACAAAGATGGACACTGCAACTGCAGCCACACTCACATACAAGATGCTTCAGTGCTTCAGCAGGGGAAAGATGGGAAAATGTTTAATTTCATTCTTGTCTGACCAGATTTTAAAGGACCAGGAGATGCCAGGAGTTGTGTTTCACAGTGCTTCTACAGTACTTATGCTCTAACCCTAATATGGCTTCTCTAATCCAGCCCACTGCACCAGGCTTTATACAAATCCCGTCTGTAAAACTGTGTGAATTTCTGCTCTCTCTCAGGCAATCAAATTGATAAATCTGCTGTGTGCAGAAGTCTGTGATTTCCTCTTCATGGGCTACACTTTGATTCCAGAGCTTCCTCTGGAAAAGGCTAAAGCATTTCCTACTTCTCTTCCCAAGACACAGCCAACACCTCAGTGGCCTGTGGTGACCATGCAGCATGGTGTAGGGCAGGCAGGAGTGAAGAGTGGAAGAAGGAAGATTCCTTCCAGCTCAGTCACTTTTAACTGATGCTGTGTGTATGATAAAAGGTCATCAGGGCATTTACTACCCTGCTGCTTTATCAGAAGAAAATCTGAGGTCCTTCTGTACAAGTAGTCTTTATAAGACAAGAAGGGAGGATGTAACCACCCAAATAATCTGCTGATCTGAAGGATACCAGCCTCCATCTGACAACTAACTTGGAGAAATATACAACTCTCACATTACAGAGTCACAGAATCAATTAGGCTGGAAAAGACTTCAGAGATCATTGAATCCAACCCTTGTCCGTATAAACAAGAATGTGGCACTAAGTATCATGTCTGAAGTTTTCTTAAACACTTCCAGGAGCAGTGACTCCACCACCTTCCTGGGCAGTCCATTCCAATGTTCAACCACCCTTCTGTGAAGAAATTCCTCCTCATGTCCAACCTGGACCTCCCCTGGGTCAGTTTATCCCAGTTTATATTTCATCTTAATCCTGTCAGTGGTTGGCTGGGTGAAGAGACCAGCCTCCAACTGGGTACATCTCCTTTCAGGCAGTTGTAGAGAGTGATAAGGTCACCTCTGAGACTTCTCTTCACCTGGATAAACACCTCCAGCTCCCTGAGCTGCTCCTCTTATGACTTAACCTCTAGACCATTCACCAGCTTTGTTGCCCTTCCCTGGACTCACTCCAGCACCTCGATGTCCCTCCTCAGCTGAGGGTCCCAGAATGGGCCTAATTTGTTATCAAAGTCTTGTGACAGAATCAAAAATTATCATCATTACTCCAGAGAAAATGAATCAAACAGGAAAATAAAGAAACTTGATAGAGAGAGACCAAAGAGGACATTTCTTTCAAAGCTCAGATGAGAAGGATTCTCTTTTTTTGGTGCATAGTTTTTTTCCAAGCTTTTGTGCGCTCATTATGCACTCCCAGAAATCACTGAGCTGCAGGCAGCCAGATTGCAGGAAAGCAACCATGCATTCAAGCCTGTGGAGACAAGTTAGTGCCTCTCAAAAGCCATACTTTGCAGCAGAGAGCACAGAGAGACAACAGCAGGCATGGTGTCTTTTACTCTGGTAATAAATGAACAGAACAAGCCACGTAGAAGCTGTTAGCACTGACAATTGCTAGAGACCATGTAACATTCTGTAATGTATATAAAATCATTGACATCATATGTGTTTATATTTAGGTTAAACAACCATATAGTTTTTATAAGAGGATACTGTTTCTGGAAACAATAGGCCAAACTGCTTTTCCTTGCTAAGAACAATGATGTAATGCTACCAGTACCAAGTTATTATTACAGAATCAGCTAACTGAAAACACAAGGTCCTTAACAACTTGTATCTTACAAAGCACTCCAAGGCATGCCATTGCTGTTTTGCTTTGTTTGCTAGTCAAGATGGGTAAAAGCAGTTTGTGTTTTGCATCTGCTCATTATTGCAGTTTTCCCTGTGTACGCTTCCTCCTGTTTTCATTTCTCTTTCATGAGGGCAAGTATAAAAAGCCCTAGTTGTTGTGAATTTTTCACTTTCAGAACTAACTGATGAAATCGGAGTCAGATGAACAGAGGAAGGATAATCCTTCTGGGATGTACAAGGGGTCCAAAGAATAAGAGAAGGGTACTGAGATGGAAAATACACCCCTCTTAGCAGAAATAAGCAAGATTTACCAAAAATCTGGAGATTATTCAACCATGATGACCACAGCAATCATATTCTAAGCAGTATCTTGGGCCATCCCATTAAAAAAATATTAAGTATACAACTGTAGCAATTTGCAACAGATCTGCATAGTTGAGATTTTTTTGATTGCTAACATTATGATGGTCACAATCAATTCATATATGCTAAAAGTGGGACTACAAAATAGAGCTAGACAAAGGAGTCTTGTTTGCTGCTTAGATGCAGTTGAAAACAAAGTCTTCAACTTTTCACCATAGCTGACAGGTTAGAAATTCACCAGATGTGGACAAGATGTAGCATACTGAGAGCATAAATTGATTTTATATTTAGGTTTAAAGTGGATCGTATTGTCACGGAAATGTTAACCCCTCAACAGAAAAATCCACTGGATTTTGCAAACGCAAATTTTAAGCTCCCATGCTTGGCACAATAATGAAATATGCAGCATTCCTTGTTGTCCTTACCTTTGAACTGCAGGTAACTATACAGCAGTGTTACAGGACAAAGATACACTTGTGAAATATTCACAAGCTGATGTCTTTGCAGCCCCGTGGGACCTGTGAAGAGCTCTTTTTCCCCCCACATCTCTCTCTCAGACTTTAAATAATGAGGAGCAGAAAGGTATGAGACAACATGTCTGTGTGTCTCCTTTGAAATCTTTTCTTACATTAGCTTGTTATCTGTGCTCAAGAGCAGCAGGTATTCCAGCAGTTCAGAGTGTATCCACAGCAAAAACACCCAGCAAAACAGAGTGCTGGTAGACACAGCTTTCAGACCCAGGTCCAGTCAGCAAAACACAAAACAGATACATGGAGGGAGTGGTGGCACAGCTGAGTGGGGGGATGTGTGCGTGAAGGGGCGGGAAGGCAGCATTTTGCCAAGCCAGTTAGTTAAGAAAATAGATATTTATTATCCATCCAGCAAAAAAAAACAACTCTCCTAATCTGAGCTCACAAAATCCCTTTGTACAGAAATTTATCCTACTTCCTTAGTATTACAGCCTAGACCAAACACCCCAGAAAGATAAGAGGGGTGGTCACTGCACTGGTCACAAGGATTTGGATAATTCTTTTCAATTTAGCCCTTACTGATAACTGCTGAGAACCACTGATACAGGTAGGGATTTGGAGGTTTTACTATAGTTCTGTATTGTGCATCAGGAAGGAGTACTTTGAACCTGGTATGAGGCATGAGCTGAGTATGAGGGATTTCATTTGTTTCCACACATCTGAGTCAGTCTTGAGTATGTACAAGACTAAAGTCAAGCAATTTTCATCAAATGAATCCACTCTGGCATCCATGAACGCAAGTATAGTCCTTTTCCAGAGGAGGCATTGCTTTTTTAATTTCCAGTCCTCTAAGACTTCTAACTAGTTTTTTTTATCCCCTCTGCATTTCAAAGATGCTTATATAACAGGTACTTTCCCACACTGGCCTTAAAAGCCCTTATTCTCTTTCTTTCATTATTTCAACAGACTAGTAGTCGTTGCAACACAGGTGATGGTAAATCAAATCAAGCTGAAATGTGGGCCTGACTCATTTTCAGACGATATATGATTTGTTTGCATTACATTATCTTGGAAACCCATAAGCAATATGCACTAACTACATGCCCGCACATGGCAAGAAGATAAATGCTCTTAGTCAGTAATATAAAGTCTAAATAAAATTACAATCAGGTTTGGATATTAGGATAGCTTTGCAACACCCTTGGGGCATTGCTCTTATCATTAGCATTATTCGCATTAGAGTAGTGTCCAGAGATCCTGCCTGTGATCAGTTTCAAATTGTGCTAGGCTCTGGAAAACGTGGGAAGAGACAAAAGTTTTGAATGCTAAATAGATAATTACAGACAGAGTGGGAGAAATAGAGGATTGTTATCATCGCTACGTAGAGCTCTGAGGTGTGGAGATTAAATTTTTGTTATAGTCTAAGCACAGGCGCAGAGCGATGTTGGAGTCCAAGTTCACCTTGCATCCAAAGAGTTTGCACACAAGGCCTTGTTTAGGTTCCCACTGGCTTTATGGGAGTGCTGATAACAGTAGGAAAGATAGCTTGAGCTTGCCTTTCCTCTGCTGCATTCCTACCTGCAGCACAGGCATCTGGGAACAAGGTTGGCTTGGCTTTCTTGGCCTGAGGCAGCCTCCACATATGCTGTCATGCTGTCCTGTGACACCTTCCCAGTGCTGATCTGGCAAGTTTCCCCAAGTCCTTCCCATACATTTCCCATACAGGATTATAGCCCTGCAGTGTAGGATGGATGGGCAGGTGAGCACAGGAATAGCAAGCTCAGACACCTGAATGACTGCTCAGACAACATGGGGGTGTTTCTTGGTTTGTCTGTTTGTTTGTTTGCTTATTTGGGGCAGGGTTGTTTGTTTGTCACGTGTTATGTGGGTTTAGTTTTTCTCTTGTCTCTGGGAATTCTCTATGTCTTCCTTAAGGTCACCAGAAAGTCAGAGTGCAACTAAAAACAAGACACCTGACTCCAGCATCCAAAAGTTCATCATTCATCTCTAAGTATCTACTGGAAATATAGAAGTAACCTGCTAAACAAATTGGACAAGTGATCTTTCAGTCAGTAGTGGAAGGACTCCATTGACCTCCAAAGAAGTTTCTTTTCAAGTTACATTTCAAGGTGTCCTCCATACACGCTTACAAATTTTTACAGTGATTACACAAACACCCATCACAATGCTGGGCTGATGAAAGAGGGGGTGGATGTTTGTGTGCTGCTGTTTCACCCCATGTTGGCAGGGATAAGAAAATTACAAAGTGATAAGAAGAGATGCAAGTAGGAGGAGCAGACATGAGTGCTTGATTATTTACTTAATTAAGCAATGCTGGCCACATCAAATTGTAATGAAATGTGTGCCTATCTACGACATGTTTTTAGTCCCAGGCAACGCGTTGGCTACCTTCCTCTGAATGGACAGTAAGGGAGGTATTTTCAAACACAAAAATGTTGACTATCCAGGAGAGCTGGATGGTTACCTATTTTTGCCTTTGAAGACTGTATATGATCAGTTAAGATCCCAATCTCACCAAGTGATCCAGTCACTCGCAGAAGTAATTGTGCTTAGATAAATGAGACAGCAGGAAGGAGTAACTCTTGTAGACCTGGACCTAAAATAGAAGTCCTGGCACTCCAGGAGAGCAACTTACTTCATCCTGTTTAAGTGCTTTAACAAGGATGTAAACATGTTTTTTAAAACATGATAGGAACTTTATTTATTATTTTTCAAAACTAATATTATTGCTTTTCTATAACTGCTATTGTTCTGTAATTCTAGGGGCTCATGTCTAATCCCATATGTAACATGTTTATTAGATGTAATATTTTATCTCTTAGATTCAGTGTCTGACACTATCATTTTATTATTTCAATAGAAGTGTTTTCCCCCTCCTCACTTTGTCAGAATCAAATGGTTTTCTTTATCACAGTAAAAAGTTAGAAAGATTCCTCCCTAAAAGACAAAAATGGACCATATGTGTCTTCATCTTAATTCAGTTTGTGTCATAGAATCCAAATCAAACAAAGTAACTTTATAATACTAGAAACTGCCAGAATTGAGTTGGATTTTTGTTTTGTTTTGTGTTGTTTTTTGATTGTTTTTAATATATGGGCATGAGGTCTCTGTAAATCTGTAGCTCATTAGCTTCATTACCTGTAGCCTTGTGAAAACAGAAGGAAACAGTACAAAATGCTCCTGTGATTTTTGGTTCTCTTTGGGAACTCACTATCTGCGTGCTTTAATCAAGTGGAAATACAGAGACACCATTCCAACTTTCAGCTGACAAAAGCAGAGTATTAGTTGTTTCATGAGAATTATACAGATAAAAATTCCACATGGATTTTCCTGGGTTTTTGTAAATTTTCCAAAAGATAATATAGTCTATACGAAATTAGACCATGAAAGTTAAAAGAGCTAGTAAAGTAATATATTTGGTCTGCAAAATCATCTAGGAAACACAGGCATACAATTTTAACTATTGTATAATATTTAAGACACTGAAGGCACCTAAAACCTTGGCATCCAAACCCAGAAAAGTGTCTACACTAGAAATGTGTACCTTGCATACCATCCTCTGGAACAAAGACTTCTTTAGCTTTATCATATCTGTGTAACTTTTTGCTAAATGGTCAGTCAAGCACCATTGTTAAATAGAGAGGTCGGAAAATATTAATTTTCCACACCTAGCCAACATCTGAACAGTTCACCAGTGAAGCTGCTTTACATGCAATCCACCCACAGGTTACAACTTATAGGTCAGGGATGGGAATTCACTTTGAAATCACGGGGCAGCTGAGCCTACATACATTACTGGGGTGACAGGCATAGCACGCAATGATGAACCTTCTGTCAGTGACAGAGAGGTCACACTGGTATCAGTTGCCAACGTGTCTTCCTCACATCTTTAAAAAAAGGAAATTAAAAAAAAAGTCTATGTTTTTTTTTCTTCTTGTGGAAAATGGAAACAGAGTTGATGCTGGATAGTGTCAAGTGGCTGAAGATTTAGGGCCCAAGAGCTCAGGAGGTCTCCTTTAACTGTGCTGGCTGCACTCTCTACAGCAACATAAATTGTTGCCTGAACTGAGCCCCTCATAAGCTATTCCAGGAGCAACAATGAAAGACACATTAATGTGAACTGTACTGGAAACAAACATCTCCAGCCCAGTGTCAGGAAAGCCAAAATAAGAGCATGTCATTCTCCTGTTTCATACCTACTTTTTTTCCATTATAAAACCTGTAAAATAGATCTAGTTTAAGAATTATCACATTAAAAGACTGAAAGATTTTTAGTTTTATTAAAGAGGTGCCTGAGTCTCATGTGCAAGAAAGAGTAAGTTGTTACACGAATAGAAAGAAATATCTGAGTTTGCTAAAGGTTCACCTACAATTCTGTAACTTTAGCATTATCATGAACAGATCAGAATACCAAATCTAAGATCAGTACTCATATCTCATTATGCCATCTTTGTCTACTGTGTTAAAGAAATGTCAGAGCTCATCAGATAGCAACAGAATATTAATATTGCAGAGGTTAAAGAATCATGCTCTCTGTAGTTATCTCACGGTGTTTGGGCTAGTTGCTGTAAAATCTTGTTTCAAGGTTTTTAAGGTTAATAAGATCAGTGCTCTTCAGTCTTTCTGTGAGACCTCAGAAGAATTTTCCTATATTCTTCCATTTTTCCAACCTACTGGGGTACTTGAATGCTCTATGTATTTGCTCTGCACAGACAAAGACTGGTTTTTCTAAACAAGGTAGTTTGGATGACATTTTTTTGGTGTCAAAATGAAGTCTTTCCACTAAAAAAACCCACCCTCAGAACAAGACGAAAAATCAGCCCTAGCATAAAGCGGTGTTTATACACATGAAATAAATTGATTTTGCCAAGGCTAAATTTTTCTAGTGGAGCCTATACTTGAGAACATTCAAGTGCTCTCTTGAGTTATCTCATTGTATCAGTGTTTGCAGGACAGTACCTTGAATTTGTTTCTATCATACAAAGTTGATATATAAGGAGACAGGATTTAATTGAAATAACTCTGAGAAGTCTTCAAAAAATACTGGTTTTGTTTTTTTTTTTCTTTTCAGAAAAAATCTTTTAATGAAAGAAAAATCAAAGATTATAAGGAACCTTTAGGAGAGATTCTGATATGAAGTGCAGCTATAGTCTGTTATAAATGTGATTGCAGTCTATAATAAATGCTTTTATTTTTGCATGTGAAGTTTTTAGATGTGGAAGAATTTTCTCATTAAAAAATATTTTTCTTTTACTTTGCATATTGGATTTTAGAAATCCATTCATACCATGGATTTGGTGAAGACAAGCCATAAGTTTATGCAAAGTCTTTAGCTGCAGAGGACCCTGACCTTACAGAGGATCAGCTCTTCCAGAGTGTTATTACCAAATTAATACAGTTGCTTAAATAATGTAGTGCATATGAACGCAAACTATGGAGGTCTGCCAGAGGTCGTTAGCCTTCTCTGTATGTCCCCACCTCTTCTTCAATATATATGCAGCTGTCTTACTTGTCCCAGTATTTCAACACAACAGGGATTGAATCCAAAGTTTCCATATATAAAAGTCTGAGGTTCAGTTTCTTCCCATTTAAATTGAGGTACTAAACTGGGAACTATCTACATTAATAATGAAAACACTGTACGAAAACAGGGCTATTCATGTCTTTGTACAGATAGACTTTGTTACTATTATTATTATTATTATTATTATTATTATTATTATTATTATTATTATTAATGGGAGGGGTTTAGAAATTCTGAGTGAATTAAGCTGTCTTTTTGAGGGCTGGTGGCAGTTTTGAATAGCACTATACTTTTACTTCTGCAAGGTTTTTTTACCCTGTAACTGGTTATTAGGAACATTGGTATACAGAGACAAGGAGTCATTTCTGATGCTCATTCAGGGCCACCAATACAAGTGCCTTTTATCCTTTCCTGCAACAAGTACCATCTTGCCTTAAAAGTTGTTACTTATCTTCATGATGTAGGAAGTCCTGATAGCCAAGTTACTTCGGGTTTTCACTGCCAGGAATGAGTGGTTGAGGGAATGAAAAATTCACCCCAACAGGCTAGAGAAATTAACAATAACTAGGTTGTCCAGGTCCCTATTTCAGTGGTCCTTCCCTGTGTCTTAGAGCTTTCCTTTCCTGTGGGAAGGTGGCTGCAGCACCCTTGTCATACACAAGGGTGATAGACAAGGGTACACACAAGGGTGATAGACAAGGGTGCACACAAGGGCATAACTGTCGATAGCAGTTACAGTGATGTACATCAGGAACAACACCATTAAAGTCAAAGGGGTGCAGAGATATAATGCTGGGGAGAACAAGCCTGTAGTTAGAGCTCAGTAGGTAGGACTGCAGGAATTAATCATGTTTTCAGACAGCCAATTCATCTGTCACGTGACAATAAATATTACATTTAGAAAAATGAAATATTACCTCTCCTTTGTTAGTGGCTGAGGAAATGTAACTCAAGAAGCAAAGCTTTAAGCTTTTATTTTAAGCTTAGTATCCAGTCTTATGCTGCAGATTTTGCCAGGATTACATGTGAATAAAGTCCATCATATCATTTAAATTTAGCTTTATTAAACTGACTCTCTCCCCCCATCATCTCAGCATCTATTAAATTATTGTTTTTCTCCTCCTCCTCCTCCTCAGTTCCCCTAAAGATGCTATTCATTAAAATGTAGAGAATAAAATCTCTATATGTGCATTTTTGCTTATTAGCTGTGCTGGCTGCCTCATCATTTGCCAAAATCATATTTCTTGAACAAGGAGGGCAGAAACAATGTGAAATCAATCTTTTTTTGCTTGGCCAGATAAACATAAGACACAATAAGAGAAAGAAAGGCACAGAGAGAGACAGATAGGGAGAAGGAAAATAAAGCAAGAAAACAGCAACACCATCCCAGTGGTGATGGATAACTGAAGTGAATGTGTCAGGATGGTATTATGTAAATTACCAAAGCAGCTGAGCAGTGCACTGATGATTACAGAGGATGTGAACAATGTTGTGGTCCCCAGGTGCCACCATGCCTTGTTATTTTTTCTTCCCTCCAACTACCCTTGGGGTAGATTCTTCCTGACCTGAGTCCTTGAAAAAATCATCCAAGAAATATGTTCCTAAAAAAAAAGGTTAGAGGACATCTATGACATTTCTCTAAAGCAATAATGCACCCTGTGTGTTGCCAGTTTAACATTCTAAAAAGTGCTTTTTCCTTACACCTCTGAAGGGTTTGACTTATCAAACACCTTGATTACAGAATAGGCTCAAGGTCAAAATAATTTTAAACCAAAAAGGGAAACTGAAGGTGAGGGATGTGCATTGAACACTCATTAAACTATATTTTAAGGTTACTCTATTATTAGGAAAAACTTTTTCCATCTCATTAAACATCCTGTGTATCTGTGTTTGAATTTGCATGTTAATGTTTGTGTCTATGGTTTCTGGTGACTCTGCATTTTGTTTCTCCTTTTGGGGATTGTTGATTTAAATAACCGTTGAGCAAGATTGCAAAGTGATAATTTGCTAATTAGCCCTCATTTGAAATTACTTCTTCTTTAAGCTGAAAGTGGGCCCAAAACCCAAGGTCCCATAGTCCACTGATAAGCTCATAAATTATTGAGACAAACATCCAGGCCCTCTGCAGACTCCTCAGGATTGTACCTTAGGAAATAACAAACCTCCATTGGTTTAGGTCTTGCAAAATCCCTTGTCAACATGTCAAGGATTTCATCCAAATGCTTCTTTGTAAACACTGTTAGAAATTAAATAAACCCTTAGAAAAATACAGAAAATTATTCAGAAAGATTCTTACAGTCCTTAAATTATTTTGACCATCTTCCTAATTAGTTTACATTCTCTTTTCACAATTAGATGAAATTATATTTTCTTATTAGCACCATGCATAGAACATATTTCTACTTGTTTGAGGTTGATCTATTACACAAAGTGCCAGCTACAATAATCAAAGTTTTATGGAAGTCAGGAAAACCTAAGCTAGCTCCTCCTGCAGAAGGAAGGTTACCAAATGCAGAAGAATACTGTTGCAGCAGCCTGGAATTCTTTGATTTGGAGATCAATCTAGATGACAAAAATTATTACATCTCTCCTGGAAATTTGGCAGAGCCATACAACCCTGTTAATTTTTTATTTCTGCTCAGCATCTATTATATCAGGTCCAGTCTCGTGCCTGAATTCACTGGACTCTGCAGTACCAACAATAAATAAGACTCATTAGCCATAATGCCTTCAAAAAGAGTTTCTTGGAGTAAGTAATGCAAGGTCTGCACAATAGCACACTTTCCAGCTGTGCTCTGGGCAGCCTCATGGGGCTAACAGGGTAACTTGGTAACTGACACTTGTACAGGTTTAAATTTGAAATTGCATTTAATTTGTATATCATTATGTAATCGCGAACTCAAACCTTTAAGGCAAATATAGCAGTAAATGGGCATCCTACTAAAAATATTTGCAATACAATAATTAATTTAATGGGATTCATGTCTCTGGAGACTAGGACAAGGCCTTTTTGTGGCAGATTGCATTTGTTCTCTTTACTTGTGTACAGGGGGGCACTCAGTAGGTGAGGGTACATGTGAGCTGGTAGATGGGTAGAAACATCCCCTTCTGGAGAGAAAATTCCCTTTCATGGGACAGAGACAGCATGACCAAATGTACAGTCCCTTTTGGCTTCAATGGCTCTTGAAGTGCTTTCCAAGATAGAATTTATCAGTAAGGCCAGTATGACTTCTTTGGGATTTTTTCTTGATTCCTTTTTTTGGAGCTTCTGTAGTTGTCACTGAAAATGTTGTTTTGTTTAAATTCATTAGAAGAAAAAAATAAACAAACATGGGAGAAAACAAGCCAGACTGACCACACAGAGAAACTTTATCATGGCAAACTTATCTCTGGTTTTGTTCTTAAAACAACATCTAGTGGTACCCCAAGACGTCTTAGGAATGCCGAATATAGGAATACATTTTTAATGGAAAAATTGCTTGGGAAACTTCCATCAGTTTGGATTTGGATAGATTGCTGAATCTGATGTCTGGTTAGGCTCCTTTTACATTCCTGCACTCAATGATGAATAGTAAAATAAGCTATGACAAAACAATTGCTTCTTTATTGGTTCTCTACTATATTTGATTCAGGATTTTTTATATGACTTTAAAAATAGCTCCTATAGAAAGGATACAGAAATTCTCCTTCATGTGACTTTGTCATTGCTCCATTGTGTAAGATCTCCAAAAACCCTTAAGAGCACAAGTCTTGCTAATTGTTAATTGGGACATTCAATGGGACTTGAGCACCCACTTCACTTAATTGCTTTTGAGCAGCCAACACAGCTCTGAGAAGTGGCAGACATTTGTGACCAGATTTACTCCTATATTCTGGGTCCAATTTGTCAAGAGCAAAAGCATCACTTACAAAATGCCATTGACCCTCAATTGTTCAGCTTTTCTGCAGGACCCAGACTACCTATTGCATGAGTTATTTTGTTCCACTTGGCTTTTCTTTACAGGAGCAAATAGATACAGAATTTTTATAATGTTCTATTTCCTTTGTTTTAAAGCACTTATTTAAATGTGATTTTTCACTCACAAAAAAAATGGTATTTCTGGCAGTGTAATAATAACTTGCATTTGTATTGTACCTTTCATCTCAAGTGATCCCAAAGCACTTTACTAACTTAACAAGCTGAAACACACTATATTAAATACTACACATAGGGATCACTTCACCCACCACTAAAACAACCACTTATGTGGTGAAATGAACCAACTGTTTAAAGGCTCAGTTCTGCGAGGTGTTGAGCTCTATTAGCCTGATACAATGCCCACTGAAGTCAATATAAAGACTCCTAAAGATTTCATTGGGCTCTGAATTAGAATTTATTGCAATCTTCCAACAAA
This sequence comes from Parus major, assembly GCF_001522545.3. NCBI lineage: Eukaryota > Metazoa > Chordata > Aves > Passeriformes > Paridae > Parus > Parus major. The sequence goes on from NC_031774.1 coordinate 49,137,823, forward strand.
GCATTTAGGAACATGCTTAAGTTAAGCACTTGAGCAGTTCCATTGACATTAATAGAGCCTGAGGTTGCTTAAAGTTGAGCTTGTGAGTTTTTGAAGTAGGGCCAGGTGTCTGAGTGCTGTGCAGTAGAGATTGCAGTGAGCGCATTGATAAAGCAGAGAAGCAGAAAACAAGATCTGAAGAACACCCTAACTCATTAAATTCACTGCTGAAATTAGGTAGCACAATTTAAACATCCTCACCAAACACATGATCAAGACAACATGAAGGAAGAATTGTTAGTCCACTCCTTGAAACATTTTTGCATTAACTACATGCTAGTAAGTTTATATTATTACCTCTGTTTCATTACCAGTGCTTTGTTATTTAGAGATTGTAAAATTTTGAATCTTTTTGTGTTTGTAAATCATAGATTCCTCTTAACATAATCCAGTAATTTGTTACTTTTCTTTGTGCACTGTAAGCTAGATTAATACTCATCTCCTGCATTAGTTTATGCATTAAAAAATGGTAGAAAAGAATAGGCCTGTAAGCTGGAGCAAAGCATCTGAAGAGAACTGGAGGAAAGCAACTGGAGGAAAAAAATGTGGCTGCTCTGTTTAGCATTAGGCAGCTCCAAGGAAGCTACTTCTTACTCCCAAAGACAGTAAGGCTTTGTGATACTAGAAAAGATAGTAAGTCCAGGTCAGAGCTGGGACAGTAATAACCCTTCTTCATAACCTGACTGCACCCTTCCATGTTAACATACTGTGAACTGAGCACAAGTGACAAAACCAATCCATCACTGCACCGCCAACACAAAGAAGAATAGAGAGGTTAACAGAAATTGATGACATCCCTGCTCGAATTTTACACTGATTCGGCCAGCTTTACGATTGAAACAGACAAAGATTTATAGTCCAAGCTAGGACGCTGGCTCTCCTTGATTGCCTTGATTTTTTTTTTATGCGCTTCTGCATATTTATTTCCAAGCTCATCACGGGCTTGTATCATTAGAATGCTGATTTGATTTTACATTCCAAGAGGAGTAGACATTATGCAGCCATTTGCATGATGTGAGAGAAATCACCATAACGGTTTGTGATATCGGCGACCAAAATGATCGGTAATGTTCACCTGCATAAGCAGGATTGTGTAATATTTTTTTTGAAATTCAGATTTTTTCCTTTTGCTTCTCCCTCTGTGAAAAAAAAAAAAAATAAAAAGAAGGAATTATTCCATATCCTGTGGATGAGAAATTGTGTTTTGTCATGCCTCCGAGGGTTACAGTGGTATTGAGCTTTTATGAATTCGTTTGATATCAGGGCTGAGCGTTACGAGTTCCAACACAAATTTTTTTCCCCATGACATTATTACTGAAAGCTTTTATCAGTTCATTGCGACAAAAAATTGATTATTATCCTTGACATTTGATGGATAGCTTTCATAAAAGTGCTTTTTTTTTCTCTTTAGGGTTTTTTTTTGGTGTGTGTGAGTGTAAGCCTGTAAAGTTTTCTTAGGAAGGTTCTATTTTCTAGAGAGAAAAAAACAAAACAAAACCCAATCAACCACTTACTCTATGGCGTATTCTTGAATTACTGCTATCCATGAAAAAGTTAGAAGTGAACTGACAATCATGCTTCCATAGAGCTTTTTCAGCTTAAATGCTAGGAAAATTTACATCCACACATCTTAAAGATAAATTTAGATTACTAATATAACTGTTCTGTAGACACCTGAAAAAGAGATTTTGAAGTCATTGAGACAGAGGCATTGATAGACAGTCTATAGTTAAGGTTAATTTGGGCCCTTGTCTTTGCCAGATTCTAATACCTCTTTGTAGTTGTTATATTTTAAACAAATGTTCAGCAGGTGTCTGACAGAAGAACAAAACTGCCTTTAAAGAGTTTAACTCTTGTTTATTGCATTCTAGCAACAAGAAGCAATAGGACTTGACTCATTCTGAACAATGCCAGAAGCTGAAGCTAATGGTGATTCAATTACGGTCTCTCACAAATGGGAATATTCACCTCTGTGTGTGCATTAGTGTTGATGGGAGCTCTGTGCTTGCCTTGGGAGGAGAATATACTTTAAGAGAATGTGGCAGAACTGTTTTCTTCTGGAGGAAATGGCTGCTTTCCCTGGTTGCCATTCTCAATGATGGATTCGTAGTTGGTCTTCCTAGGGACCCTCACTGAAACAAAAGGTGGGAGGATAGTGAATTTTAGAGAAATTTGTGAAGACAGAAAGTCAGCCAGAGGCCAGACCAGCCATTTGCTAGAGAAAAGGGGCTTTAGAGAAGATAAGATTAGTTATAGGAACAGATTTTAACCTTTTGAAACAAATGCTGTTAAGTGTCAGATCAATTAAGAAAAAAAAAAAATAGAGGAGTTTTCTGAACTGTGTGCCAGTTTCAGACATTTGGTGGTTCCTGAGATCAGGGAAGTCAGCATTAAATGGAGAAAAAGATTATTTAGCCTTACTGTTACTACTGCATAGAAGCAAAATTGATTTCTGGTGAAGGACTGGTGTAGGGACAGTTGCCACGTGTGAAGGAAAGGAAGAGGTGACAACAAGAAGCCTTGGTCTGATGTATAACCCCCAATATGTGCCTTGAACTGAGAGAAGTGGTGAAATGGTTGCAGTCTTCTCAGTCCCTTCCCCCAGCCTTTCCACTTCACTCCCAACAAGTCTGTCCTGGGGGCAGGTTTTGGGCCAAGTTTGCCAAGTGGGGATGATATAAATGCCAGTAACACGGCAGGAAAGGAAGAATTCTCCAGTGTATACTTTGCATCTGTTCTTAGAGGGATGCTGTTTAACACAACAACAACAAAACAGGCTTTCTTACAGTAGCAATGAAAGGAAAGGAGCAGCATAACAGTTTGGGAAAAAAAAAAGTTTAACTATGATGAAATACTTCACCCATGTTAAGTTCAAAGGAATATCAGGCTGATGAACTAATCTTGGAAGGCTGAAAAAAATCTGGGGTTCTGGAAAAAAAATGGTTCAAGTGCCACTGCTTAAGAGGGACAAATACTTCAGCAAACTGTCATCTCATTAAATGGATATAGAGCAATTAAGTCAAGGTGATGGGAGATGAAATCAATGAAGAATTAAAATAATGGCACACTGTCAATCAACACAGCTTAATGAAAAAATTATCAAATAAACTTGCTCCTTTTGATTGAGTTTATGATTTCATTGGCAAAGATTTCTAAAAGGTATTTGATTTCTTTAGGATTTAAAAAATACTGCAGGTACAGAATGGATTAATGTTTTCTAATTTATTAGTTTTTGAAAAAGAATTCTAATGAAAACATAATCTGTTTCATTTTTCCTATTGGATTCTATTTTTCTGTCCTGATTCAAGTCATGACCTGAGCAGCTCTGTGCAAAATGACATATACAGTTGGTCTCAAGATTTACACACACAAAAAACCCCGTATGGTAAATAATAAGAAAGACAGTTCTGACAAACAACCTAGATATTGCAGTGATCTGGACTTGCTAAAATGAGATTTATTTTAACTTTTCAAACCACAATATTGCATATCTATCAGTCAAAACTGCAAATCACAATTTCTTTCTGAATAAGAAACTAATTTTGAAAAGGAGCATCATAAGGAGTTACAAATTACCAGGATTCATGTGATATAGAAAAGCATATGATCAGGAAGTAAAGAAAGCCAGTACCAGTCCTCAGATGTCTGGCCAGAAAGAGTAAGTTGATGATTAACCAGTGTAATAATTTATTTAAGGATCTCATGGCTCCTTCAGTTTTTGGTGCTTTACAAAATGAAAAGCTTTGAAAAGGTACGTTCTGTCTTACCAGCAGGCCTGATGCAAGAGATAGGGTCATGCTGTTCCCTCCACTGCTGAGTTTAAATTATGTCTGAATTGTCAGCTTAATCAAAATAATATTAAAAATATGTAACTGCCTATGAGCTTCATAAACAACAAATTGTGTAAACTGAGATGCCCAAATTAGTCATCTCATTAAGCACACAAAAGATGCTATTAGAGTACCTAAATGCCAGGGCCAAAGGCAAGTGTATGCAAGGTCTTCTGAGTATTCTTGTACTAATGTTGTCACTTTTCAGTTGTATTTCAAAGGATTTTAGTTGTTTATTTTTTCTTCTGGAACAATATTAGGATTTTATCTGCAGCTTTCAGAGTAGAGAAAAAAGCATGTTGTCAACTATTTTTTCAGTGTTAAAATAATTTTCAGACTCTGAAAATTGGAAGGTACTGCTGTTGAGTGCAAATTTACTTTTTTTTTTTTTTTTCCTAATTAAAATAGATTTTGTTAGTGAGGAACAAAAGACAAACATTAAAACAGCACCTTTCCTCCCCCATCTTTGCCCACAGACACAATGCCCTGCAGAACCCGTGTGGCCAAAGCCTTGCCACAGACACCCCAAATAACATAGTTTAAAAAAGTTAGCCTAACAAGTGGTTTGAAATAATGAATAGATGACATTTAAGTTGCATGTGGATACTGCTTTCCAATCTTCTGCTAACACTGCAGGAAATACAGTAGCTAATTTTCTGCAGAAGAACACCCTTTTAATCAAACTCAATGAACATGATTCTCCCTCTATTTATATAGCAACTTTACAAACTTAATTTTTAAAGGCTGAGTTTAGTTTTGTAAAATAAAAATATGTTTGGATTGTTCCATTGGTTAATTTTAACCCTCTTGTAATGCAATGAAAGATCACATTTTTATTTGGCTTTAATCTCGAGTATTGCATTTGCAGTGAAATTAATAAAACAAACCGTTGTTTTGGTTCTAGATAATATTTTATTTAAACTGCAAAACTGTTGCTGTATATATTCAAGTAAATATCACAGAGCATAATATAAAGTTCTTGTCTGGATCTTACTGTCAACAATCTATTAGTTGTAACGAATCTACTAAGAAACTATTGTACTGTCCATATTAGAAATGTGTGGAGGCTGGAATATTAGGGTTTCTCAAGAATTATAAAATTTTTCTGCCAGCAGAAGTGATTTCACAGAAAATAAAACGATGGTAGAGTAAAGGAGGGGAACTTTGGGTCATTCAGATATCTTGCTTCAGAAAATTAGAAGGATTTGTTTTGATTTCAATGCTTGAGTCTTTGTTCTATTAGAGCACTTGTCATTCTGTTATGATTATAATATGGCAAATTATTTCTAATTGAAAAGTCAGCTTCCATGAAGAAATGAAATTTCTAAAATAACCTAAAACCCAAGCATTTCAAAACTGTCAGAAATTTTCTTTAGATTTGCAAGCTAAATTCTAGGAATACTAATCCCATTTCACAAAGACTTTCTGGTAGCAATATTTTCCAATGAACTGTAAATCAATCAACTTTTGTCTTAAAGCCTCTCATCTTACTCTCACAAATTTCTCTATTTTTCTTCGTCAGTTGCCAGTTTGGTTCATTTTGCAGACAAATCACTAAGTTTAACAAGAAGATTTTAGATTTAGGCCTAATGATAGGATGGCAAACAATATTTAAATTATTCACAAATTCAAGTGGGTTTTTAATTAGAAGACAGTTAAACAAGGATTTGGGAGAAATTAGCTAGTAAGATAAATTTAAGTCATGCATTGGCAAAATGATGTTACTTTACACTTAGCCTGATTTCAGATCAAAAGCAGGCACAGGTAGGAAGTTACCAACAGCCTGAAATATTTGTAGTACTTTCTATGAGAGGAATAATGAATTTTTTTCTCATGAATAAAAGTAAATCAAGTTTAAACTGTGAAGTTGGAGACTATCTGGAGAGAAAAAATAATAAACTAAAAATAAATTGTTCTCCATTGTCGTGAGTGAATTATGCACATTACTCCAAACAGATTTTGTTGAGGTGATTTAGCCATAATCCACTTGTTTTGTGCTTGCATGCCTAAATTTTATGTATCATTTGTACAAAGATGAATAAGAGACTGTTTCAGAGATATAAATATGCATATGCAAAGCCAAGTACAGTAAGATTGAATCATCTCCATATATTCTGCAACAGGAAAATAAAAAATATGACACAGAGCATCAAATTACCTTATTTTACTGGCTTTTCCCTCACACACATTTTTAAAAGTACAAAACAATATAATTTGTAGTGGCATGCTACTCCCTGTGTTGCTATTAAGCTATCCAGGTGATGCTCTCTTGAGAATCCACTCTGAACAGAGGCCTAATTCAAGACTGGATCACAACATCTGCACCAGATAGAATTTGTCATCTTCTATCTTCAAGCCCATTGGCTGTTGCTTAGCAACTGGTCAATCTCACAGAGTATTTGCCATGACAAATTAGTACTGTTGTTACCATGACAACCAGCTTTGTTACTTAATTAAATTGATTTGAATCAGAATTGGCTTTCGGGGAAACAAGTGTGTTGTGTGAAGTAGTAAACATGAGCTTGCAGCTAAACCATTCATGCTTTGATGTAGTAGTCCCTAAAATCAACACCATCAGGATGAAATCCACAATCGAGTCCTGAAATCACTGTGGACAGACTTACTTAAGATTTTAATTTCCTTTTCCAGTTTTTTTTAGAGCACTCTGGATATATTTAGCAATGGTCCAAAAAAAAAGATAAATAAAAGAACCCAAACCCCAGGGTACTCCAATTTCTTGATTAATGCTTTGACAGTGTAAGTAGGGAAGTTACTGCTCTTTAGCAACCAATTGTGGAGCCATGCTTCATGTGTCACTGGAAATTGCACTGCTTCACACAGGAAAAAGGAAAAAGAAATCAGATTATGTGGGGTAAAGGGCGAGGAATGGAATTTTTTTACATTCTTTCTATTACTTCTCCAGTGGCATCTTGTCTGCTACCTGGAAAGTCTCAGTGTTCACCATAATATGGGACTCTGACTGGCTTGAGGAAGTGAGGGAAATCCCTTCTTTTGATACTTAGAGTCCAGGCAGCACAGAATTAAAATAAGGCAAGCTAGAAATTCAGATTTCACACTACTGGCAAATTTCTTTTAGCAGAAACACCTACACAGTTTTTAATTATGTTTTCTACCCCTCTTATCCTCTTTGCAGACTGACAGAGGCACAGGATTAGCATATTTATATCATACATATATTTAATGAATGAAACCTACACGTTAAGTATGAGCACAGTTGTTGCAGACTTCAGATTCGCAATCTCACATTTTTTCAGTTTATCTCTATTTTATCACCAGTAATGTATGGGTGCCTGCTTTTGCTGTCCTTCCTGATCTTCTTGCAAATTTAACTGCACAACTCAACTTGCATTTTCCTTATAAAATATTAAATTAACTGCTTGGAATGATTTGAAATTTCTCATTATGTGTGACTGATTTCAAGCTCGAATGTGCTGTTTTGCATGGATGTTCCAAAGCTTAAGCCTATGTAAACAATAAATGGGAAACATCAACCAAGTGGTGACTCACAAGGGAAACTGCAAAATGTTGACAAATTCTAAATTGCAAGGTGCAGTGTGGCCTTGCTACATCGCTTGTGTGCTATCTGTAATTCACACAGCTATCGTTACAATGTGCAGACTGCCTACTGAATTTCTCTGAAGTAGATTTTTATTTCTTTAGACATTATTAGCAGAGTCTCACTCACTTTTTTTAATGCACTTTTTTTGAGAGTTTGTCTTTGTTCAGAAGCTTCTGGAAAAATAAATCATTTAAAAGAAAGAAGAAACATTTATATATGTACCATTAGCAAAACCATCTATCTTTCACAGCTCTGAATGAATTCATACAGAGCATTTTTCTCCTTACACTGGTTTCACAAAACTTAGTAATAGCTACACCTGGTTTACAACAGTTTAGATGTAAGTTCTAAATATTTTCATGTTTTCTCCTTGTAAATATTATACATTGTATGTATTACCCAGATACAATGATTTCATCTTCAAAAATCCTATAGAAGTGTTATATGGTCTTTTCCATACTTAAAGCAGAATTAATAATAAAAATTGACATCTTTATTATAGAGAGGGGAAAAAATTAAGCCAGTGCCAAAAGTTCAGAACTCAGAATCACTGTTCACACACCTGTCACACACATCAATGTTAGGCTTCAAGTTTTGACCAGCTAAAATTTGTATACCATAAAGTATCTCTAAAAGTTGATTTTTAAGTATTTACAGTTGCCTTTATAATTTTTGTGGGGTTCTCACTGGAAGGAAAAAAAATGGCTATTAGAAGAAAATGAAATTCTGATAAGTGTTTGGTTTTTTGAAAGATTTCATTCGTATTCCTCTAATTCTGACTGTTGAAACAACACATTGTCAGAAAAAAAGTTGTTTTCTGAAAATGCATATTAATAAGAGAAAAATCTAAAGAATAAAAGTAGAGAGGAAGTGTGGGGTAACATTTTGTTCAAAGGATAGTATTTCAGATTATCTACAAGTTGTACAGTTAATTGAGAGAAGCTGAAAAGCCTTACATAAGTCAGGAATAAAACATTTCAGGAAAAAATAAAAGAGGGAAAAGGAATTATCTTCTTTCATACATCAATGAGCAGAGGGGCAATACCTCATCTGTTTCACAGCTCTCTACGTATTTTGGTGACCAGCTGGTGACAAAACTTCTAATTAAAATATAGTTTTTAGAAATGGAATTAATTTCCTCACAGATGAAATGAACAGACATTTCAGCTGGTTTTATCCATTTAACAGAAAGGTAGCAATGCTGTAAATACTTGGATTCCTTCTTAAGCATATTTAACTTTCAGAGATCATGAACTAGACAAATATTAGGGGTTTAGCAAAGACACAAATTAAGTAGTTGAAGAACCTGTACAAATACCATTCACAACTGCATGGGGATTCTGGCCACAGGTGTAGAGTGGAGAACAACATGGGATTTAAATGTATTGTTTCATTGTATAGCTTCTCCTACAATTTAAACACAAGAGAATTTGCACCACAGCCCTGTTGCCTTGCATGATGGTGTGCTCCCAGAAACAGTCATTCTGGCTGTGAAAAGCAGCTATTGAATGGTTCAGCTATGTCTGAAATGGAGCTCTTGGCTTCCATGGACACTTCACAAGGCAAGGGGTTAGGTCAGTTCCAGAGTGACTCAGGCAGACAAACCACCTGACCTCCAAGCCTGATGGATTTTGCTGCTTGCCCTTGGGCAAAGCAGGCAGATAATTGACCATTCCAATTTTACTGGCCTTAAATAGACAAAAAAATGCTGTAACTTGGCTTAGCCACAGATAATGGATGTCACAGTCTTACAATATTCTGCTTTTTGATGGAATATTTGAGGGATAAGCTACAGCAATTAATAAGTATGGCAAACAGCTTTCAATAGTTTGTCATCACTTATTAGCCTTCTCAGACTCCAAAAGAATTGAGGTTGGGGGCATATTTTTCTTTTCAAGGTTATTGAGTGATTTTACATTGAAGATGAGTACTTCAAAATTCTTTTATAAAGATGAACTTTGCACTCTAAGAAAGAAACATTTCTCTTTCACAAATGTTTTAATATTCTGTGGCTTACTATCCTCTTATGATTCATTCTAGGAAATTATGGGTTAGTGATTTTTTCCTCCCCATGCCTTAAGATTAAAGGTACAATTGAGCAATTGAAAGCCTGTCCATTCTCTCTTCCATGAACAGTGACACATCTGAACCACACAAATATATACAGATGCAGCAGGACTAATTCTGATTTTTCTTAAAGCTGGACAGATAATTTCAGGGAATTAACTCTATCAAGCTTTAAGAGTCTTATCATGAACACAAACTGCTATTGTACTAGGCACTGTACAAACAAGAGTAAAATGTTGTACAGACTTACAAGTTGAAGATAAGGATATTCTGTAAGTAAGGGGAATAGAAGAAAACAAAGAAACATGAGCAGTCAGTGTGCTGTGCTTCAGTAATAGAATCACAGAATAAACTGGATTGGAAGGTACCCATCAAAATCATAAAGTCCAACATCCTGACCCTGTGCAGGATGCCCCAAGAGTCACACCACATGGCTGAGTGCCTTGTCCAAACTCTGTCAGGCTTGGTGCTGTGACCACTTCTGTGAGGAGCCTGTTCCAGTGCTCAACCAACCCTCTGCATGAAAAACCTTTTCCTGGTATCTGTCATAAGCCTCTCCTGACTCACCTTCATGCTGTTTTTTCCTCAAGTCATTTCACTTCACATGATTAATATCTGAGAGTCTTCCTAAACATTGGTAAATGACACTAAAAGAAAGTGAGGGATGCTAAATAAGTAGGAACAGTTTGAAGGTAAGATTATCATGGTTAAAGTTCTGGATACAAAAACACACATTTTTCCAAATTGTAGAATCCCACTTGTAGAAATTGGGATAGGATATCATATAATCTGAGACTAGTTTTAACTGTGGATGGTTAAAAAAGGTTATGTCTCTGATAAATTATGTAGACAGTATTTGGATGCAAGGACCAAGAATCTGTCAGAGAGGAGCCGGGTTACTAGCCTGAGTGACATGCAATATGGTGATGAATTTGATCAAAAAGAAGAGAGAATAAAGAATTTCTTTCCTTTAGGTCTATGAAGAAAAATAAACCCAAGGTGGTAGCTACATCAGTCTAACTGAATGAAGTGACCAAGACCTGTGGTTTAGAGGAGAATAATATCAAAGAGAAATATAAGGATACCACCATAATAAGCTGAAAGTAACTGAAATAATAGACCAGGGAAGAAATGAAAGGGAGGATTAGAGGAAACAGGAAAACAGGTGAGAAAATAGTCAAGAAAGGAGGAGGAAGACAAGATTTTAAGAGTGGGATTGGTAATGCTGACGAGACATACATCATTTTTAAATTTGATCTTTGGATAAGAATCCCTAACATCTTTGATGAGAGGAAGATTTTCCTGTGAAGGCAGATGTAGGAATGAGAGCAGGAACATCCTGGACACATGCTGTATTTCTTTAAAAATCTGAAAAAAGAAAAAAATATTAACACCTAGGGCATTAATGAAATCAAGATCATATATGGACTTCCTAAGTAAAAAAAAAACCAAAAAAACCAAAGGCATGTTTGTACACTAAGAAAGAAAAGATAAAAAGTAGTGACAGAAAGCCATAGAGAATATGATGAAGATGAGGAAATTCTCTAGGAAGAAATAATCAGTAACACTCATGAGAGAAGGAAGTAAAAGATCAGTATGGGAAAATCATAGTTACTCCGATATTAAATTGGAACCTAATGGACAGATTATTGCATGATAAGTAATCTTGGAAGGTGTTTTTAATTGTTTTTTCAGTTTTCTGGATTGTACATAGAAAAATATACTAATTTAATAAGTACCTGTGTGTTTAGAAAGAGCTTGCTAAAAATTCTTAGTGTTATCATTCAGATCATAATTGACCAAGTATTTATTAGAACAAGTTTATGAGGAAGATATGGCAGTGTAAGAGAGAGCTCAGCTTGGAACAGGTCTATGTCTTGACTGGAGAATCAGCAAGAACCTGGAAAAGTGACTACTTTTCTTGTAATGCTCCACATATAAAGGTTTTATTTTATTCTACTCACCCTTGTCCTATCTTCTAACACAAAACAAAACAAAACAAAACAAAACAATATCAAAATGATACAATGTTAAGCTAAAAATTGCATTTCCTACACTCATTTCTTATTTGCAATATAATAATCTTAAAGTGATGCACATACAAATATATAAGTAAATACATATGCATGTATATACATACACACACAAAACACTATAAACATGCAGTGCAAGATCTAAGAACAGATTTCATGTTTTCTAAAGAAGTAAATATAACCAGGAAGACCTATTACCCCATTTTTCTTTGTTAATTGTAGCTTTTTCCTCCACCATGCAATAAAAATTTATAGTAATTTGTAATTTCTTAATGAACTTCCAAATTTTACTTCTTTTCCTTGTTCTTAACAAAGCACATAATGAATATTGCATTACACCAAGACAGTACATCTGAAAGCATACTTTCTTAATAGAGCTAAACAGAGGACAAAGTTTAGGTTGAATGCATTTCACTGAAAGGAAATGGTCTTGGGTGATGATGGATTCTGTTGTGGTTGGGAGGAGATGCATATCTTCGTTCACAGAAACACAAGGTCGACAATGACCTCAAGAGGTCAGTTAGTCCATCCCTCTGCCCTAAGGCAAAACCAGTTCTACTTATGTCACTCCTAAATTTCTTGTCTAATCCTGCTCTTAAAGTCCTCTAATGATGGAGATTCCACAGCTACCACACCATCTTTTATCAGTACTTCCCCTAAGCTTTGTCTTAGAAGATATAACATTCTATGGACTACTTTTGTCCCCAGTAAAGCCTATAGCATCTTAGTCTGGTCAGAGGGGGATCTATTAATTTCCATGTATTTTTAGAATTTTTCTCCTTCAGGAAATCCTGAAGAATAAATTTGATATGGGGTGTTAATTTTATGTCAAGCAGGACAGAAAAGATCCCTTAAAATATTTTGTGGCTTTACAGTTATTTTAAAAAAAAATTGTTTGGAGTCAGGAGCCTAAAGGTGAAAAAAGGATTGATTTATAGCACTATTCTTTTTTCCTTTACATTCATTGAAATAAACATCTAATGAGTTGTAGGAACATCGTTCATGTACGTTAAGAGGGAAAATAATGAAGAAGATATATTTTTATATGAAATGAAGCATTTGAAAGCATCAAGGAAGAGGACATTGTTGATTGTATCTGTTTCTCCAGCTGATAGAAGTCAGTGCCCACTGGCAACCACAGAGAGGAGAGGGCAAAGAGCACACTGGGGAAGGGTTACCTTTCACTGACACCATCAACCTGAAGTGCACCAGTTGTAATCTCACACTTGAATTTTTATATTCCTGTGGTTGAAATTACATCACTGAGCCTTTCAGGTAGCACACAGCTTCTGAACAGTGGCTTTGGAAACTGATTTTTCCAACACAATGACTTTGTAAACAGCCACTCTAAATAAGGGGGTGCTGAAGTAGCTTAAACACATTTTATTTTCCTTTTCATTTTTTTCTAGACTCCATCACCAATCTAAGTCTTCACCTCATTCTTGACAATTCATTGACCATAAGAAAAATTAGGTCAAGGAGCTTCAGAAGTCAAACTTTTAGCAAGAAATTACACAAATATAACTGTACTAGCAACAGTAACTACAGAAAATAAAAACATAAAAAGTTAACATATTTCTGGAAAATCTCTCTTCTATTAAGGCAAAAAAAAAATATTAAACCATTCATAAGAAAAAAAATCTTTGTCCAACTATCTCTAATCAAATGATTTTGAGGAAATTCTTTCACTTATTTTCTCTGGAACTGGCTGGTTTCTCTGAAACCTTGGCCAAAGATTTTCAGTAGAGTTTGATAAAATTCTTGCATATTTGCTTGCTTTGATATTTTTTCAGCTCAGCCATTCCTAGATGCGAAAGTCTGTTATATTCCCTTAACTTATGTGTCTGCACCGTTTATCAAAGAGTTTGCAAAAGTTTATTTTTTTTCCAGATTAACACTTTTGTTTTGCAGCCATTTTCTTCAGTTACTTTTTACTCTAAATTATTTTGATTTATGTGGAAATAATAATACATTGAATCCCTGTAAAATGTTTTATTTAATAAAAATTAGGAAGCAGCTCCAATTTGATGATCTCTCATTTGAAAGAAACAGACAGTAGCGCCTCTGTGTAAGTAGATGAGGAGCAGAAAGGTGCAATCTCAGAAAACTACAGTGTCTGGAGACTGTGATACTTTAGTAGCCACACTAATTTTCATTTTCCAAACAAACTGGGGGATTACTGAGTTTTGAAAGAGCACTGTTTTCTCACAGCCCAGAGGCCCCATAAACTAGCCTGATTTCTTTTTCTGCACAATCTATATACCACAATCTAATCTTGTACAGCCAACAAGATTTACTGTCATGTTTAGAACGTGTTTTAAATAGTGATTTGCCATCTCTTAAATAAATGTTGTTTGTAGCAGACAGTCTCTGGTTTAGTTTTGTTTTCCCTATCTGCCATGAGGATCCCATTTTCCCGTTAGTATGCTGACAACACAACTTCGTTAAGGCTGGTTGGTTCCATTTGCATTGGACATCTCTTCTGCATATAGATTGATGAGTTTAATCAGCAAATCAGGAGAAAGACCTGGACATCAATCAGTGTCAGTTTTCTTTCTTTCTAATTTCTGATTTGCTACTTCTAGTTATCAATGCAATAAAATGATGCCAATTTGAGATAAAGGCTTGGAAATAATGCAAAGTTAGTGTAAAATTGTCAACAGGCCCAGGAGCACTACTGCATTGTGATTACTGATATTTTGAAAAAGAGACACCATATTTAACAGCCAGGAACAATGATAAATTCATTATTCACAGTTCAGTAGAGAAAACATTTAGCAGTCTACTGATTAAAACATACCAAAATGTCTTTTGTCTTACTAGTAGAACAAAAATATTCCTATGGATTTCCATGGACTGATAATGAACTAAAAGGACAGTTTGTACCTCAAAACCCAGCCTCATCTATCTTTAGAAGTAACATACTCTGTATTCTTGCATACTGCCAGTGTATCTGGAACATCTCAAAATATTGTTTCTTGTATCCATTTTCACAGCAGACTGAAGGAGTGGGAATTTTTTTCTTTGTTATGGACAGAATGGTCAATTAAGGCATTATAAGACTGAATCCATACCCTCAAGATCTCAGTGTTCATATTATTCTTTAGGAAATTAATTCTGAGCATTAGGAAGATAATTCTTATCAATTTGAATATAAATAAGTTTTCCAAATTCCTCTAAATATCTAACTGACTTCTCAGATCCTGGGAAGGCAGTGAATCAAACTGGACCCCCAGGCTAATTCCAAGCATTGCACTGTTCTTCCCCAATGGAAAACACCATCCAGGTATACAACTTTGCCAATAGCAAATTATTTTCCTGACTGTGGGGGGAATGGAGAGGTGTTTCCTTATTGCTAGACCACCTTAATTGTCACACTCTAGGATGAAGAGAAATGTATGGAGTGCTCCTCCCACACCTGCAGGTTAGAGATGGAGAGATAAGGGAACTGGCAGAGAGATCACTGCTCCTCATGCCCTAGCATGGCCATGAAGTTTTGGTCCACAGTGTGGGCCTAATTAAGGAATTAGACTAGCATCCTTTCTTACAGAGCTGTAGATTCAAAAACAGTACAGTTAGGCCAATTATGCCTATACGTCAAAAAATGGTAAAAAAAAAAAATCAGCTCAAAAGTCAGCCACCCAAGAAGATAAAATGTCTCATATAATTACACCTCTTGAAGTATATTTCTGCTTTTATAAATGCTACTACATGTTCTTGGAGATTTTTCTTTAGTTTATATGCTAGAAGTCTGTGGTTTTGAAGCAGTAAGTCCTGAGATTTCTCTCTCAGTATTGAATGTTTTTGATTTAGCTATTTACAACATTTTCATTGTAAGTGGAAATCACAAGCATATTTTTAACATCAAGTTTGTTTTATTTTTTTAAAATAAATGGCCAAAAAGTGTTTCCAGAAATATCTAAGGAAATATCCATTTGATTTTAATTTATATGCAGGCAATCACAGAATCACAGAATAGAATCACAGAATCCTGTGGTCAGATATGCTTAAAATGGAAACGACTTGCCTCACATATTAATTCATTCTGCAGTCTGCAATGTGGCACTGACTGAACATATACCATCTTTTTGCCTCATACTTTGTAAAATAATTTTTCAATTTTTAACTTTTTCTTTTTCATTTTGAATGATACATCTATTGGGAATAGTAAAACCATGATTATGAAATAATAATAATAGTAATAATGAGAAGATACAACTATCTGCCAAAGCTGTATATACTACAATGTAGATTTCTTGTATATTTGTATTTATATACATATATAAAAATATGGATAGGTAGATGTATGTATATGTATTTATATGAGAGTATAAAAATGCACATATATATGTATGCATATCTGAATATAAGTCTATACAAAACAGTCTTGGTACTTTATGTGCTTCAATACATATATTTCAGAGAGAGTAGGAGGAGATCCAACTGGGCCTTATTTAAGAGTTATGTGATCATCCTAGTTTGGAAAGAAAATGGTGTGATTGTACAAAACAAGGAAGCAAAATCAGAGGAACAAAGGCAACCCAACTCAAATGTCAGACAGTAAGCTGTTTACTCATAGTGGTAATGGCGACTGGAGAAATTTCTGCCTATCCCAATGGCAGGTACCTAGACTTTGGTATAACAATATCTGGTATAAACAGAAGGCCTGCAACAAGATTCAGAGGATTTCATCCTCCCAGAAGAGCCTTCAAAACATGCTGAAGTGTAGGTACATATGACCAATGCTCTCTAAACTGGAAGACTTACAAGAGTAGCCACTGTGTTCCATGTGGATTTTTTACCACCTCTAGCCACAGCAGAGTAAAATTGGAAGTTGGAGATGCAAAATGATTAGATGGGGAATTAAAAATATATTCAGCATGCCAGTATCACACCACCTAACAGAGAAACAGTTCTCCAGGTGCTCTGAATTCTGTCTCCCAGCACCCATCAGTGTTGGCTGATGGCTTTCAAGCCACCAAATAATATTATATATACCTCCCATATACTCAGACTGTGTTTTGCTATCTTCTGTTACTGCTTTTCTCATCAAAACAAAGCCAAATAGATGCTTAGGGCTCACTTCTAGAGCTGTCTCTTATACACATCTAGTTTTGCTATCTTCTGTTACTGCTTTTCTCATCAAAACAAAGCCAAATAGATGCTTAGGGCTCACTTCTAGAGGCACTGAGCTTTGCAAAGGCACTTAGTGTCATCTGAGATGCCCTAAAACATTCCTGTCCAGCCTCAGCTGCCACTTCAGAAAGACACAGGTCTGCTGTAGGTGCGGCATCGCATCTGACAGCCGTATGTGGATGCCTTAGGGTGTGTCAAGCAATGCTTGATGACAATGCATAGAGAACCAAATCAAACCCTCCTGGAGAAATGCTGCAATAACAAGTCTTGCCACCCTAGGCAGGTACCTCAGGCAGCCAAATCCAAAAATTTGCCCCCAGAGAGGTGAGGCAGACGTGTCTGGATCCTGCTGAATCTGTGCTGCCAGGGCTCCCATCCCCACGGATGGGGGCGGTGGGTGAGAAGCAGATGAAGACAGGCTGCCTGGATGTGCCATCACTGTGTTGAGCCCTCAGACTGCTGCTGCAGGCCTCGTGTTGCAGTAGCCTTTTCTGAGTGTCTTTGCAGTCAATCCACTGCTCAAGGGAAAAATTTTCCTTTTTTTCCTTATAGCCTGCTGTAGAGACACTTATCACCCAGGCTATTCAAACTGGCTCAGGGGGCCTGTTTAAAAGCAATCAACTGCATAACATATGGGGCTGGCTGCCCCTATACAAATGTCTAATTTTATAAAGGAAAGAGGTAGGGATTCAGAAGAGGCTATGCTCTTACTGCAGGGCGAGCTCATATTCAGCAAGCAGGATCCAAAGTCCTTGGCTTGTACAGTTGTATTTACAATTAGCTGTAATAATTGAGAAAAGACAGTTGTCCTGGAACTGACTCTGTGGGAGCACCTGATCATGCAAACACAGAAGCTGAAGAAACCTCAAGGGACCCACACACACTTTTCACACCTCCCCGATTAGTGACTGGAGCCAGGGCCTTTTGCTTGTGATAGATTAATCAGACCTTAACTCAGCCTCTAATTGGATGACAATCAGGTTCTCAGGGTATGCTGAATATAGGAAAAAAAATCTTCTTCTCTTCTATTTTATATGTCTTTCATTTCTGGCCTAGCTGTCTTTTTTTTTTTTTTTTTCCCCTTTTTTTACGTGATTCATTTACTTTGTAACAGTTTCTCCTCCTTTAAATGAGCTGCATATTTTCACCCAGCATTACTAACTTCCATCAGTTTTCCACTGAAGACACAACCTTTTCTTCTTATTATAACAGCACAGCTTGCAAAGTGTTAGCTAGGAATCAGATTGTGTCAGCACTCCCATTACAACCCCCCATTTTCAGGGAGTCATTTTTAGTGTGGCCACAGAAATATACTCAGGACTTACTGCTGCTATCTAGGTTTTGTTCAGAGTGAATTTCCTTTTCCTCCAAGCAGATGAAAACATTTGACCACTTTTAAACTCCAGGAGTATAAACAAACCAGCATAAGGGAGAAAGTGTCAGGTTTACGGGGCCAAGGTTACATCAATGGTTGTCTCAATCCCTTTTCTGCCCCAGCACTTTACCCTTGCTCATAGTGCCTAGTCAAGAGAACTGCATAACATTCTCAGTGAATGAATATACAAGGAGCCCCCGAGACCATTTTGTTCCACAGGAGAATCTCAGCTCTTGTGTCATTTGTCCAAACCTTCTACAGATATATATATCTATTTAACTTCTCCTCCTAGTTCACCAATGTCAGCTGCAGATGAAAGAATCCTAAAATTCCATTTCCTGAACTTTGTTCAATAATTTAAATTTAATGTTAGGGTTGGGGTTTGGTTTTGGTTTGGATTTTAAAAGTTTGTTTCTTTTGTTTGGTTGATCTTGTATTGTTATTGCGGTTGTTTTTTTTCCATTGACTGATAATGATTTGAATCTGAATTGATATGGTCATCTGAATTCAATAAAAATATGTTTTCATACATATTTCATTTCATTTCATTACATACATTTTCCCTCAATAATTTTTATAAACCCTCAAATTACCTATATCTCTCACTGAATTTTAATTAATAACAGCACTCTTGATTCAAGAGGAGACAAAATAAAAGTATCTCCAGAATTATTTTACTGCATAGTATTAGTTGTAACTGCACTGAACAAATTTGCTGAATGAATGTGATTTCACAGTCTTGCAAAATCACTTCTAGCAACTTTCATATTCTATTACAGCTGAGCAAACAATATGAAGAGGAAGTGTCTCTGATTGTATGCATTACTTATTTTGTCCTAGGTCTAGGGAAACAGGTGTGTAGACTGTGGTGCCCCTGACAATTGAAGCCTGTCTGTACAGAATCTATCTGTGCCAGACTATTCTGGTCTCAAGCCAAACTCAGGAATCTTCTCTCAGTTCTCAGGGAGATGTTTCTCAGGGAGCCAACATTCCTTCAGTGGTAGCCCCTTGTACCAGCTTCTGACATGTGAGTCAGTACATGTGAGAGTACACATTGTACACATTGTCTCTCTCACCTACAGGTTTACCTAGGTCAGCTCCATCCTTTAAACCAAATTATCTTTTCTCCTCAACATCACTTTAGATGTAAACATCGTGTCCTTATCTATATGGTTTCACCTAACCAAGCTACTCTCTCTTTCTGACCAGCCTTTTAAGGTTATTTTTATATATAAACACACATGTTTCTGCACTATTACAAAGGAAAATCATCAAGCACCTTGTTTCCAACATTGAAGCCATGTTCAGTTACATAACTCTGGACTGGGTTCCTCTAGAATTTCCCAGATAGCAAGCAGACTGCAGTGATCAGTTGACTCCTGATTACCTCCCACAAATCCCTCCATAAACACGTGAGTTTTCCATAAGCTCTCTGTGAAAGAACCCTGATGTGCCATTACAAATGTTGCCCTGGGAAAATCAAATTCTTCACCCTATTTTTCTGTTCAACTTATACATTTCACCAATGAAAGAGATCATTTTCTTGACTCAACCTGTGGCATCATTTAAACTGTGTATATTCAAATCCACGTAAGAACCCATTTCTTTTTGCTACTGCAAGCACTAGGTGGTAATTGCTTATGTGGCCATCATCCTGTATGAAAATAGATTAAAAAAACAACTGTGTTATTAAAACTTAAAATTCAACAAGTGTATTATCTATCCTGAACATTATGGATATACGATGAACTCCTCTAGACCTCTTTAGTTATTTTGACTACTGCTTCTATGAGACAAGGATCTTGTGGTGAGAATATATCCAGAAGGCTGTAAATCATAGTTTACAAAACCTTAATTATCATAGCTCATCTTGGTAATAAAAGGGGAATTGCTCTAAACTCAGTTCATATTTTCAGCAACCCAATAATTCTTTTTATCTGAACATCACAGTAAGGGTTTTGGGGTTTTCTTGCTTTATATCTAATAATTTTTATTAAGGAACTCTCTTCTAAAACAAACTAATAAAAATTAATTTGTGTTTCACAATTTTTATTTTCCAGTTAAGCTTAACTTTTAGAAGTCGTAAATATAATGCGGTTTGCTGACTTCAGCTTAATACCTTAATACACCTGGAATTATTATTAACATTATTTACAATATTTTTCAAGTGCCTTTAGCAATTGTTGTTATTTTGTTCCTTGTGGATAAGATTATTTTAAACCAAAATTTAGAGTCTTGTTTCAGACCTAATTTTGAGGTCATTCAGCTTCAGAGTGATGGAAAGTAACAAAGCTGAGAGACAAAAAGATAAATGCATTAATGTAAATTTGGGCCTTTTCAGGTCACAAACATTTCCCACAGAATCCAGTGTTTTACTACAGCTTGATTGCAGCATGCCTAAGAGCAGATTAAAGAGGTGATGCTTATAAACTGAATTGTTTGGGGAAATGCTGATGGATTTTTGGCCATGAAATAAAATCTGAGAGTGCTGAGCAAATATGCATATAGCTGAAACTGTAGAAGTCTTCATTCTTCCCTCAGTAGGGGCTATTGGGTAGAAATATGCCCTTTTCCAGAAAAGAAAAGATGACCACTAAGGAGCTGTTCATTGAGGTGATCCACACTAGAGTGGTCAGAGAAGCCTTTTACATATGGATGGTTAACTAAAGAATGAATGATCAGTTTCTGGTCCCCTGAAATGGCATAGGTCACAATTCCTCTGCTGTTATGTTTGTGTAATACTTTATTTAACTCGAAAATTATTTGACTTCATTCTCCCACAATCCCAGGTGTAGGCTTCAGGGTACTTGCCATAGGTTATCCTCATACTATATTTCTTTGCTTCTGAAGTTCACCTTTTAGCCAATTTTTATTCCATCTTTCCCAGCAGCTTTGCACTTCTATAACATCTTTCCTCCAAAGGTCTCAAAGTGCACGTAGCCATCAATAAAACAAAGGTGAGATTTTCAAGGGTGTGGAGGGCACTTAAAATGACTCCTCTTCCTGGTTTTCAGGGACACCTGAGCACCTATCTTGCACTGTTGTATCTTTGGAAAGTTCTCTTTAACACACCCCACAAAGATGTGAAGAGGCTAAGAATATTTTTTTCCATTTTGCTAAAAGGGAAACTGAGTCACAATTGCAGAAAACAGGCTGTGTAAGGTTCACAGCTGCACTTTCCTGGAAGACCACCTAAGGAATTCAAGTCCTGGGCTGCTGTCTTAATTATTAGAGTGCCCTTACAGACAAACCTTCACATTTCCTTCTGCTGCATCAATTCAGATTACATCTATGCCATGAGAAGGAAGGACCCATCTTTAAAGGTGTTCCAGCTTCTTCAAGTAAATTCTAGACTAGTTTAAAGGCAAACTCCATGGAATGTACCCCCAGAGCCTGAAGCAAGCTTTTTTTCAGCTGTTCTGGTCTATTGGGTTCATATGTATTCAGGGCTTGAGGCACTTTATGTAGCTAGTTGATTAAATATATATTTAGAATTTTTTAATATGCATATTAATTACCCAATAGACTAGAATGACTATTTAGGAGAAATTTCTGCCCATTGTGTAGAAGCATAATAAAAACCCTCTGAAAAATAGCAACTGCACATGCTTAAATGGTTCGGTTCTTTCTGTGCTGGAACCCTCTTCTACTCCCTAACATACCAGAACCAAGTTGCATCATACCTTTGAATAATCACTGGATGAATTTCCATTTTTGCATTACATGGATGCAAAATCTCTTTGTAGACTGATATTTTTTCCTCCCTTGGCCACAAACTGATAAATCACCCCAAGTGCAGATTGCTACAGGATCAGGTCCCTTACAAAGTACCTGAGAGCAAATCCATCATTATTGTTGTTCGTGTTCTAATATTTTTTAAAATAAAATAAATTGGTGGGGATGAGTAATGATGAGTGCATTGTCCTATATTATATTTAATTTTGAACCTGTTTTGCGCTCCCATATTCATGGATGGGGGTGAGAGGTAATGAGGAATAACAGAACTGCACCAGAGGTACCAGGAAAACCACAGGTACCTCCAGATATAGCCAGGCAGCACATGTGTGAGGGTGTGTGTGGTCCAAGGAGCTGGTGAAGAGACTAAGAAAAACTTTATGCTATCATCTTTCCCTGGTCCACTCACTCCTTCACAAGAGCTCTGGATTTCATGGTACACGTTCCCACATCACCCGCCACATGCATGGTTGTATATGAAATCTTTCATGTCTAAATCCAGGACTTTATGTGTCTCTTTTGATGTTTCTATACTATACATCCCAAAGAGTGAAATCCTCTTTCTCAAGCTAGTCTTAGTAACCCTGTAAATATGTGTTTGAAGATGTGTCCCCATGTTTTGGAGACAGTGTTTTACAAACTGAGAAGATGAGGAAAGAAGGCTGATTGCAGAAGAGCAGCACTGGATCACCGAGATGCTTGCAGTCATATTGCAGACATATTTCTGTTCTTCCATTAAATTACTGGAGGCCAAATAATCAACAGAATCATCTCATCCCAGTCCCCCTCTGCCCACTAAAGAAGCCATCACATGAGGACCACAATGCAGCACAGTTGATTGAGGACTCACTCCATTTCCTAGGTCACACGAGAAAGGCCCCAACACTTTGTACCAGGATTTTTTGGATCTAGTTCACAAAGTATATATTTTTCTATATGATGGAGGATTGCTTGGATAAGATGTGAATGACACTGAGTCCCTTACAGCTATGAAATAAGGTGCTGCATAGCTCCTCTTGGAAATAAAGCCTGCTGGGTTTCAGTCTCAAATCAGGCTCCTGAAATTCAAGAGTTAAGTTCTGCCTGCTGGTTTACACAAATTTATAGCAATTCCTCAACTGACTGATCTGTTGGAAAAGTTTCAAAACGAATCCTGTGTTGTTTTAAAGCTCTCCTGGCTCTTTCCTGAGGGCAATGGGCAGAGCAGCACACCATTCCCTAATACTGGCTGTATAAGCTGCACCCCAGCAAGTATCAAGGAAGATAAATGCTCTGTCAACCTGCTCTGCCGTTATTAAAGGAACACAGCTGAAGTGTGTGCTGATGGACCATGAAATCTGAGGAGAGCCACAAGTCACTCAAGGTGAGAAATATGCTCTGGGAGGTCACACAGTATCTTTGATGTTTCTGTGAAATTATCACACCATAAACTGACAGACTAAAATATTAGATTTTGACCTTTTTAAGTCAATCATATCACTTTTTATCTCAAAGATCTTTCATTTGCAACTTGGTCACATATCAGAAAGTTTAACGTCCTTTTCGTGGTAAAAAACAGGTGCAAGCAAAGCCTCTGGGAAAGAGTCAGCTATGAAAGCCATTCGTAATCTTGTACTCTTGCCCCACTATCTCACTTCAAATGTGGTATATACGTGTTAAGTTGAAGCATAAATAATACCACTTGCACATCTGCCTGAAAAACTCAGGGAAGGCAGTGCACATTGTGCTTTTCACAGGCATGTTCAGGGCTGAAGTGCAAACGTTAAGGCCACAATGAAAGAAGCTGAATCCACAATAAACAATTTTCAACACGAATTCTCAAATAAACCTGGCAGTCCAGTAAGGCATTAGTATGAGTACAGAGTAAACGTAAGCAAACACATTACCTTTGATTTTCTTGGACCCCAGTTGCACTCACTGCTTGGAAAATACTGGAAATTCTGATTAACACTTTACTTTTTCTTTGACTAAACTGAAGAAGTTTTAAACTGACTTTAAAGGACAATAACTGAAAAGAGTCTTCAGCGTGACAAATTGAGATCTGTAGAACTGGTACCATTGGCAACATGATGGTCTACAGTTACAAATAAAATATAAAATATTGTCTAAATTCACATATTTCACAGGAGAAAGGAATAAGCTCCTTATATTATATGAGATAAAATCACTAGATTTACTGAAATAAGGTCAGATAAACAGAAATTCCAATAGGGAAATTGTGTCCATCATTATTATGATGCCTTACATGAAATGGTCAGTTTCTTGTGCTATAAATACCCAGAAGTAGGAGAGCAATGATGCATAATAAGAATGATACTTCAGTACAACCATTACCTCAGCCACTGATCTGCTACATAACTCTCACCAGAATTTTTTCCCTGCTCCTTGACAGAGTAAAGTTGTAAGACTTCAATTGCTGTACAATAGAAGCTCTTTGATCACAAAACCAGCCAGAGCTCAGTGACTTAGAATTCACTTATTCTATGATGAGTCAGTGACTCCATGGACAAGGAACATTCATCTCAAAGAAAATCTGATATTCACAATCTGTATCATCATGCTATGATATGATGACCAGGTAAGAAGAATGATGCTGCATATGCTATAATTTTTCTCAGATATCATATCACTTTAAGCATATTTTAGCCTCTGAATTAAATGAGAAGTCACATTATTTCAGACATTGAATAAAATATTGGTTTTGGAGTGAAATATAATTTTTAATGTTATTTAGGATAGCTAAAATTGAAATTTTGATAATATAAATTTTGTTTATAGCAGGGATGTGATATTAAAACATAATTAAAAATACTCCAATGTAAAATGAGAAGTAGAGTGAGGAGAAGAAAATCCAAGTGAATTGAAGTAAAGATAACAGATAGTTAATATAGGCCTGATATTTTTGCTGGCAAGACTCTTTTCCTGTGAATACTATGTGTCAGACAAAACTTCAGGTCAGCTCTGAAGAAGATGAAACTTTTTTTTACTTTTCTTATAGAAAAGAGTAGCCATCCCAGATGTTAGCTTTCATTCAAGAGTGGGAAGAAGCCATTTGTTGGTAGTTCCATCACTGCTGGGTAGAATGGCATGTAGGAACCACAAGAAGTAATAGAGAAACCAGCATTCACTGTGTTTTTCCTCCCATAGGAATTAGAGATGTGTGCTACAGGTGGAACTTCTACAGCACTGCCCAAAACTACAGACCAGTCCAGGATCTGCAAAGAGGCCTTTTGGCTAGGTTTGAGGTTAGAATCTTTGTATGTACTATGTAAGCTTGTGAGCTAAATAGTTGTCTCCATGTAATTTTAAAATTATTTGAATGGCCCATTCTCTGGTCAGCTGCTACGTAGCTACTGTTCATCGTTCTTTCTTTCTCTCCCTAGTTTAAGTCTCCTCCAGTTATTGTGGCTTGCAGGTTTAAGACAAAACAAAACAAAAAACAGAAACCAAAATAGACAAACATAACATTTAGACAAATACTCTCTTTTCATAAGTTGCAAAAGAAAGGTCCCTTCCCATGCCCATTTTAATTTTTCTTCACAATTTACTGCATAAGCTGTCTCCTTGCACAAATATGATTCATACAGATATGATAGCTGCTTATAGGACAGTCCTGAGCTTTTCCACATTCCACTGAGTGGTTGTCAGTGTTGTGGGGCTGTGTGACAACAAGAAGCAGTAAAAGGAACACATCTGCAGGTCCCTCTCAGCAGCAGCACGTCTGTTGGTCACTCAAGGATGGGTGAATGTTAGCTGCTGTGGAGAAAAAGGCAGTGAGAACACAGGGAAATGGATTGATGGGAGAGGAACTTGCAGGAAAAGCTCTTGCATGGTAAATGCAGAAAGCCAAGTGTGGGCAGCAACTAAAAATCAAGAAGCTATGGAATGAGGAGGGACCAAATTAGGCCCAGGAAAAGAAAGAGCCAGAATGCGGAGGGGTGGAAGAGATGAGACGAAAGAGAAATGGGGAATCACAGATGTCAGATATTTTAGGTCATTTAAAGGAACTAACAAAGAGATGACCAAAATGTTTGTTGGCTTGCATTTTTAGGTCAAAATAAAGGTTAGGGCGGGCTTGTTGGTTTCTAAGTTCAGAACAGATGTACATTATGGGGAATGACCCCCCTTTAAGGCAGATAGAGCTGCCTATGCAAGTACTACATAAGATGCTCCAAAGCACTCACTACTCTGAAAACTGTGTCCAGTCAAGTCATTGCTATTTTCTATCTG
Organism: Parus major; assembly: GCF_001522545.3. Classification (NCBI taxonomy): domain Eukaryota; kingdom Metazoa; phylum Chordata; class Aves; order Passeriformes; family Paridae; genus Parus; species Parus major. The sequence goes on from NC_031774.1 coordinate 49,163,848, forward strand.
TAGGCTTGACACAGAGGCAAGACCTGTGGGAGCGTAGGCAGCTATGGTGTCCCCATGTGTGGAGCATGCACAGAATTTGTCACTCTGACTCATAACAGGATAATCGTTGTCATGAGTGAGGGTGTCGGATCTTCTCATCTGCACAAGTCCCAGTGTGAAATGAATAATGCTGCTTTTTCACTTTGAGGCAGCAGACCCTAAGTATGGCCCAACTGCACTGGCTACAAAAACGTTTATCCAGACCTTGCTAGTAGAAAGAAAAAAACATTCAGAGAAGAAAATTCAGCCTTCACTAACAATTTCTTATCAGTAGCTGAAAAGAAAATTTATTTTCTCTCCCTCATCACAGGTACTTTATAGTTGGAAATAAAGACTTTAATGGTGGATGGCATTGTTTTGTCCACCTGATGTGAGCTCAGGGACAGAGACAGCAAATGTGAGGCCCTTTTATTTTGAGTTTGCTTTTACATCGAGAGTAGGTTCTTAGGTGCTGCAGTCATAGATCCTGGGAAATAAAGCTAGTGATGAAGAAACCTGAAAGCCCATCTGTTACATACAGATGTCACATATTGTACAGAGATGAGAGGCTTTGCATGGTGTACTTTTTTGCTTTAAAATAGTGGGAGGAGTTTCTTATAATTGAGAACAGATGGGGAAAAAACAGGGAGAAGCACCCAAATCATCCCCCTTACTGTCATGCTTCAAGAAACATGGGGATTTTTTGTGTGTTATTTATTTACCTGGGTTTCTACCTGATAGTGTGCTGTCCACTGTTTAATTACAATGGATTTTTGCAGAAACTTATTATTTTAAGAAATGTAAGAAACTACAAATATGCTGTGTAAGATGCATGAACATGGTTGCACAGGAAGTCATCTCTAGCACAAACTATGCAGTGACTGATCCACTCTAAGCCAGAAAAACTTAAAAATTAGTAATGTGGTTGTTTAAGTAAGATTATATGAACTAACCATAGCCTCACAGAAGTGGCATCAGCTCAGTGCAGTGGACAATGAAAATGGCATCAAGTTTAGGAGAGAATATCTTGGGTGTTCAGTCTGTTTTCTGGTGGAATTCTGTCTCCATTGTGAAACCTCCAAAGCCACAATTTCATTTAACAAATACTTGTCATTGCACCTATGTCTAGTTTCTCAGACTTTGTTGTAGAGACAGAAGAGCAACTTTTGCCTGTAATCTCAGACATCCCTTCTGTTCAAACATTTGAGTTTCAGCAGAACTGATTTATCTTGTGCTATATTAGGCCCAAGAGCTGTTCTGCTGGAGCAGTGAATAGGTATCTGTGTTCAGAAAAAAATACATCAGGCTCAAAGTTTGAGTGAATAGATAGGTGAGATAGTGAGCATGCAGCAATTCAGGAATGTGAAAAGTTAAGACAATTATTTCTCCCTCTTCTTTTCATTAGGTTTGGGTTTTTTTGTGGGGGAAGAAGACTTGGTTGGGTTTTTTTTAATCTCAATTTTGCTTTTTGAATGTAAAATAGCCAAAGCAAATCTATGCTGTCCAAGTAAAATCTGCATGCAAAAACTGGACAGTTAAGAAGTTTTCCAACAGAGCAGCTGCATGACCAGTCTGAGGCACACAGACACACACACAAGAGTTTACAGGTTCATGAGTCTATTGTGCAGTAATAGAATTATGGAAGGTGGGACACTGGGATGAACTACTGTCATCTGCTCTGCCATCAGTCCCACCTCTAGCTGCACTGGGGGCCAAGGCACGCATGGCTCCTCATGTTTCAAGACATCCTGGTGTGCACTGGCAAGCAAAGAGAGCAGCCCATTGCAGCCATACCGCAAGGAGCCGTGCTAGACTTGCTGCTGGATGTTTCCCTTTGCACTGCTTACATCAGCTGAAAATAATCATCTTTAATCCAAACAGGAAATGGTTTGCTCACACCACCACAGCCAACATGCAGGGCAGGGCGTTCCTGTTAGAACGGAGCTCAACAACAAGGTTCAAAATAGAGATAGAGGAAAAGATACGGTGCATCACCTCAGGTGCAGATATATTTGTGAAAAGAAAGTAAATTATGACACCAGTTAATCAGAAAGTCTGTCACTCCTGCAAATGTGGCAATACCCACTTCATGATCTTTTGTTCATCTGTTTTAAATTAGGTTTGAAGCTTTCCAGCCTGTGTCCTCTGCTTCTGAAGGAGTGCCCATTCTCTTGCAGTATGGATTTGGAGTCAAATTGCCTTGGGGAAGATCAGTAAGTTGACAAGGCAACAAGACCTGATTAATTATTACCAAATGACCCTTAAACTGTGTATCTAGGAGTGGAGATGGATCCAGAAATTTCCAGTGCTTATCCAAGTTTCCTGAATAGCCTTCAGGGATGACTGCACACTTTTGTCAGGAAGCCTACAGCACAGAAATTTGCCTTATACAAACATGTCCCTGCAATGACACAGGCTGACTGGGAAAAAGAAGGTGTTAAAGTTTAGTTCCATTCTCATTTTGGTGTGATCAGGGGCTCTGTTATTCCAGGGCTGTGTGCATATAATGATTGAAACGTTCTAGTAATGTGCACATATTTTTTGAGAAACTGAGACATTTGTGAGTGCAGGTAGATCCCAATCAAAATTGTTAGTGTGAGCTTTAGGACCTTTAATTACTTTTCTACTTTTTAAATCCTGCTAAACACCTGTACATTTTAACACTAAAGAACCTTTAAAAATTTCTGTCAGCTGCCTCATAATTCATGAGATCACAACTGCCTGAATATACAAACTCCCAAGCTCTGAGATGCTAGAGAAATTTTACTACCTCTCAAAACTATATCTGCTCTGAAAGGCCAAACATCTCTGCTTGCCACTAGTCACCAGCAAAATAGTTAACGTCTGTTACTAAGAAACTTTTCTTCCTATTAATAAAAAACTGACACAAAGCTTCCTTATGTCATGCTGTCTTGACCACATTCATTGTCAGTTATATTCCTGGAAAAAAAGGATCCTCAGCTGCACATTTGGAGTGGAGAGCACAATTGCAATAGTTCGCTGCGTCATCAAAACATTTCAGCGAGCTTTAAAGACAAACAAGGATTCAGCTCTCTGTTTTGATACACTAAATTAGGGATCCCTGTTTTAGTGATCTTCATTAATTCCTTATCAAACATGATAAAACATTTTCTCATTCTGTAGGACACACTCGTTCATATTTTGTTAGATTCTAACCCTTTTTTTTTTTTACTTTTTATTCTAGTTTTGGATTTTCTTTAGCTCCAGAAATTTTGATAACCATAGTCCAAAGTTAAATTTTAATAGCAAATAGATCTCTATTTCTTCTTCCAGCTCTATCGTTTATATTCACAAAGGTTTAGAGGGAAAGCTGTCTTTACGTGACAATCCTGGCATTTGTCATTTCATGACTTTTTTTCCCTATCAGATTTTGTCTCATCAAAGACGTTTAAAAATCTCCTTTCTGTAACTAGGGTGAATATGAAGATTTTTGTGTGTGAAAGGAAGAGAATAAAGAAAAAAAGTTTGGAAGATACTTAATAAAGATTGAATTACGCAGACAACAACCAATAACTTGATTCAGTTTTTCCAGCATTCATTTGAAATAATTCTTATTTCAGTTTTACAGGCTGGCTTGAAATTCTGTGGTCTTTGCAGACAATATGTTTGTATGTTTTTCTTGTCTATGCTTCAAGTGAATCTTGCTTCTTGGAATTTTCATTCATTCTGGAAATTTTAATCTTCCTCTAATAATTCACCCTGTGCTATATCCCAGTTAAGACTTCTTCAAAAACTATTGAATCCCCAGACAGATATTGATGAACATGAGACAAAGTGCAAAATGAAGGTTTTTTTACAGTGGTAACTTTATTGACTTCCTCATTGAATAGTTTCATCTAATTTAATTGCTGTTTTGTTTAATTATCAGTTGTGTAGCATTTCATTCTAAAGAGGAATTTAATACTAGTTTAATCATATTAAATGATGAAATGTGGATATCTGGATGGCAATGTTGATGTAAGTATATTTGCTAAATGTTAGTGGCACATAATTATGAGTATTATAACTGAATAATTTGGCAATGTGAAAATACTTTTCTTTATTTCTTGTTTTAAAGGTAGAAACAACAATTTTACATTTTTGCTGGGGGTTTTTTATGATGCAATGATGTCTTGAAAATATCACAGAAGTTTGAAATTTAAATGATTTTTGTATTTTAAATGGAATTTTAAATAGATAAATATAGTTGCAGAGTGGCTGAGTGGTTGAAAATAGCAAATTTTTTTGTCATTTTCCAAAAATTAATCTCATACTTTTCTACTACATTTGCAGTCCAATTACACTCTCAGAACATTTTTAAATTTTGGAAAACTTCAATCACCTTTTGTGTTAGTTTTACATTAAAAATTGAGTTGAATTTTGCTAGCTTTTGATTCTATGCCACTGTTCTGTACATATGAATATTTAAAATATATATATATTTTTAAATAGGTCTTGGAATAACCATCTTTTTAATATAGTATTTTTAAATGTTTAGCTATTCTTTTTAGTAACAGTACATGTCTCAGACAGCATGATTTTCAATGTTTATCCAGAAGTGTATGGATCTTGCTTTAAATCCAGAACTAAGAAGCATTTGGGGAAATCTTAGCTGAGCCACTAACATCTTTCATGTCAAAAAAGAAACATCCTGTAGTTACATCACTTGTTGTATTTTTTTCTGAAGTCAGTGGATAACATTTTACACATTTTGCTGCAGACCATTCACCCAGTGAATATCTTTGTCAGAATATCCTCTTCTTTGTATATACACAGATCTTCTAAGAGGTGACTACTGTGTAAGCGTGGAGCACCGAATGCAATGGAATTTAAAGCCCAGAAAGATTTTGAACAGGATAAGATGAGCATCTTGTGATGCAGCAAGCACAGGTACCAAAACAATACATTATCAGCGTAAGCTTTAGACATGGGTGAACCACTTTCTTTTTCACTTTCCACACCTTCCGAGCCAGAGGCTGGTTTTGCTGGAGCAGCAATGTCCTGTCTCTACATCTCTGTGGTCAGAGGGTGCTGGAGGATGGAGATGAAGGGGTAGGCAGGGTGGAATTTCAGGCTGGAAGAGATGGAAAGCAATTAACTGTAAGAGAGTGAAGGATGTTGGAGAGGAAGCTTGCAGAGTCACAAAGGTAGGTAGCTGTGAGGGGTGAAGAGGGGAAGGGAAAAGAGAACAGTCAGGATCCCATCCTTAGAAAGATGGGAAGGGTGCTAAGGAAGGTGAATCTGAAGGAGATAAAGAGAAGGAAGGAAAAAGACCTCTGCTGGCACAAACACACCTCCAAAAGTTCAATAGCCCTCTACAATCTGTTGGCCCATTTCAACCTTTACTCAGGTATCACAGCAGATTTAAATCCCAGGTCTCAGCAGGAAGAAAATATGTACTCTTTTGTCTTGGTCTTGGGTACGATAGACCCCAGTTTAGCCTGGATTGTGAGCAGCCTGGGAACAACTTCCTACATTTCAGAAAGAAGCACCTTCTGTCTGAGCCTATACTTGGAGCATTTACAGAACCAAAACATTATCTATTGAGAAAGGAAGAGCCCTGCAAGAAAAATAACTTCTAGATGACTTTGTGAGTGAACAATCTGCAGTCCCTCAGCAGATATCCTGTCTGATTTTCTGTGTGGGGATACTATTCCACCTAAATTGTTTATATTCCCACCTAACTTCACAACATCTCACCCACAGATTTTAAGATACAGGTGTTTATACCAGTCTGTCCAACAAAGGAATTTTGTCTGATGCAATGATAGATAGAGTAGTAGTTTCAGAGCCAAATTTTATAAGACTGCATTCACTGATAGATGAGGAAGTGATGTATTGAACAAGACAATCAAATAATTATAGAAGTCCACATGGACTGAGACTAAGTGAAAAACTCAGGATAGTAATTCAAGATTCCTGTTTTCCATCTACTCACAACAGAAGAATAAAAAGAATAAGGTAGAGATTATGCGAATGAAACAGCCAGGCAAAGGCTCAGTTTACTCATTTTAAACCATTTGTAATTAAAAAAGAAAAAATCCTATTGAATAGTAAATTACATTGTAATTACTTTCAGTTCTGTGTAATTGTCTTTGTTTTTCTGCTCAAAAAGGTATTTCTATTTGGATTAATAACTGGCAAACAAACTTCTTCTATGTTGAATCAAATGTGATTTTGCAAAAACATATCCAATAGCAATTTTAGAAATGAAGAAGATTTTTAGCCTAAAATATTTTTACCAGAAGTTTGTATTTAGTTTAGCAAATCATCTCATAAGTGTGAGAGCAGTTTATTGATCAGGAATCTTAACTATTTCAGTTGTGCCTAGTGGAAAGCAGAGATATTGGTACCTTAGATTATCAGAACAACTACAGATTTGAGGGGAAGTAAAATTTCATGAGTTCCTAAGAAGTTGGGTGTTTGTACATTCAGGGGACTATGACTGTCTAAATTCCAAAGTATCTTAGATAGATATTTTTCAATGGGGCATGTGTGAATTGAAAATCAAGGGAACCTGGAGACTAGGAAGATATAAATGGCTTTGAAAAGTCAAATGTTCACTGTGATTAATATTTTTATTTTTTTTTACATAAAGTCTGAACAATGGTAAAAACTGCAGGAACTGGAAGTTAAAACTGAAATTCTCTTGCATTTGCACAAATTCTCTGCCTGAATCTAGCTGGTACAAGCACTGTGCTATTGTGTTATCAACCAGTTTGGCAAACACGACTTTTTTAAAACAGGAAAACATGTGAAAGGACTTAATTCTGTCACTCCTTAACTTAACAGTTTAGCTCTCTTAGTTGAAGAAGATATTCCAGTAAAACAGGATTAGCAAAAATAAATTAACATTTTTGGTTTTTTATATCAACACTTTGCATTTTTGGTTAGACTGAAATAAACAGACAATCTACTTTCTAGTTGTATATGTCTGATGTTCAAGGCTTTGAATCCAACCATAACAGTTTTAAAATTTAACAGAGTCTCTTCATTGCATCAACTACATCCATAAGAAAAAAGACCTGTGAAAAAGAAAGGTCAAACTAAATAACATTAAACTTTTCCATCAGCCTGAGGTGAAGAAAACAAAGGACAAAGTAAGCTGGTAGAAGTAGCTTGATTCCTCTCTTATAGCCAGCTGTTATCAGATATGGGTCTGATAATAATTATGAGATTTATCAAAGAGCAGATTGACATCCTAACAGTCATTATTTTCATTTCATGTCCAGCTGGAAGCCTCTGGAATACACATTGTTAATCTTTTTTCCCATTATCTCTCTCAACTCCATCCTCAAATTGTTCAGAGCCTGTGTATGCTTTTGTGGGAAAATGTTAGCCTCATCTGTATGGCAGATGATACAGACAATTCTTCTGTGCCTTTTTTTTTTTTTTAAACTAGTTTTGTTCCAAACAAATCACATTGTTATTATCTATCATCAGCATTTGGGATAGTAGCTCAGTAAAAATATGTGTACTGTAGGTTTTGCTACTTCACAAGTAATGGTGTAAAGTTCACCTCATGATGAAAATAAATGTACTTTTTCTCTTCTGCATAACAGTAAGCACTGTGCCTCTTCCTGAAATACTGCAAAACATAACACCAAATGTGGGCTTGACAGAGACTGTATCACTTTTCCCCTGGGCCTCAGGTGGTTGAAATGAATTTGGATTGTTTACCAGAATACAGTGTTTTTACAGTTACAGGAACATCTACATTCTCAAGTACATCCCCGGTGTTGGTTGAAAGGCAATATGGATTGTCTCTCTGCTATTTTTTTCATTAGTTCTAAGTTTCACAGATAACTCTTTGTGGTCCACAGTAGAAAATATTTCTTGATGTAAGGCTCAAGTATCTGCTCCAAGATACCAGGTACTTATTTTCTCCCAAATGACCATTATTTTTTCAATCATGGGCTGATTTTCTCTTAAGACTAAGTTAAAGAAGCATATGATACTATTTACATATATTCACAATATATTTATTGTGAATATATGTAAAAAATTATATATTCACAAAAAGGGCAGGGGTCTTTGCATTTGGGATAAAATAGTGTTACGCCATTGTTCAAGGCTTAAAATCCTTCTACCAAAATGCCTGGTGGTCTTTCTGCTTCTGTAAATTTAATTTTATATCTGGTAAAGTGTATGGGTTAGGTTGATTCCTTTAAAATTTAAATTAGGAATTGCTGTGAAGCCTGGGACTTCGTTTTATGAGCGTTCACTGAGGTTTACAAACCCATTCAGCAAAACTCATGGCTGGTGAGTGAAACTGTGCCCCTCAGAGCTTCAACCCACTGCTGAGACATGAAGAGCTCTATGAGGCACACAGAAGCATTTAGTGGAAATGTTGCTGGTATTAATTACTACAAGAAAACCAACTTGCATTTTTTAGGTTAGATCATAAACCCTCCAGCTGCTGAACACATCTATAGGTATCTTCCTGCTGCATTTATTTGCCTACTAAAGTAGTACAATGCTGAGAAAATGGCAAGAATTAAAATGAACTAAAGTAATTTCTTGCATCTGGATGGCAACTGAGAGTCCAGATAAGTAAAGTTGTGAGGAGTTTTTTAAAGATTCAGCTTCTGTGGTTGTTTATTCAACAGCAGTTTAGGCACCAGGCAAACTAATTGTTTCTCTCTAATGCCTTAAATTAAACTACAGACATCACTGACCTCAGGGTAAAAGGAAGAGACTTTTACCAAACTCACAGACTCCAGAAGTGAAAAGAATTCCTTAATGCTGCTGTGAAGGAAGCATTATGCCAGGGTGTCACACTCAACAGGAATTTCATGAGCAAAGGAGGGGAAAAAAAATATAACTCCATTGCTTCTAATTAGCAGTTAATTCTTGTTTATTAGAATCAGATTCAAAGAGAAAGGAAAGAAGGAAAAAAAAATTTAAAAGTCAAGGGACAAAAAGAGAGCTGTTCAATGACCCTAAGTTTGCTAGAGATCCAGATCTGTGCTTTCACCACCACCCCCCCTTAAACTGACTATTTCAGCTTTTCCATCTAGCCTTTAAAGCAACACAAATGAAAAATCTCTTCATTTCCACAAAGCAAAGCTGTCTTTTTGTATCCCTCAGTTGCAGCTGATATATGTAGTAAATGATACCAGAAACCCTGCTACTCAGTGAGGGGTAGAGTTTTTGGACTCCCCAGTGTGTTCCCATCCTCCTCCAAAAGCACAGGAGCGGCTGAGCAGGATCTGCTGCCTTTTTGTGAGTTAAACAGAACATCTGCTTCAACCAGCCAGTTTCCTGTGCAGTCTTGAAAGAGAACTGTAAAAGAGGACCCCAGGAAGGGAGTTGGGCCTGAATTTTTAAATTCTATAGATGCAAGATAAGGAGCTTAGATAACAGCATAACCTCCTCATTTCTGCTACCCACTTGGTGATCTTACATAACGCTGATCCTCTCATTTAATAGTGATGAAAATTTCATCAACAAAATTTGCTTTTGCTCTGCCAAGTCATGACAACCTCAATTAGAGCTGAGCTGGAGAGGCATTTGGGTGATTACATCAGTCCAACTGGATGTCCTCTTCTCCCTGTGATGGCTCTTTCTATGCCATTCTCTGGGTATTTGATCTTTCTATCTGGATTTAGGCGGCTGAGCAGTGAGATGTAATAAAAAGTAGCTAAAACAATTTGGAAGAATCTGCCCACAATCATGATTTTCATTCTTCATTCATTTTTTAAAGCTGTAAGTTAAATGTGCTCTAAACAACAAGGCAGTCAGATCCAATTTTGTTAGGTCTTTGTTGAAAGCTTGATAATTCTGACGAATGCAACAATGAGAATACATTATATAAGGCCTATCTTCCTCAAAAAGGTCTGTGTTAATGATCAAGTAATCTAATTTTTCTTTTCTCATATCCACTTTGAACAGCACTTCCTTAATCTCCGTCACTGCTTAGATACTATGTTTTGGTGGTTCACTTTAGAAACTGCATTCTACAGAGAATTTAAAAATACAGAATATTTAGCTTTTAATGGACTGTGAATACTGTTGTCTGGTAAAATACTGATCAGAAAAGAAAGTAAGAGAAGGTTTTCACTGTCTTAAATTTATTTCTTGTAAACAACTATGAGAAATAATGTGATTTGTAATAAAAATTGCACAAAGCACTAGTTGTCAGTCAACATAGACAAAAATTTTAATTTCATGTTCATCTTGAAAATTGCAGTTATCTTGAAAGATTGAGTCTCAAACTCAAAGAAAGGTGAAATGATGAATGAAATAAAGTGAAAGAGATAAGCTAACGTCATTTGGTTTAGGTTTCTTTGCATTATTCTTCCTTTATTTCTCCTTTTAGGCCTGTTTTCTGACAGAGATGTGACCAGGATGTCCAGCCTCTCTGTCATTTCCTGCACAATAACCTTTCTTTAGTTCATAAGAAATTCAAATAAACAGTGATAGAGAAGGTAAACTTTGAAGGATATTTAACTTTCTATAACTTTTGTGAAAGTTGATGAATTGCTGGGGGAAACACATACAAAAAGCAGTGCTTCCACTGAAGAAGAGATGGGCAGAACTCAGCTACCACACCTTTTGTGAGGAACAGACAGTCAAGGAAAAGGCAAAGCCAGTGAGGTATGCATGCTCATGCTATTGCATTTATTTCACAGTTACAGCAGTACACAGATGCATTTACTGAAGCTAGTGATAGAAAAATTTTCTGAATGCAGAAGACATGCACTCATAGGAAAACAGACTTCCACAGTTCAGCTGTTCACAAGGTCAGTCTTCTGTATTCCCAGCAGTGCACCAGAACATTTTTCTACGATGATAGGAATTGGATTTTCTTTTACCCTGGCACTTAGATTTTCATCTAGGCTTCCCTGAGTACAAGGCCAAATTTCAAACTTGCAACCCCAAATCTGAGCTTTTGTCCTTTCTGTGACTTGTCTTTCTCTTGACTTTGATTGTGATACTTGAGTAGCATTTATAAAGAAATTACAAAGCTCAATTAATAAAGCTGTGTCTTACAAATCATTTGTCATTGTGGACATGTGGATGAGGAAAACAAAATCTACTTCTATAACCACATCTTCAGAAAACAGTTTCCTCAATCAACTCTTTTTTGGAGCTCAGATCTGTGCAAATCACACAAAGTACAGTAGAAACTTGTAACATCTCTTAAGCTCTGCAGCTTGATGGGCTTATATTTAGTTATCTTACATAGTTTCTTGAAATAGCCATTGACAGGGCTAGGTGACTAATTAGGTTCATTTTAGATAAGTTGGAGGCATTCTGTGAAAAGCTGAAGTAATGGTTAAAGTATTTAAAGAATAGGTCTTAAAGTGAAAGGTTTGAGAAGCTCAATTTGTTCCATTTATAAAAGAGTAAAGGGCCATTTGTTCACAACCAGTCATCTCCTTACAATGGGAAAAAAATAATAGCAAATTAATCTAAAAAAAGAAATTCAAAAGATATAAAATTACATAAAGGCTGATCTATATAGTTAGACTATTCAGACCATAAAGCACAGTTTTAAAGCTCTGAGATGTCACTTCACCAAAAATTATGACTATGGCACCAGATTCTGACCTGAACCCAAATTAACAGGACTGCCTGACAGTCAGAACCCTTAAACCCCTGCAGTAAAACACTACAGGTTTAGCATCACTTTATCAACAAGCCCAGGAGTATTGTATGTCCTGATTATAACATTGGCATTTTTTCAAGCTGTCTACAGGAATATTTTTACATTCATTTCAGCTCCACTCCTTTCAAAAGATACCTGGCTCTTCATCTAAAAGCTTTACATTTATTTGCTTCTGCCCAATAGATAGTTACCAATTTATTTCCCCAGCTGATATTCTCAGCTCCCATTCTAGCAGTAGCAGAAGAGTACTGTAATGGACTAGGAACTTCATGCTTTGTAGGTGAACTGCTGCTACTGAAATGTAATTTCCTGTCTTCATGAACAAAAGATATAACCATCTTACAAACACTGGTTGGTTGAGACATAAAACCCCAAAGGTGTGTCCACCTTATAATGTATTCAATGGGGTTTTTTCAACTCCAGGTCAGAAAATGAAAAAAAAACCCAGCCATCTGCTATTGCTTCTGGAGATTCACCTTCAGGAGGATAAATTAAAGCTGGAGTTAATGTGTTTGTTGCCTACATACCTGGTCTCCTCTGAAAAGGTCTTGAGTTGATTAGTTACCCCTTCCAGACACAATGTTTCCCTCTCATGCTAAGCCCTGAGATATTCCATTATTTAGGAATAAATGCTGCTTGGCGAAGCATGGTTCCAGCACAGAAAGAAAACAAAAAAGAACAGAAGCACCTACTTTTCTTCCTGAAGCTAAATTAATCTAAGTAGTAGACTTTAAGGGCAAGGAGTAGGTCATAGCTAATGTTGCTAGTGGCTTCTCACAGTCAAAATGAGCTTGTTAGTGGAGTGACATACTAGTTATAGGAAGCAGTTCCTAAATTTTTAGACAGCATATATTTGTCATCATCAGGTATCCTTTTTATGACCACTCCTGACTGTACCTGCCAGAGACATGTATCTGCAAGAACATTTTTGCTTCAGGTATAAACATTTTGGCCTGCAATCCCTTAGGCTTTTAGCATATATCAGCATTCCCTAAGATGATGCAGAACAGTATTGCTGTTTTGTTCCTGCCACGAGCAGGATGAGGAACAGGACACAATTTTTCCCTAAAGGTTATTAATCATCGTACAGTATGGTTTATTTTTCATTTCTCTGAAGCTGCCATCACCAGATAAGCAGAAGCAGCAGCTCCCATTTGCACTGAAATTCTGTTCTTCTGTGGTTGTACAGTAGCAAAAGCAACAGAAAGGCTGTGCAAGGCCCATTGTGTGCATGTGTGGCTGGCTTCACCAACTCTGCCATCTCTTCAAACATAATCTTCCCCGTTTCCCCACTAAAGGATACCTGTGTCCTGAAGCCAACATAACATGTAAAGCAGCTTTTTTCATGGATTTGAAATTCAGTATGCAAACCAGCTCTCATTTTCAGTGTCTCCATTATGCAGAAATGTTACACTAAACTGGAGAATTGCACTGTTTTGTTGAGCCATTGTGACTATGTTATCACTGGCAACAGAGTATTGGGATATCCTAAGGTAGAACTACAAGATTTTAATGAGAAAAATAAGCAGAATTCTTGTTGTCCTCTACTTGTTAAGCCATCTATTTCCCTGGTAAAAACCAACCCACTTTATAATGCCTAATACTCTCTGACCCCAGGTCCCCTGCAGATTAAAGGTCCTATACCTGTAAAATGTGCTAACTACCACCCTTCCTGATAAGAATGCCCAACCAGATGCTTGCCAGATGTCAGACTCTTTGCACAATAAAAAGTACCCTGACTTGCTCTTCTTTCATTCTGTTTCATGAGAAAAAGGCCACAAAGAAATGTGTTTTATAGGTATGGAAGTCCAGCTGAAAGGAAGTGGCTCTCAGACTCCCACAATGTTGCTCAGGTGGAAATGCCAGCTCCCCTGTACTATCAGCGTAAGAAGGACTGTCCAAGAGAGAAATATTCCTGCACACTGTAGTGCTGTGGAATGTGATGAGACAGCACAGAGGGAGAATGGCTCTCTCAGACACCCAGAAATGGTACAGGTGCTCATTAACACACAGAAGCCATCGTTACAATTTTTAGCCTTGTAATTAGAAATGAGTCCCTATGGAAATATTTCAAAATAGAACTGAAACTAGGTTTAGAACTATAAATAACATGTATCTTGGCAGGGCCCTGAAGAAAGATTTCTCAATTTGTTTTTCTTCTTTTTAACCTAAAGTTACAAGTACAGATACATTCTTTACTGTTTTATGCTCCCTAAAGATCTCAGGAGACCAAATTTAAAGCCTACACCGCATTATAGATCCTTCTATAGCCCATGACTTGGGAGGGTCTGACCCCAAGAGGTTCCAGTGCATGTTTTTTTTCATTCCCAAAGAAATCTTACTAAAGCTGTTCTGGTTGCACAAGTATTGTCATGCTGGAAGGTTTGATATGTTTGATACATTCTCCCAAGTAATAAGTATGCATGATGCACTGTGGATCCTGGTAGTAAACTGTGTGTTGTGTCATCTCTTTCAATCCATAGCCTGTTGAGGTCAGATTTTAGTTCTATGTATCTCCAAAGCTGTAACAAGAAAGTCTGCATCTCATTGAAACAATCCTACCGTACCATCTGATGAGCAGATCAGAGAATTATCAAATGGTCTCAGCTTGAAAGGACCTTAAAGACTACTGAGTTTCAAACACCCTGTCAGATGAAGATAAATTTCTGACTAAACAAAATTTCATTGTGCTCACATTTTGAACACCAATATTGATAACATCCTTCAGACCATCCTATTAACTCTTTGTAATTTTTAAAGCATAGCCTTAATAAAGTATTTTCCATTTAAAATACAATTTTGCCCAAAAGTAAATAGAGAACAGAACAAGGAACAATTCTACCTTTCTACTTTTCTCAGAAATATAACAAAGGTCTGCAAGTATCAGTATAAAGCTTAGAAAATTCTTAATAGTGTCATGGATTTACTGCTCTGCTTACAGTTTGGCTTCAGTCATGTACCCTTCCTCAAGGTCTTCCTCCACGAGCACTAGTACAAAGAGCAGACATGCTCTGTTCAACTCCAGCTTCTGCAGAGATAACACTACCATTAGACATCCTGATGCACCTAGTTTAAATCACACAACCAAAACACCAGTTCAGCACAACTGTGTAAACTGATGTCCTTTATTAAAATACAGACATGGGAGGACTCTGGGATGGGTAAAGGCTAAATTATTCTTCTTTCCAGATGAGTGATCCTTTTAAGTCTAGGTTTAAGTTCACTGGTGCAGCGATGGGAGCGAGCCAGGCCTGTACAGTACCTCATCTGAAGACAGATAAATTTTCAGAGCTCTGCAGGGAGCCCAGGTGCCATGGTATATTTTATCATCACTCTATAAACCATGCTCTGCCTCCATGCCTTTATAATGAGCACAAGGACATGAAGATTAAGAGCCTTGCTGCATATGCATCATGTAAATCTATCAGTTTCATTGCTAAATTTGAGCAATTCTGCTAAGGTCAGTCTGTGTAGCAGAATCTCTTTCTATTTGTTTAAAGAGATTGAAAATTAGCTTTTTATAGTATTGTGTGAAATACAGTATATTCAAAAAAGTTTTTATTGTCTACTATGTAACTTGCATTCAACACAAAAGGTGAATGCCTTTTGTGTTGAAAAATAAAATAATAATAAAAAAGGTATTTTTATTTATTTCTCTTTTTCTCTTTTTTCTTTCTTTTTTCTCTTTTTGGCTTTCTTTTTCCCTCTCTACCTGTCTCCTTCTGTCCCTCTCTCCCTCTGCTTTGTCCTTCCTTCCTTCCT
>NC_031774.1:49179886-49193356 GCF_001522545.3 Parus major
TTGCATACTCTGTGTGAACATAAAATTTCTAAATACTACTGAATCTGAATATTTCCTCAGTCTTTTCTTTCCTTAGCATGTACCAACCACAAATGTGATTCCACACTGATCAGAGAGAGAAATAGAGAAACAGCTCAAAAATCTGAGGCATTAACAAAAAGATATCAGGGAGGGCGAGTTAACAAGTCAGTCTAATCTGAGAGGGAAACGTTGTAGTGAAGAAGATACTGTGCCTTTCTGAAAAGATGTGTCACACGGCCTCTCGCGTTGCCGCACTCCGCGCCCAGTGCTCTGACAACACCTTCATCTGCCACCGACAGCCCTAATGTCAAAAATTTTTTTAGACTGCATGTGGAAAGCAGTTCATAATTGGAGTCTCTATGAAACTGAAGCTAAAAAAAAAAACAAACCATAAAATGTGAAAACCTGCAAGCAACATTGTTGTCAGGATTTTTGCTATCACTTTGTTTTTAAATGATTAATATTAGTGCTGTGATTTGTGTGATGGAATTTACCACAGCTTCCAATTATAGCAGGCCAAAAAGCATAATTTCATTTTATAGGAGACAAAACAGTTATTGATATATTCAGAGATGATAGATAGATAAATAGATAGATAGATGATAGATAGATAGATAGATAGATAGATAGATAGATAGATAGATAGATAGATAGATATGTAGATAGATAATTGTTCTTCCCCAGTTATTAGGATTTATTTTCATCCCATACTTGGCAAAAAAAAAAATGTTCCCTTTAAAAATCTGCCATGAAAATCTTCTAATGTCTGGAGGTCCACTCTGGTGTTTGCAGTAGCTTTACTGAGAGCACCATGGTCACATTCCAGGCTGGGTGTGGAGGTGGGAGCACAGAACTACTTGTGTGCCCACGACTCCCTGTCCAGGCTGGTGACTGCAGCTCTTTCATGAGCACTGTCAAGTCTGGGTCATTGTTCAAAGAGCTGTGACACTTCAGCACCCAGAATTTAAACATCTGCCCTAGATTCCTGAATCTGAATTCAACATAGATATGTTTCAAAATGTACACATACTTTTTTGAGGTGTGTGCAAATATTTCTCTCTACTAGGGGTTTCATTTAATGAGCTAGATGAATACCAGAGGCCTCAGTAGAAGAGTTCTCCTCAGGGTATCCAGAAATCTTACACAGAAGCTACATTGTATTTTATTATCAGACACAAGATTTTAATTTATTTTCCTGTTGCTTAAGTGCCCAGGGTCCCACTGTCAAGGGATTTACTTATTTACTTGAGTCAAGGATAACTGAATACTTTCATGATGTCTTTGCCCTCTGCCTCTTCAGTTAAGTCAAGGTGTTTGCTTTCTTTTTCTTGCTTGTGTATCAGTTGAATACTGTTAAATCTCCATCATCTTAGTTATTTTTGTCCAAATCCTGAAGTCCTCCAGCTGTCTCTGTTAGGAAATAATGGCTACAAGGCCATGTGGTGCAGCCATTTTGAAAGACTGGTAAGTGCTGGACACCAATGTAAGAGCAAAGCTGGCTGCAGGAAAATCTGAAAAGAGGGAAGTAGTTGTTCATCACCCCAGATTTAAGCAGTCAAGCAGTTCCTGGAGTCCCTGTGGGCAGGGAGCCTGCTCACCCTGCTCCAAGCGACCCAGCTCCTTAGTTGGAATGGAAGCTGGGAAGAAAGGATAGAGAAGTCACAGGGGTTTGGGAGCTAGAAAAGAACAGTGTTTGGACGCCATCTGAGAGCTGAGTGGTACAAAAGCACATGACTGGAGCCCCTTTGCTTTATCTGAAGTGGCACGATGAGACACAGCCTTGAAAATAAGGAATAGCTTTGAGTAGGTGACAGCCTGAGTTAAGATCCGTTTGCTGATTATAATGATCCTGTGAAGTACACCTAAAAGAGCCTTGAGTGTACTTCTTAGTTATATTGGCTCTCTGCAGTGATTATCTATTTGTCATCTGTGTCTATTTTGGAAAATTATATTTTAGTTACTGCAAGTTAGTCAGCAGCTTGCACAATAAACAGCTAGTCACAATGAGAGTGTCAGGCTCCTACTGAGTCCAGCTACAGAGATGTTTCCACCAACAGGATTTATAAATGAAGCACACAAAATGCCAGCCTCTTAAACACAGAGCTGTGGTAAGGCTGTTCGGCGCAGCAGCAGTGGGAGGAATTGCTCGGGAAAGGCTCGTCAAGAGAGTCAAGATGAACTGGGCTTTTCTCACAACAGTTTGAATTCACTAAATCTGGGGGAAGCAGGATCACCAGTTCAGGAACATGAAGGATTAGTTTTACATCACACAGCTCAAGGGGAAGATGACAGGGAGATGTCAGGGAGATGGCAATTTGACCCAGCACTGTTTCCAGGGAAGGCAAGGCCTGTATTGCTGCTCCATGTGTTCCCAGTACATAACACCAACACAGTTTTAATCCATAAAACACTCTTTTCAGAATAGCTGTGTTAAAAATGAACCACGATGATCAAGTCTGGAAAAATGTATCAATATCTGCATACTTGGGCCTGCTCTGGAAGTGATTCATCTGCACCAGAAGCCAGTGCAACCATTTTAAGGAGGAAGCACTTTTCTAAGGACTCCAAGGTGAGAGGGGACGGAAGACTGTTCATGAATGTGGTTGCACCTTTTGGACTGAGCAGAAGAACGCTCCTAAAAATGAGTGAGATGAAGTAATTTTGAAGCAATCATCTTGTTATTTAACATCCCTCAAAAGTGCAAGGTCTTTCTTATAGATTTTGTCTGTGCCACATCCTGTTAATAGCACAATCACATTACCACAATGGTAACAGTCTCTTGATGCTCATTTAACAGAAATCTTTCAAAACAGTATTGCTTTTTCACAGTTGGCTCCATATGATACAGGTTAGCAGCTTCTTAATCCTGCTTTCATAGCATAATTACATAATTTAGAATTAGGCAGTCATGTTGACCTTTAAATGGAAACAAACATTCAATTTAGATAGTTGTTTTGTCATTAGCAAACAGTAAGCAGCTGAGAACATTTTTGCCATTGACTGACAATGTCTTCATGAACATGTTCAAGTTCAGGCAAAGTGCAAGATCTGTATTAATTATGCCTGTCCTTTGATTTGGGTCTGGATTCTCATCAGTCATCACAACAGTTAAGGTCCAGTCTCACTCTCTTGAAAGTAGTAGCTTTCATCCTTTCATCAGAGGCAGACTCAACATGCTTACAAAAATAATAATTCTGACATGCAGAAGATGAAGGGATAAATTCTGCCCTGGAATACTTCTCGGTTCTTACAGCTACAGTTTGTACACATGGAGGATGGTAGATCTGAGCCTCCAACATTCTTTCTTATAATATTTTATCTCAAAACTTTTCCACAGGCAGAAATCACTCTGACCACCAAGAAAGTTGCCCCACATCTGGGATCGGATTCAGCAGCTGTTTGCATTTTTGTGCTTAGTTACCTGGCTGCACCTTCTTGGAAATGAGAAAGTTGTGCTAGGGTAACAGAGAGCAAAATGTTGCCTGTAGCTTTCAGCTGCTCCAATCTTCAGCACACATATCCCACACACAGTGGTTTGAGAAAAACAGGAAGAAGCAAGATAAGCCAAAGCCCCAGTGACTACAAAATATACCTTACTAAGTCCCTAACTGATACTGCTTCTTATCAGATGAAATGCCTTAGTATTAATTCCTTTTAATTAAATTCATATTTGATTCTCCAGTGATTTTTGCTGCATATTTACAGTCACTCTTCACTGCAGTATGATGTACTCTAAATTACAGAACTGCTCAGATTATTTAGATGAGCAGTGAAATATTTTACAAAAGCATGGATAAGGTTTATATTTCTATTTACAAATACACACAAACATAGAACCACAGAATCTTTAGAGTTGAAAATGACCTGTGGAGATGGTCTAGCCCAACCCCTCTGCCAAAGCAGGGTCCCCTGGAGCAGGTTACACAGGAACATGTCCAGGTGGGTTCTGAATGTCTCCAGACAGGGAGACTCCATGACCCCCCTGGGCACCTGTTCCAGTGCTCAGCCACACTCAACATATAGAAGTGCTTTCTCATGCTAATGTGAAACTTCTTGTGTTTCACTTTATGGCCATTGCTCCTCGTCCTGTCTCTGGGCACCACTGAAAACATTTGTGCACACACAAACACGTGTCAGCAGCATAAGCGATACAAGAGTAGACACTGAGTAGATTTGCTGACTGCTAATTCTACTCTCTCAGGACACTTTCTTCCTTTTATAGTGTTTAATGTGCTCTTTTATGGATGGGGTCAAATTGTATAATAGTCTGCTGATAAATTGTAAGGTGCCTGTGGGGCAGACAATCTTTACTAATAATTATCAAATTTTGACATACAGAAAACATTAATAAGAGACCATGAGGCTAAGGAACAACATGATAATGCTGAAAGAGCCATAGCAAAGACTAAGACACTTACAAAACATTGAATACTTTTTTTAAATTTAAATTTCATGCAGTTAGTTTTTATAAAACTTTGTCGGTTTCTTTATGTCTTCCAGTCAAAATATAAATTTTTACACCATTTTAAAAGCAAACCATGATAAGAAGATACAGGAAAATTGCTTGAAGTTGTGTCTCATACCTGCTTCAAATGAATGAAAATATTATATATCTATTATTATGTAATATATTTTTTATACTGAGAAGGAATAATGAATAATAAAATAAAACATGCTGTCAAAACATAAAATATGTGTAACAATGTAACAGCAATAAGTTTGGTCCCTTAAACAGGTGAGTGGTAAAATTACCATTTTATTCACCCTTGCCTTAGCAAGGTACAGTCTGTTCACCAGATGGATTCCCAGTCCTGACAAACTCACAGAGAACTATCACTTCTAGACCAGCCTTTCTCAAAATACCGTCTCCTGCTACAAGTAGAAAAGTCCTGTTCCATGTTATTACACATAACAGAAAAGAAATAAATATGTGTTCCTGAGCAGCTATATGATATACCAGTTCTAAAAGCCTTGAGAATGAGTCAGTGTTACATAGAAAGGTTAATCATGGTTAAGATTTATTATCCTGTGGCCAGAGGACCATACTTATCCCCATCATTTGTGGCTGGTTTTGAAAAGGACTCTATGATAGGCCTGGCTAAAGCCTTATCATCATGGTTTGTGGTCAGATGAGCCAGCTGAAGTGCCAAGCAGAATGTATTTACATGCTCAAAAGCAATTTCTGGTGAGATTTCCTCAAAAACAACAGTTAAACCAGCTATTAAAGAAGCAAATGATTTCTAAGCTTCAAACCAGTATTTGTGAAAATGACACCATCCTTGTTTGGGGATAGGAACAATCTGGATGAAATATGAAAGACATGAAAATATGATCCAACTCCATTACTCCTTAGAACACTATCAGTTCCTGTTGCAAAGGAATAAATTAAAAATAGAAAAATGGAAAAGTCCAGCCAATCTATAAACTTTTAGATTGTATTTTCTTTTGTCCAAAATACTGGAAAATTCCAATTTACAAAACCCTGGACTTGTAAGTAGTTTTTCAAATGTAATGGACATTTCACCTAAAAAAAAAAGATTTCCAAGATCACAAATGAAACTGTAAAACCTGACCTACAAAAATGTAGAAATTAAATATTTCACCCTGTGTATTGGAGACATGGTTTTGAATTCCAAATCAAGCAACACATAAACTGTTCTGCTGAGGATCTTCTGCATCTTGAGTACCTGCCCTATGTAGTGATTCTTTGCTATTGCAGATGTAGATAGAAGGTAAAACTATTCCTGAAAAACCCCTCAAACATTTTGAGATTTTGTTCTGATGAAGTAGTAAAACAAATTAAATTTTGCCAGACTGAGATTCCAGTTTTCTATCTTTAGCTTTTATCTCCCAGTAGAGATTTATATTAATCTTAAATTAGTCATTTTGAGGAACCTGTCCACATAAAGAAGAGTAGTTTGCTTTCTCTCTGTGGAAAGAATCAGGTCTCCATCTTAGCACCTGAAATTCAGCTTTCTCCAGGAATTTCTCATCTGTGGTAGCTCCTATCTAGTGGGATGTTTTACTTTAGTTTGAGCTCTTAAATTTGTCTGACTCATATTTAGGTGAATACACACTGCAAAATAAATAAATATATAAATAAATGAATCTTGTCACACTGGCTTAGTGTTGTTTAATTTATCAAATGAGCTTTGTCTGTGTGTGAATGTGCTGGAAGTCCAGATTTTTGAGAAATCAAGGCAATTTTTACCTGTGAGGAAATTAGTTCATATGTTTTAGATACCACTGAGGCTCATTCTGGGGAATTTCTGGCATAAATCAGGGCTCCCTGTAAGTCCATCAGAAAAAACTGCAGCAGATCCATTTGAACACCAATGCTCAGCACAGGGCAGTCAAAGTGGTTTGAGGCAGAAGTGTATTCCCAGGGGCCAGAGCAGTTAAAAGAAACCAAGCCTTGCTGCCAGCATGCCCCAGTTGGCTGATTAGCAAGCACATACTCTGCTTTTGTGCTTCTACCATTTCATCTGTGTGTTTTCCAGGGTGCTGGTCAGTGTTTACCTGTGCACTGTGACACTTGGAAAGCATTTCTTTAGCGAGGAGAGAATTGTCTATAAATCCAAACTAAATAGTAGACAAAGAGATTTCTGATAATCACCTTACAAATTATTTAAGGGATTCCTAGGATCAAGTTTAAAAATTCAAAGAGTAGTGTCACTATATGTGCTTCACATGGACAAATGCAGTTTGGCATATTAATGCAACTTTGAGAATCTCTTTGTCTTTGCCTGACAAAATTCAGTACAACTCTGTAGGTATTATGATTATTATTTACAGAACACTGTGGGCACATATGCTATATTCATATATGTCTGTGAATGAGTGCAGCATGCCCATGGCTCATTGAAATTGCATTCTCTGAAGGAGAGAGAGCTTTTTGTTTCAGCCCTGTGTAAGGGCTGGCATGCAGCAGCAGCACTCTAGAGAAGCCCCAGAAGGACAGTGATGGAACAGTGAGTCAGAGAATTCCCATCTCCTCTCTGTCTCCGAAGGGAGTAACTTGTTTTAGTACCTTACTTATTGCAGTTAATTTGCCTCCTTCACCCACTTCCTGCCAGCCTGCCTGCCCAGTGTGCAGATATCCGAGGACTGGGCTCCCAGTCCGTTCCCAGTGCCTGCTTCTTACCTGTGGATTTCTCACACATATTCCTGGCATCCCCTTAGGGAAATAACAACAAACAATGGCGAAGAGGCTACCAGTAGAACCAGATGAGAAAATGGAGATATTAATGTTAGGAAAGGACATATTTTGCATTTAAAAAAATCAGCACTCTGAGTGCTCATGCCAGTTCAAGAGAAAACTCTCACAGGGGGCATCCTTTCATATAAGGAAAGGAATGTCCCTAATGAAGTGTCCTTATACCGATTTTACAGATGCAGTTCAGTCACCTGGGCTTTCAGGAAGTCTGACTGAGGTTGTATGTAAGAAATGCATAGTCCTTTTCATGCTCTCCTTGGTTGGAAAGGCAAGTACAATGGATGTAAATTGGAGATGTGGTAAATGCTGTCTCATTCTTGATAGGTTACATTTCAAAAAGCTGCCCAAATCTGCAAAAACTAAGTCAAATCTACAGATATTATTAGGTCCAGGAATCTTTTGCTCCTAATCCCCCTAATATTAACTGTTACCTAATACTCCCTCTTGTGTTCATTCATATGTTGCTTATGGCTATGTAGGAGGGACGTTATTCCTCTATATATTTTAAATATTTGTGTTTTAATATAGTCAGAGGGGGTCAGTTAGCTATTAGATAGAGTAAAATGACCCACCCCCAAACCCTTTGGTTAACTTTATATTCATGAGAAAGTCAGTATCAGGGTAGTTGCCTACCCCTAACCACAACTAAGAAGACAAGTCATACATGGTATTGACTTGGGGTTCAATATAGGGATGGTGTCCAAAACTTGAAAATATATGAATGACAGGACAGGAAGGGGATATGTTTGAAAGGCTAACTTTTATTCTCCAAATTAGCACAGTAAAGGCTATGGAAGAGAAAGAGAATCCAGTATTTTAGGAAATTATTTATGAAATGTAGATGGGCCTTCAATTGGGAATAGGGCTGGGCAAAATGTTAGTGGTTCTTTGTTCTTGCAGCTGGCCTGTCGAATTACACAGAGCCAGCACAGTAAATAATACTACTATTGTCTGCCTATGTCAGAGACAGACAGAAGGTACATTTGGACTTGGTCCAAACACCACAAGGGCCACTCATAGCCACAGTGTCCAATTACTGCTTGCTTGACTATAAAATGCACTTTTTTTGCAGAGCTAATTTAAGAATGGCAGCTTTTAATGGGGTTTATATTAAAAGGGGACTGCTGCTCTGGCTTTTGCCTGCAAAAAAAGTTCTACTCTGTACAGGAAGCAACAAATACATACACAGTGAAAATAATCAAAGTGTGATAACATTAGCACAGCAATAACAACAGTGATAGCAAAGTCAATGCTTTGCAAAGGAAAAAGAGATCAAGCCCTTCTGGAAAAAGCCCTGTGCAAAACATGCAAAAAACCAACTAGATTATCTCAAATGATGAAACAAGTGCATCAACTCAGTCTCTGCAGATGTGCACATACTGCAAAACTTTTCTCAGTCTTTCAAAGAGCCATTGACCACAGTTTTCCCACTCTGCACAGATACTTTTCCTAAATTTCGGTGGTACTTATTTTCACTCTTACTGTCAAATGCCTTGGGGAGCAGCAAACTCTATGATCCTTCTCACAAAAGGTCAAAAATTATTATTATTAGAAACTGCTTTTTTATAAAAAAGTGTTTACAGAAGATTATTCATACATAAGAAAATCCCATGGGATTAGGGATGCAGAAGCTCTCCCCTCTACAGTAAGTGCATATCAGGGCTTTCAGGGCTTTGATTTTCTTTGCTTATCTATTAGCTAGAGATAAATTTAGGTCTCCTGTTTAGAGCAATCTGCCTACAGTGCACAAGAGATCAGTAGTTGTCAATGATCTATGAAGACTTACTGTGTTTCTCTCCTCTGCCATGCTGACAAGGTGTTAATTTCTTTCTTGGAATAGCAAGCAAAAAAGCCCCAGCAAACTGATAAATTTAGGCGAAACTCATGCAAGGACCACATCGCTTTTTAAGGCTTCCTGCTACCACCATTCCATCATAGAAGACTTATAAGTCTTGCATAACAATAATCAATAACAGAATGTGTCTATACTCTAACTTTAAAATCTCGTTCTGTTCTGCAGTTTTTATATACACACATGCACGTACTGTGAGTGCTCACAAAAGTACTTGTACTCATGGTTGTGGAAGGGTTTTAAAAAATGTGTCACAGGTACAGAAACACTATCAATCAAATGTTAAAGCCTTCATAAGCTCTGTGTAGGTGAGTTCATTCTCCTTCTTTTTTATCTTTGGATGTCTTGCAGAGTGCTTCGTTTGGAGAAAGACCTAAAAGCCACATTGGGTAACTAGAAGGGATAAAAGGGTAAACCTGTCTGTTCATATTTGCCAGCCTTCAACATGGAGAACACAGCAAGCATTCTGTCAAGGAAAATGAGAATATTCTTTTTTGCTTCTTTGAATCCTCAAAAGATGCATCTTCTTTGTAATAGAAAAGAAGTATCTCAATACTTGAGTCAAAATAGCAAACTTTTCAAAGGCCAGAAACTTGAAGCTGATCATGCGACTTGTGAATTGTGTGCTGTAGGATTGTTTGATATGGCATAAAACAGAGAGAACCTGAAAAATTTTGTCTTCAAAATGATGGATATGGGCAGTCATTTTCCACAAAGCAATCTTCAATTATTAACAGCAGGACTTGAGCTCAGCCAAGTAAAAAAAGTCTTCCCACTATCTGGAGTGAAGCTCCCTCCAACAGTCATGGTTGATTCTCTTATCTTATACAGAGACATTAATTCTTCTCCACCACACATAAAACTATTCACATAGAGAGAACTCTTCACCTACAGAGGAATATTCACATACACACTGTTAAAGTCGGGTTAAGGATGTCACTTACCCAGACACACAAAAAAAGAGAAATATTCAGTGTTAAAGCACCTGCTCGTTCCTTAATTCATGCTTTTGCAGGAAAACATATTGGTCTGTGGGTTACATAAGCTAACATATAACACCAAGACATTTGTGATGCTGTGAGTACAAAGACTAAGGATAGTATCCCCATAAATGAGGCTAAAGGAATTACTCTCAAGCAACTATCTGAAAATCCAGCCTTCAGGATTGCATAAGAAGTTATTTTGTCCTCATATTTCATGTTTTTATGGGTGTAAGAAATTAGAGAGGATATTTTGTTTAAACTTTCTTAATTAACACTCAAGTGAAGATAATTTTCTTTTTAAGATGTAATATTATACATTTCCTGTGTATGGACTGTCTGGTAATGCAAATGCCACTCAGTATGTACCAAGTCCATGTTCTGTAATGTCAAGGACTATGGTACCATAGGGGCTCCTTAGTATGCAAATTATTGACACAATAGAACATAGAAACTCTTTTGAAATCATTATGTTTTATTGTGTCAGGGTCTCATTGAGGACTCTTTAATCTAAGGATTCTTGAGAAGATAAAATCTAATAGTTCCTCTGGAACTGTAAAGTTCTCTGATGTCATAGGCTATTTGGACACTCATTACAGTATGAGGATTATTAATACTCTGGCTATAATGATTTTGTGACTCCTTTGTGGTCTGTTGTGACTATGTAGAATTTTATAAGATTGGTCATCACCATGGCATGTGAGTGTCCAACACAAAAAGTTGTCATCTTTTTGTTCCCTTCTGTCATCCTCTCTGTAATGATACAGCAACTAATTGCTGGTCTTTGGAGGGAAAAATAAAAAAAAAACAACAACCCACAACACTTTGTAAATGCAGAATCTAGTGTTTTGAAACATTTTAAAAGAATTTGAGTCAGGCAGCCCCACTTTGCATTTAGTTTGGAGAAATTGTGGTAGCCAAACACATTTCATCTGGTGGTGCCAGTGGAAATTTGCCCAGTATAACACTCTTCACAGGCAAAGAAATCTCACTCTCTAATTCTTTCTATGGAAATTACTTGCAGTGTTGTCCAGATGTCCATGTCTGTGAGTGTCAACATGAGTATTTTACTACTATTAGCTGCAAGTTTCCTTCCAGAGCAGATACCAAAAAGACAGATAACTAAAAAAGAAAACCAAATATAGAAATTTGCATTTCAGACTGATGATCTGCCTCGAAACCAGAAGCTCTGAACTCTGTTCCATCTCATAATCTCCAGGAGTCCTTGCTGCATTTCCCCAGTGAATCTGGAATTTGCATAGCTATGGACTCACAACCCTTGGCTTACCCTATCCTAAATCTCTTTGGGACTGATACTCAGCTGAGAGCCAGGATTACTAGGATTTAAATATATATCAAATGCAAGAGTGGGGAGGTGCAGAAATTTCTACAGCAGCCACATAAAGCGAGCCTTCATGATGTGTGACAACAGTATCCCTGCCATTTCTCAGCTGGAGAGATATAGGGCAGGATTTCTTCATTACCCCTTAACTGGACCCTTATGCCTATAAAGCTCCTTTTTATCTTTCTCATTATTGTTGTACCTTACTCAGCATATGCTGTAAATTTATGGATTTTTTTAAATTTAATTTTTATAAAGTATATGCTCAAATTTATTCTGATTTCTTTACTGTTTTACCCAGGATGCCACCTGAAAACACACAGATATTGTTAGATATTATTTACATTCCACAGGACAAGCCCCTTTTTCTTTATACTGGTCAGAAGGACAAGAGATGGTCAGAACCCATTGGCAGCTTCCTTGGCTGCATCTTTTTGGTAACCATTATAGAAAATGTCTTTCAAGAAAGGACTTGAAAGAGGACAATGTGAGGACCAGAAACACATCAACCAGGCAGCAAGGTTTTGTGTTCAAGCTAAAATAATGACTGATGGAGGTGATATTCTAGGACAGAGATAATACCCCAAAAGAAAAACCCAGAAAGTGGAGGAAACTGGGACCATCATTCAGGGTAATAAGAAACATTGAATGCCAAGAAAATATTTGGAAGAATCCAGAGAAAGAGGGGAGATGGTCAGTGCATTAGTCTCAAAGATAATCTCTGAGGACCATTTTAGGTAGATACTGTTCTTGCAAGATTTAATCTGTCACAGAGAGACATGTGCATCCAGAGACAGGAATGCAAAGCAATGGGAACAGGAATGAGTTTCACAGTGTGAAGAACAAGGAGAGAGTATAATCTGAGGACATTATGCAACAAGTGTTTGCAAGATTTGAAACATACAGCTAAGGAGGTTGTGTTCACTTTTCTCTGCATCAGCCCTTTGTGCACTGTGGAGAGATTGGAGAAAAACTGAGCCCTTTCTGAGTGATCTGCAAATCCAGCAGTTAAAACATGGTACTACTGAGAACCCAAGGAGAGAGTTACAGCTTCTCAGGAATTAATGTGCACTTTGGAAAGCCAGGAATGTGGGTGTTTGCTGTGATTTCAAACTTAAGGCAATTTTCAGCTGAAGGCTGATGTAGAACTGCAAACTTCTGTTTCATCAGTGTTCAATAGGAATTGTCAGTGTTTTTTGTAAATGTTTGTCAACATAGCCCCTAAACTGTATTGACTTATATCCATCTAAATGCGCATAGTTCACACTGAAAAACATTAGATTAGTGCTCGGTTATACAGTAGACTAAAAAAGGTTGTATTTTAAAGAAAATTAGTAAAATCCTTTCAGAAATTTTTCAAGCCATTTAGCAGCAGTCAAAGTGGTGTATATTTGGAAAGCTTCCAGAGCAGCAGCACGCACACACTGCATGTGGTTCAGTGTCTGTGTAATCCTTATTTAATTTGCAATGGCCAGCAGATAGATTTGTTCTCTTAAAAGACTCAACATATATGCATATATATTTAGGTTCTTTATATGTGCTATATGCCTGCTTCAAAGTCCTCTGTTTTCTATATATTGCTAAATAGTTATTGCATCACTGAAGTAAAGGCCAGATTTACCTGTCCTTTCTTTGTCAGAGAAGAAACTGTACTTGTGAACAGTTCTCTATAAACTCAGATTCTGTCTGTGTGTTCAGAAGTTGCCAGAGACAAGATCAGAACCAGGTCACTTAAAAAACTCATCCTGCTTTCATGGCCAGCTCCTCATAAGCAGATTCAGCATCTTCATTTTAGATTGTGTTGACACTTTGCTAATTTGTTCTTCACTGCTGGAATATGCAACTTCTTTTCCAGACCGACAGATTCAGTCAGTGATAATCCTCATTTTTCTTATTTTATTGTGAAAAATCTATCCTTTAGCTGAGTGATCAACATTGTCTTTCTCTCAACCAGTGCTTCCTTTGGTTAAAAGTATGTTTGAATGGTAGGTCAAAAACCAACATCAGACCTTGGCTACCAAGGTACTAAATAAATTCATATTTATATATAGAGGAGGAG
>NC_031774.1:49193956-49282859 GCF_001522545.3 Parus major
GAGGAGAGGAGAGGAGAGGAGAGGAGAGGAGAGGAGAGGAGAGGAGAGGTCATCTGACAGAAAGTGTATCCTCAACCACTCAGGATTTTCATGCATTGCAAAAGATGTGTCATACACAAAAATTAATCATTAAGAAGTCTTTCTTTTCTGGAAATCATAGGTTTATCAGAGGGCAACGAAAGAAAAACTTTATTAGTATACAATCACCTAAATTGTAAAATCAAACTTTTGAAATTAAACACTAATCTATTAAGAAAAACCCCAGAATATTCCCTTTTGTAACAGAAACTTACTAAATTGGTTGTGAATAATTAGATTAGATAAAAATATTAATAAAAAAGTAGAAAATATGAGCAACTAAGTGAAAACCATTCATTCTTACTACACAACACCATATTGCTTTTGCAGGAACAAAGCCCACTACCAGATACACTAGAAAGTACCTCATCAATATAACATAGCTCTTATTAACTCGTATTTCTTTAATTCTTTGTTATGAATAATAGCACAGGTTGCTGAGTCACATCATGTCTCTTTTCCCAAATCTGTGAAGTCTCCAAATAGTATCTACCAGCTCCCTTATTTATACTTAATTCTTCCTATCCATACACTGGTAAGGACATGCAGATTTTTTTTTCTCTTAAAAATTACTTTTTGCTCTTAAAGCATTGCATCTTAAAAGCACAGCATATCTGAAACAAACAGAAGAGATGCCTCAATTTTTAATTGAAAATACTCTCACATTGGGAATTTTTGAGTCAATTAAATAAACCATGAAAGCCACAAAAGTTAGAATGACATAATTATAAAATAATCACATAGTGTTCAATTTCCACCGTTAAAAATGTAAACTTCTGAATTTCTAAATAAAACTTCTAAACCATAAAATATCCTTGTGCTTCAGTTTTGCACATGTTGTGGATTTCAGCTAATTATGTGGCATCACAGTAAGCATTCAATCCCTTATTCACTGAGTAAGGGAAGCAATATGTAAAGACTTGATTAAGAGAAAAAGGGATATCCTGGAGAAAAAAAAAAAAAGGAGCTATGGATGTAATATAGCAACTTATTCAATCTCTGAAAATAAAGAAATATTCTTTCCTTTGCCAATTTTGAATGCAATTATTCTTATTATTTTTACTTTAGCAATGCCTTAGGGACCTAAGTGAGATCAGATCCCCTTTGCAAACACAGTGGGAAAGTTCTTGCCTCAAAGATTTTTCAGCCTATATAGGCTATGCAGACAAAGGATGAGGATGGGAACAGAAGCACTGTAGTGTGCTCAGAGATATACAATAGGCTGCAGCAGATCTGCCAACAGATTTAAAGTTTCTGCCTCTGTATTCTCAACCTCGACCAGGTTGGCTCAAGAATAATGTTCTCTCACAATGAACTGCAGAAATACGTCAGTGAGACTTAATGTGAACTGTGCCTCTGGTGAGAGCCCATATTCATCCACATGAGCAACATCCACATGGTCATAGACATTTCCAGTTTAGGGATAAAATTGCAACAGACTTTCAGCATTCAGCCTTTCTAGCTTGTAATGGTTGCTGAATCTCAAAATGACACTTGTATTTCACAGAACCAGTAGAAAGGAGAGATTTGCTTGCAGATAAATCCAAGTGATTCCTGGGGTATCTCTTTCAGCACTGTGTGTATCAGTGTGTTATGTGGCCAAAAAAGAAGCTTGCATATTTGCTTACAAATGTTAATTCCATAAGTCCCCCCTTGTTCAGAAAGCAGTTCCAAGACATAATAGTCTTTTCCTAGCCAACATGCAAGTTCTCTTATAAAGACACAATTATGTCAGGGGATTTTTTGTTCTTCATGAAACATGTGACAATAAGATATATTTTCCACAATTTGTACTAAAATTTCTTTATACCATATTAAGAACCAAATTGAGTCACTTCTCTCACTTTGGGGCCCACTGTCTTACTGCACAAATCCTCCAGTTAAATTCTGTAGACTGTTGAAAATAACTTGCATGAATTAAGGTTGCACTTATTGCAACTTAGACTTAAATCTGTGCTTTGCATTTAGTGTTATCCATTTTCTGAGGACTGGTAAGATGCACTTCTGCACAGCGTTTGTGGTACGAGGCACCTTAAGAATGAATCCTATAAAGTTCTTGAAAAAAGAACCAAAGAAAGGATTTGTAGGCTGAGAAAACAAGCAGTCAGCTTGATCTCACTTGTACCAAATAGTGTGGTAAAGGCTGAAAATGCAAATTAAATACGGTGATGTACCTTGCAAGCAAAGCTTTTTAAATTTTCTTCCTTAGAATATTTGGTTTATTGAGGTCTTTTCTAGCAAGAAAAATTTACTAGAGTTCATTAAGGAAGCTCCAAAATAATTTCAAATCCTGAAACAGGGAAAGAAGCATCTCTGTGCTTGAGCTGTGTGCACTGTCAGCTCCCACTGCTTTCAGGAGGTGCTCAGAATCAGGAAGAAGATAATCATCACCTCACACAAATGGGACTTTTTTTCACTGGAATGCTGAGGTTGGCTTTCAAGGAGTCACACTCTCCACCCAGTTACTCCCTGGATTCAGCCTACAGCTTCATCTAGAACTGGTTATTCCAAACTCAGCACTGGAGGATAAAGCCTTCCTTTTTTCTTATTTCCCCTGTTAAGTGCTCCTGTGTACTTTTCCCAGACTAAACAGGCAACCCTGACCTGCAGCCATCTACTCTCACACAAACAATTAACTTAAAGCATGTGTCCTAACATGAATTTTGGCTCCACAACAACCTAGCACTCCTATGGGAAACAACCCAAATTAATAACAGCCTTCTTTCTGAAATACCTGAAATGCCCTCTCTTAAAAGAGAGAGATAAGAACACTTCTTTTTTTTCCCCTTTTGGACTAAACCAATTGATTTTTGGCTTAGAATGATCTCCCACAGAACACAATTCTTGCTGTAATGAATACAGTCAGCATCTATGTTCCTGTATCACATCACTGTTTTCCCTAAGAAAACATGAGAGCTAAAACACTAATCTGATTTCCAATATAATAACCCATTTTCACATGCTCTCACTAGTCAGTACTCAATTTGGACTGGGTCCAAAAGAGATGTAAATGTGTTGGGTTTGTTCCTCCCCACCTCCTTGAAAGCTTGAGTCAGATCATTTTGTCATTTCAAAACATATCAAAGTAGAGGAAAAAAAACATGCATTTGTTCCCATAGTTTTGAAAATAATTTCAAAATTATTTTGCTCCTCTAAATAAGTCTGTTGGCCTAGTTGTATTAGTGGCCTCTCCCATGAGATGAATAAAAAGTTGATAGTATCTGAGATACCTGAGGTACCAATCTTACTGACACAATCTCCTCTTTCTGAGCACTTTGCACTTGAACTCACAGTTCAACTTGAGCCTCATAAACTTCACAGGGGCATTGATGTCAGAGAAAGCACGTGCTCTCCTCTTCCCTCCTCTAAGCTATAAAACCTTTTTCTTCTTCATTAAAACACATTTAAAGACTACAGATATGATGGAGTCCTGTGCCTTCAGCTATCTTCAAGTCCCTTTGGGGACTTGTGCATCAACACTTTCTTGTTCTGTTTCTCCTGCAAAACAAAACGTCCTTTGCAATCACCACAGACAGATTCAGATTTATACCACTCTATTGCATCTCTTAATAAAGCCTAAAAATTATCCCAGGACAAGGCAGTAAGAATATGTAATTTCCCATTTCCTAAAAGAACATGTTCTTCTTGCTTTTTTTTTCCAGTCTTTCCCAATGAAACTCTTGCTTTTTGTCTGTTGAGGTGGTGCATGTTTAAGGTCTTGGGACATGATTCTCTGAATCTTGCCTGGATTATTCTTTGTCCTGCTGTACATTCTGCTAATTTCAAAACCCAAAAATACCCACATGACATGCACTGCAATATTCCCCATCAAAGGTGTCTACTCTTATATGTAAGACAGAGAAAAGAGTTGAAAAAGCACCTGGAGGTCCCTGCGTGGACACATGCTTCCTTCCCTGCAGAAGTCTCCATTTGCCATTCTCCCATGACTCACCCATGATATTTATGGTGTTATTAAGGGCAATCCTCCATCCATAGGTACAGGGAGTCAAAAGCTAATTGTTGAGGGAGTTGGAGGGGATGGAATTTGGCAGGAATTCTCATTTGCTGTAGCTGAGCTTCTCTCCAAAGCTCACAGTCTAGCATGGAAGAGAGTTTGTGAACCAGCACCTCATTTTTCAGGATGTGCAATGCATGTATCAGAGTTGTTAACAATGTGCATCAAGGTGATTTAAAATAAGATGGGTTGTGCAACCCAGTTAGAAAATAGGTGGGAAAATTGCACTTAAATCTTCAGTTCCTTGTCTAAAAGTATTCAGGTAAATTCCAGTAAACATCAGAGGAACTCTGGGAAGTAAAAGTTTCCAATTTGGCCTTTTGTTTTAAATGTTACTGCAACAAACTTGCAATAAAGATGTAAAGACTGACTCCTTTTGACAGCTTTGGCAATGCTAATTCAGCTGCCTGAACCTCCTGAATATTTTTCTCTCAGTTTCAAATGTCCCACTACACACACTCCATAAAACAGAGTGCATTTCTATATGCCAAATAAATGTTGCTTTGCCAGCCACTGCTTTTGTGTCTTTTAATGTCTTTAATTTACCTATGCAACCTTAAGTTCACATTCCCATATATATAAATATATCTCTATTTTTTTAATTCAACATATTAAAATCCTGCTCCAGGCTTCTCCTGTGATCATCCTCTTCCCATTTATCTTTCAGACAGCAATAAAAATATGTAAATATTAAGCCACAAAAACTATATTACTGTAATTTTAAGGATGTGACTAACACCCACAAAACGCCAGAGGTTTCAAAGTCAAAGTTGCATGTTGAGCCTGGCTCTTTCAACACTCATGTTAAGTAAAATTCAATTAAAAAAGCTCTGATGAGTTGAAGATAAGATTATTTTACTACCACTACTACTTGTAATAGTTGAATTATGGGAGTGTTTGCAACATTAGCACTGTCCATGCACCATGGGCCAGAACTCAGTTTCAGCTGACATGAATACAGCCTGGTTTTGGGGGAAGCTGCAAAAATTGAGCAAGTAACCACCACCCCTCCTCTTTCTCTGTGATTCTGTAAGCCCTGAGCACAGGGTGAGCCTCTTGACACAGCAGAGAACAGCTGAAGGCTGGTCTAGATTATGACAGTTGTTAAAAGACCCCGGAAAACAGAAGGATCAGAAGTATGTAGGTGAAAGCTAACAAAAGACTGAAACTGTATCACTAGCAGTTATTCACAGGACTTGAGAACAGCAACCATTAAATAGACAGGTTAGGATAATGGGAAAAGTTTCCTAATAGCTGTACTGAAAGGCCTTTAGGTACAGGTAATGAGAGGATATTAAAAGAGCCTGAATGGAAAAAACGTAGGGCTCACACGTCGAGCATTCATTTACACCCATGCAAAGAGAGCAAATAAAAGATGACAATGGTAGTAAGTGTGTGATAAAAGTGTAGTGCTCTCTCCATAGCTATCTCAAATGCTTTACAGTATTAACTGATCAAGCCTCCCACAGAACATTTGCAAGTATGCATCACTATCTGTAGTTTACAAATAGTTTTATATGACTTGCACAAGGTTGCAGAACTAGATTGGTGAAATCAAATACTCTGTCAGGGAGTACATGGCAGTCCTTTGCTTCTCAGAGTAGCAAACAATTCCCCTCTGTACAAATCCCTGTGTAAAAACAATAAATTGAACAAGAAATTGTATCTATAAGGAACTTCTAGAAGCAAACTAAAGGAGAATCTTGCTGATATTTGGGGCTAGGCTGATAACTAAAGCCTGAGTGACCAAAATGTGCCTTAGTATGTGCACAATTCCTATTGAATTGTGTTCAGTTTTGTGTAGGCAGAAACGTTCTTCTTGAAGAGCATGATTGTCAATTTTCCCTAGTGTCTTATAGGTAGATTAAAAGACACACTACCTTCTTTAGTGGAAAACAACTGTAGTAATCCTCAAAAAATTCTAAAAATATCTGTAGGTATTCAAAAACATACATCTAGTGAAAATACATTGCTTCATTTACTCTTAAAAGAATTATCAATACAAGCAGTGGGCATTTGCAATTTACTAAAAACTGCCCTCTTCATTGGAGGCAAAGCTTTGCAGAATAAAGCTGAAGATAAACATTTATTGCTTTTTATCAGTCATCTTTGAAAACCAGGCCCCAAAGTCCTAATTAACTAACATTAGCAGTTCAGTACCTTATGGAGAAAGCAGTATCAGATCTGAATTAAAAATGGGTATATCTCTATCCCAAACCCGTGTTCGATCTCTGATAAAGAGTGAAGTTGCAAAGACAGTATTAATTAAAGTAAGGTACTTTCCTTAAATAGTTTTCCTGTTATATATGTGTGCTTAGTGGAAACAGATCTTTTTTCTCCAAATATGAATGCAAAGAAATTAGCAAAAAACAAGAAAAAGTGCATTTCAAGTAGGAATGCTTATTTCCCTGTATTTTCTATTACTTTTCATATTTAGGCTTTGGAAACACTTTTAGCATAAAGGAAATCTTTACAATGATATGGAAACCAAATACAAAGCAGCCACATGGAAGTCTATCTAGTAGTTAGCACATTTTATGTACGACTACTTTTAAACGTCAGATTCAAAAAGTATCAACATGTTCTTGGAAGCTGCTTTACCACCATGTGGGAAAGGGGTAGCAGCACAGATTAGCCCCTCAGACAACAGAGTGGCTCTATTTTCTGCCAGTGTACCACTGCCTAAAATACCCCACCCTTAGCTGGGTCCAGTGGCTTTGCAGGGAAGAACAGAGAAATTACAGATGGGCTCTACTTATCTATTTATAATTTGCTTATTTATTTTTACACTGCCTCATTTTCAGCAGGCAAATCGGCATGCATGTTGTCATTTTGATAGGGAATTAGTATTTAAATGTGGAGACATAAACATAGTGGCAACCAGATATGGACCAGTAGCTGTGTAATCACTCAGCAAGGAAAATTACAAGAACTTCTGCTATCAACGCTCTGGTGCTACAGCTATAGGCCTGTAAGCTATATCAAACACAAGACTTACTCCATCAGTTACAAAATAGAGTGTGTTCATTTGCCTTGCAATATAAACAAAATACATGGGAGGGAGGAGCCAGTTTGCAATGACTTCTTTTAAATTCCTTCCCCAACAATCCCACACAACGTACAACTATTGGCATTGTAGTGGTTTAATCTTGTCTGTTCTCAAACCACAATAAATACCTTGGTCATGACCTTAATGAAATACATAGTTCTGATTTTGATCTTATATTAACTTTTCACAAGTCAGGAGTTCCTCTTGATTTAAGCTAGTATGTAGAGAGATCAGAGTCAGACATATATCTAGAAATCTGCTATAGATTTCTGGGCATACTTCAGTACTTCACAAAGACTCACAGGTTGTCTTTTGGTTTTGGGTTTTTGTTGTTTTTTTCTTCTGGCAACCATTGTGATCTCCTTCATAAAAGGTTGTGAGAGGACATAGATTCAGACATGCTGGAATGTAGTCTAATCTCCTCATTTTGATCTTTAGAAAATTAAGATGTCTTTATTTACTTTTCTTTTTTATACACATTGTCTTTCAAAATATAAATACTTTAAAAGAGGGAGAGAGAGGTTGGAAATGGACACAAAAAAAAAAAAAAGAAGACATTGTTTTAATTGTCTAACCAGCTCAACCTTTGGGAGAACAGCCCTAACCTTTGGACAGATGCCAACAACTGCCATTTAGGTATTTACATCTGTTTATCCTCTCAGTCAAATGTCTTTTGTCTTAGGTTTGACATGGGATTACAAATGTTCTGACCCCTACAAGCGGTTCTCAAACATTGTATAAAAGACTCCTTTTCCCTTTTTCTAAAAGGATGAACACATACTTTTATCCTCCCTTATTCCTCCTTACCAGTTATATGCTTCTGAGGCAGTTGTTGACAAGACCTGCATAATTCAGTTTATGTGTGTGACTAGAATTTCTCAGAGGCTCTGCTGGACTTTGCAGCCAGCCTGTTAATTGTCTACAACTCCATCCCAAGTTTTCAATATATGCCTTTACTTTGTACTGCCACATGTGACATATGAAAGTTATGTCTCTTTCAGAATTTGGTTGAGGATTGCTGTAAGACCTAGAAGCCTATCCAGAGTGGAGAAAAAATTTAAGTACAATTGCATATGCTTGCTTCTTAAAAAAAAAAAAAAAATAGCTTTGTTCACTGTGCATGGTTTCTCTTGTCCAGATGTAATAATACAGATAGTAAAGGCAGCAAAAAAATAATTATCGGAAATGGGAAACTTTGCAATTCCTCTCTTCTCTGGCATCTAACCTGGATTTTCTCAATAGGTACAGCACCTTGCCACTAAAAAAAGTCATCATTTAAGTACGTAAATAATCATAGCTCTATTGTGGTTTTAAAGAGTTCTGTGAATATCATATTTCAGCAATCACTGAATGTTTTCTTCAGGTTTGGTATGAAACACAGCAATAAAGTTATCTCTCAGCTTTATAGAACCCAAAGTATTTGATGGTGTCTCTCTAAGATCAAATGGAAATTAAAGTCTGCGGAGGAAGTTCAAATGAAGCTTCCAGCTAGAGCTGAAACATAAAAAGCTTCAAGTTAATTGATAAACTCCAGGCAGAGAAAGAAGCCTCTAGGCTTGGCTTGGCTGTTCTCTCAATCTACAGCAGTCTCAAATACCACCAGGCTTTAATCATGCCTGCAGCTGGAAGCAGAACCAGGAGGTCTCCCTGAGATCTGCACCTCTCCTGCCTGATAAACAGGAGCTTTGGCAAGGTTTTGGTGCTACTCTCCATGGCCAGTAAGCCTCACACTTCTGCCTAGAGAGGAAAGAATAAAATTTCTTTCATTGGTGAAATTAAACTTTTACCAAAATTTTTCAAAGTTTTCATAAAAATAAAATAAAAGAGGCCACCATTTGCCACATCATTTTCATGAAGAATCACACCCAGAACTATGCCAATCACAAAAATTTATTCTTGGAGAGGGATTTTTCAGGGGTTACAGGAGGATATGATCAACAATTCAATAAACTTCCTTTCTCAGAGAACAGGAGCTGAGTAAGAATCTGTAGCATGAACCTTAGCTGGCAGGCTTTGCATTTTTCCCATTCAAATGCTGAAAATGTAAGTTTACTGTAAAGTTTAGTTTGATATTTTTCATTCTCTCCTAGGTACAACATTTCTATTTCCCATTAAATTGAAGATGTCAGCAGCAAGTATTGGCTGGCCAAAGCTTATAAATTTGGCATTACAGTGGATACATTGTTTCTGAGAACAAGGTCTTTGGATATCTTTCTGTGTCTGAAACTGTTTATATAAAAATATTAATATCACCTATATAAGTATGGTTGCTGACATTTTCACTTAGAGAAAGTAAAAGGGGAAGTTTGCAACGTGTTCACCCTAAATGACCCAGTGCCCTAGAAGGCCTTTGTGCTTCAAAATAATGTGGAATTTTTATTTTCCTGTTTGAGAGTCATTCTCCTCACCAGGCCATTATGAAAACTAGAGCTCTCAGAAGTCTTGGGCAACGTGCTGAAGCTTTTCTTGTTTCTTCATTTGAAGTTGCTGCCAGGAAAGGCAAGCTCGTTGAAATGTGGAGTTACTTCTGTCATTTAATAATTAGCAAGCACTCAGAATATATATTATTCATTTTTTGAAACATAAATAATTAAGATATAATAATGATGCTTTTATAAATAATATTTCATTCTCTGTGAATACACTCCAGGATTTCCTTACATTCTAAACCTACACCTTGCTCCCAGCTAGAAAATGCCTTTTCTGGAGCATTCAATGAAAGCAAATGGGATAAAGGGATCTCGACTTCCTTCCCATTTAGATATCTGTGGGAACATCTTTAAGAGCTCTTTCCCCCCCATACCTAGAAAATTAGTCCTTTTTAAGCAGCCAGACTGTTAGGCATTCATATTATGCAATCCAAATGAGTTACAACCAGAATACATCTGAAAGTGGGTTGTTTTTTTGTTTTTTTTTTACATATAAAAGCATCTAACACCTACAATTCTGGGAGCCCAAAGTTTACAGGGTAAGGAAATGGGTGAGTAGTAAAAGTGACTGGTCTATATTTCATTTTTTAGCTAATTTGGCTTTTTGAGAAGAGGATATTGTATAAAGATACAGCCAGGCAGAACTCCAGAAAAACATGTTCTCTTATTTTACAACCAAAGAAATAGGTCCTGCAGACACCGACTGCTGCATATAGTCCCATATAGCATGCATCAAGTTCCTCTCTCTTGTTCCCATGCAAGGCCACTGAACCTCAAGCTATGGCCTCTTTCTTACTGCAGTTGTAGCATAAGTACACAGTAAAAAAACAGCTACAGTATAAATTAAAATAATCCCAACTGTTTTAACAAACTTATTCCTGATTTATACTAGTGAAAATATACGGAAATCAGGACTAGTTACTTACTGTGAGCATTTGTGGGTTTAAATGCTTTGGAATTTATTATTCTCTTTTCTGATAGTATAAAGCTGACTTAAAGCCAATGCAAATGTAATTTACATTAAGCAACTTTCCTCTGCCAGTCTTGTGTAAATGTGTATTAGCATAGATGGGAAGCTTTGCCATACTATGCCAGGAGTCAATAGTAGAATTTTGTTAAGTTCTCTGATTCTAAACAACTTTTCAATACTGAAACTATAACAAGTAAAAGCTGTTGGTAGAATAGAGACTTGTCTACTTACTAAAATGCCTGCAACTCTCAAAGTGCTGAAGAGCAGCACCAGGAATCCATGACAATTCCACCTGAACAATGGAACATTACAGAACTTGCATACAGAGGACATCATGTGTCTCTTTCTGTGAGGCACAAAGAGGACAAGAAAGTTGATAAGTACTTGCCCAGGTGAAACCAAGAGCATTAGGGTTAGCAAGAACCAAAACCAATGGATTGGATTATCATGACTCTCAACCACAATAATGCTTTGCAGAAAACAACAGAAGGAGGCAGTGGAAAAGTTTGCCAATAATCTGGCATATTAACAGAACGATGGCTGCAGTCTTGGTGCAGCTCTGTCTAGCCCAACCAAATGGTTTCCTTCACTGATGCCAGCTACATTATCAGGTATATCACTACCCATATCAGTTGTAACATGTACAGAATTGCTGAGATCAACAGAAACCCAACACTTGGAAAGAGTTAAAACACATTGTTAGACACAGGGCCAAAATCAAAGGGCCTTCACCCATCCTACGGGTGGTGCTATCTCAAAGTATAATCACACCCTGGGGTGGCATAAGGCTATTTATCAACTAACTTGCCTATATCTGAGATGGGCAAGACAGAGACTTTTGTTTAGCATGCATTTAAATGCTGCCAAGCAAGAACTGCAGCTGTGACAACCATCCTGTGAAGCTCTCAATTGTGAAAAAAAAAAAAAAAAAAGAAAAAAAGAAAGAAATGAATGAATCAATGAATAAAAGGTGTGTGAAAACATGGACACACGAGGACATAAAACCCCTCTGTCCTAAAGCACATGATACTGAGGGAAGATATGAATAGAGCAGGAGCATGGAGTGCTATATGAGCAGGTGACCTAAAACTTTTATCTGCTTGTTTACATGTGTGTTATTTCCATGTCAGAAATCTAAAAACTATCTAAATTAATTAGTCTGCTAGTTAGCTATATGGAAAAGTACCAACCACAACCAGAGTATCAGAAAGAACATAGTTTCTTTTTTTTTATTCTGGTCTGATCTGCAATGACTAAAGGGAAAGGAAGTTGTAAGAATCCCTATATCTTTACATGCTACACAGAGAGGTATGCTCTTCCTACTATATATTCACTTTACAGTCTGGTCCAACATGGAGTTCTCAGACCATCCTTATTAAGGATGTTCATTGAAAAATGGCTATCAAGATCCCAAACCCTTCAATTATCCCTTCAAAATTTTGCTTGGAAAATAGAATGAGTAGAATGGAAAAGATTGAAAAATTAAGGTATGTGAATGTATTAGCAAATCTGTTGTGCCTCAAAAAAAAAAAAAAAAAAAAAAAAAAAAAAAAAAAAAAAAAAAAAAAGGTAAGACATCCAAAACTCCTTCCTTTGAACTAGAGAGTAATATGCATGGAGGAAAAAAAGGACTTGAATTTTCACAGTGAATTGCCATATTGTGCAATTTAATGCCAGAATAGGTCAGTAAGTCAAATACCATAACTGAATTTTTTAAAGAGCTGTATGTTTCATGACAACTAGCAACTTTTGGAGCTATCTGAACTAAGATAATGAGGATAATCAAATCTCATGCTTCATTCTACAAAATGATTACCTATAGGAGCTGAGCAACGATTTTTCCTCCAAATGCTAAGTGCGTTGTTGGTAGGTTGATTTATTTCCTTGCAAGGAGGAATCTTTCCCTTTCCTGCACTGGATATGTTCTGTGCTGAGAAAAGGAAACCAGCTTGCTTTGCCAGGTATGCCAAAACCTATTTAAAGATCTGTCTTGGAAGGGAAATCTACTGTATGCGAATTTGAGCTAATGCATTTTATCTCACGAATGGGGCAGCTGAAGAGAGCTTGCACGGTTGGTTACAACTCAGCTGATGGGCACCAACTTGTTAAACTGCCATAATGCAATTGTGTCCCACACTGTGCCCATATCCTGAGGAGGAGAGGGACAAATAGCTGAGCATGCTGAGATACCATGAGGTAAATCCAGTGTGGTTTTTTTCCACAGCTTTTGGGATTTTTCACAGACTGCCTACACTGTGCAAGCAAACGCGTTCGTCAGTACTTTTTAAAAGCAGACTGCTGTGTAATTTTGGAGTCTTCCTGTTCTTCTCCTCTACTTCTCTCTTCTTATAAGCGCATTCACACACAG
Source organism: Parus major (assembly GCF_001522545.3). Classification (NCBI taxonomy): domain Eukaryota; kingdom Metazoa; phylum Chordata; class Aves; order Passeriformes; family Paridae; genus Parus; species Parus major. The sequence goes on from NC_031774.1 coordinate 49,206,866, forward strand.
ACACGTTTTACAGAGATAAACCCTAAATAACCATATTTGTTTCTCAAGGCTGACTAATGTGGTGAATATTAAAACTCACATGGAAATTCTCCTTTGGGTGAATGATCTGAGTGTTGGAAATTCTTCACACACATGTCCACAACATCCACAGCTTCACAGACAGACACAGGTAGGCTGAAAGAGCAATCAGGATACCATCTGTGTTTGGCAGAAGATTTCTAACCACTTTGCTGCTCTCTCTCTCTCTTGTCTCTCTCAGTGTGAAGAGACAGAGGAACCCATGGAGATTCGGTGAGAATTTAAACAGAACATATTGAGGGCTGCACTGACAACTGTGGATTCAAAGAAGATGAAAAATGAGTGCTGGAGCAGCAATGGTGCTATGGATTCAGAAGGGATCTCTGAAGTGGCTAGCACAGGCACAGCTACAAGGGCTCAGCCTGCCCCTCCCTTGCTCCCCCACCCCCAGCTCTACTTTTCTATGCAAGGTTTTACTGGTCACAGCAGCTGGCTGCTGTTGATACCAATTTGAGCAGCTCCCTAAGTCCATGACAAAGCAGATTTCATGTATCTTGAATGAAGAATGTTGAATTCCTCCACATTCTGGATGCACCCGTTCTTTATGCGCATTTACCTTTAAAACAGTGCTAGCACAAACCAGATTATAAATACAGTTATTTTCCATGATAACATCATACATACATAATTTACATCATTTTTATAGCTTTGCAGGATCTTTTGCATTTTCTTTGCACAATTAGTGTGGTCTATGTAGTTTGCAGCCTTCTGGTCAACTGAGGGCCTTGGTCTAGTGGACACAAATCCACTGATGTCACTGCAATGATAGTCTCTATAACTGCAGACATGAATGTGATATTCTGCCCAGCAAGATATCTACAGTTACAGGAAAGAAAAGGACAGGAAGAGGGAACACTTTATTTTCTTTGTGGATGTCTAGAGGTGAGCATGTCTGGAAGTCATGGTGTTGAACTCAAAATAGCTTTACCTGGCACAAAAAAAATAAAAGGAGGAAGAACACTCTTATTTTCTAAATACTGAATTTCTTTTCCACAATTCTGCCGCAATCAGAATATCACACTAAACTAGTTAACATTACTGCATCGATTAGAAAATGTATGCAACTGACTGGTCTGTGCCATCTTTTAGGCCTCAAGAATACTAGAAAATTAAACAAAAGATCCTGGAATCCAAGAAAGTCATGGCACATCCATTAATTCAGTCTGACTATTTGGATTATATGCCATTTTGTTGGGAAATGCATCCAGTTTGTGCCATTATGGATATCACTGTCACTCAGTAAAAGGAGCCAGAAAACAATAAGATCAAGTTAGACCTTGTTCTGCTTCCTCAGCAAAAAATATCAAACAAATTCAAAATTACAAATTTTTTAATGGGCAATGCTTTCTTATTTATTAAAAGAGTATAGAACAACTTGAGATGGGCTCTTAAATAATGAGTAAATCTCACAAACAGACAACAAAAAAATCACAAAATATTCCTGGGATGTGGCCTCTACAGCCCAGAGTAGTACTTTTCTTTCCAAATAATTACTTTAATAACCTGTAATATCATAACTTCTTACTACACTTAAGGGAGGAGGAGAAGAGAGAAGACAGCTTTATTTTCAGGATACCTTCCTGAGTTTGCAGAATGGATGATTTGGGAAAGTATCTCTTTACTTATGCTCCATAATAAACCCAAATATCTTAGCACTCAGGATACTGTTAAGTATTTTACAGAGATCCAAAGAGAGACAACCCTGACCCAAAGACAAACATCACTGTGAAATGAGGCTCTTTAATTTGAAAATTACTAAAGTAAGGATCTCCCAAAAACAATTTTGAGAATGAATTCCTTTTTCTGTCTAAAATCAACCAGAGTCTGTATATCTCAAACACATATTAAGAGCAAAATTCCAATGATGGAACATCCATGAAGCAAAAGAGTCTATACACATAATTCCACTTTTATTTTATTATAAACAGGTGAAGGATTGTTAAAGGATGTTACACTTATTTTGAAAACTGGCCAGAATGTTGTCATCAGAAATTAGAAAGGACTAAGTACCTTTGTAAATCTGCTGTTTATTTAATGGTCTACATAGAAGTTGAGATTGTTAAAACTATTTTGTTCATCTAACAGATTCAAAGGCTTGAAAACTTCACTGAGATTTTACAAGAGACTCCCTATCAAAATGGTTTGAATCAGTGGCTTTGAGTTTATTCAGTTTAGAAACCCACTACAAATCCTCCAAGATTAATTAACTCCCCCTGGAAATTTATGTTTATGCACAAGAAACTCCTTTTCCTTAGAACTCTCAGTAGTCCATAAACCAACAAAAGCTTTTGGACTACACATTGAAACATGTATGAAGCAGAAGTTAGGAATAAATGACCTTTTCTTGCAGTAGACAAGGATCACCTGTGAAGTTCTGTTGAAAACAGTACTGCTCAACATTTGTGGATGACATGGAGTAAATGTTGGGGTGATAAAATTTGATATATGTAGAAGATATAAAAGGAAGCACACCGTGAAAACTTGTCTTACATTCATACCATTACTACTCAGTGGAGAAAGTTGATCTTTAAAATATTAAAGACACTTCCATGAAAACTATCAAGTCAGTAGCCATCACAAAATTAAATGGAGTATTCAGAATCCTTAAGAAATGAGTGAAAACAAAAGTAAACCTCATCATACCACAGTAGAAATCTACGATTAGCCATTCTATAAAGGGTTCAGATCCCATCTAGTAAAAATTATAAGCTATAGAGGGAAAAGTTTCAGATAGATGTCTGAAGGATCTCAGCATGGAATAGCTATTGTACAGGAATGATTGAGGTGATGAAGACCATCCTTTCTGGTCTAAAAAACCCCAAGTGGCCTGAGGAGTTTGGGTAAGGCCCAGATACCTGTGTTTTTCTTGCAGTTCACGTACTAAGGATCTTTAAAGAAACCAGACTCTAAACATACAAAAAGAGGTGTTTATGCAGAAGATAGCAGCCAGTTGAGTTCCTTGCCAAAAGAAAAGAATAAGGAATAATCACATGGGTTTCAGAGGTGGAAGATCTGTAGGTTTCTAAACAGACAAGCAAAATCTGGCTCAGGAATTCCTATTAACAGAACATATAAGGATGTTTGAGGAGAATGACGGGGAAGATCATATATGTTTGCCGTGTCTTTTCCTGGTATGTCCTTGCACTTACACTTACAGGTACCATTTGGGAAAGGACACTGTTGGATGAACCCCTAGACTGACCCAAAGTGAATGCTTTTTTAGAATCACTGAACTAAATGGGAAGAAATAGCAGGTATTGTCAACATATTTCATCAATTTGCACCTATAAAACACTTCCTGGGACAAAGGACTTTCGGTCTATACAGCAGAATGTACGAAAGAGTTTTACAAAACTCTGTTGAGAATATTGTGAATGACTTGTGTCAGATACCCAAAAGGAAAGCCTTTGTTCAAGCAAAATTTATGTTAACAATAAATGAATAGAAGAATAGAGAAAAGAACGGGAGGTGTTTATTATTAATATAAAGTGTGCTTTATTGATCCCCCATGGCTAGACATCATAGCGGTACCTTTCATCTCAGACTGTGGTGAAAGGAGCTAATGCCTTATAAAGAAGAACAATTAGTGAACCAACCATAAGGTGCTGTATTTAGCAATGTTTTTGTGCAAAACTGGAACTTGGCACTTCATGGGGAAGGGAATAATTGGTCTTTGTACTCATTGGGTGCATTAAAACCCATTGAAATTTTTGTGTCACCAGTACAGTATGCAATCAGAAGGAACACAACAAAAATGTTTCTAAATAATATATTTGTTTCTGAATAATTTCTCCAATTTATCCACTTTTCATGAATTTCAGAATAACTATAAAAGTTGAACAGCCATGGGTTTCATGTCATCCTTGTATTCATGCAATGGCAGCTGCATAATACTGCCTGGTACTGCAACATGTAATTGAAATTAGTTCTTAGGAATACATTAATACAAGCCTTTGTTTAAGTTCATGGGCCAACTTCAACCCTGATGGAAGCCCAGTGAAGGCAGTGAATTTGAATTATGTTGACATCATGTGTTGATTTAAAAATGTTGACAGGATAGCATTTCAGATATCAAAATGTCACAGAAGTTGGAGAAAGAGCTCTGGAAATGTCAAAAGCTGAGATCTGCCAGTGTTCATTGGATTAGCAACATTTGCAAGCCTCAATCTAGCCAACAGGAGGCAATATGAAGGAAATCTGTGATTAGAAGAAATGTCCCAGCTTAATCAACTAAAATCCTATATAACTAATGACAGAAGTCCTTGTTCATGAACTTAGAAATGCTTGCTAGGTCTGTGACTGAAAATAGTTACAAAGTTTATTTGATTTCATTCAGACTGTGGCTTGAACAATTCAAAGTTACCATTAGGCTGGGGAAAAAAAATAACAGGGTAGGAAGTAAGTTTGAATAAGCTTCAGCTTGAAAATATAATAAAATAATTGTCTGAGCTGTGACACCTAATCAGAGTATGGGAATGTCTTCTGCCTAACCCCTTGCCATCTCACAAACATGAGGTTCCAGATTTACAAAGAAACTTGAAAAGTGTGAGGTTACGATTTCACCTGACTCTGATGTTCAAGTTCTAAGCTGCTGGCACTACTCCCTTGCCCTCATCAACCTCCACTTATCTAGATCTCAGGAAAAGTTATATTACCATACTTGAACATGCTGGAATGGGAATGTGCATTTGAACATTTAATTTCCTTTGAAAAACTGCAGTATAAAGTAAGAGAGTAATTACCCCCAAAAAAACCCACCAAATTCTAAATGTTACCAAAGTTGCATCAATCTTCCATTGTTCTTAATTTTCTCAATTATTTAATCTTAATGCATTTCATCATGCTGCTAAAACATTATGTAGTTCATTGGAATTAATAGTGATATTCTCATGTCTGCATCCATTGCTGAAAATAAGAGACACTTTCAGTGTTGTGTAGTTGTGTTTTAGCAAAAGAAGCAGTAAAATAATCATTATATATATATAAAAATGTATATATATATATATAAATATATATATGTGTGTGTGTGTGTTTAAATTGCCTCAGTGGGAAAAAACAAAATGGTGTGCAGGGAGTTAAGAATTAAAAAACATGGTGGTTAACCCACACACCAAGAACATTCTGAGTGCTCTGGTTAATTAAAGGAAAGCCAATTGTTTAATGTGAAAGATGGCTCATTATTTAAATATACTCAGAAAATGGTTAATTAGTTTACTTAACCAAGTGTACTTTTATTTTTTCTTATTCTTTTTGTTCTGAATGACATTAAATGTATTTTATTTAATCCATGCAATTTTATTCATTTTTGTTCCAAAGTATCAATGCAAATCAATGAATCATCTAGCTACACTTGTCTCTTTAGGGTGAAAAATAAGCAAGGGAAATAAAAGTAATTCAATTTAGCATTAATAAACTGCAAACTGATGTTTACAATAAATCAGCCAATATTACCATGCTTAATAGTTGTGAATGAGACAAAGCAGATGTGGACACATCTCTTTTTTTCTTTTCCTTACTCTAGGGGTGAATCTCTCCTACAGCCTTCTAAATGAGCACATTGGTTGTTGAAGTGGGTGTATAAGGGGACCATTTTATAAAATAAGAGCCAAATAAGAGACAAGGCCAAAAGTCTTTTAATTCCTCAGGTTTGTTTTCTTACCAGAAAAATAAAAAAAGAAAATAAAGGGATGGATGTTCAGTTTCCCTTCAATATTCAAACCGATGAGACAGTCTATAAACAGAAGGAAAGGAGAAGTAAAGAGGAAAAGGTCCTTACAGGTTAAGCATTTTCATTCAACTTCTCTTTTGTATAGTATCCTTATACAATATTCTGGCCCCCTGGAAAAGACCTGTAGCTGTACAAACATTATTAATTTCAATTTACAAAGGTCTTCTGTGTTTTTGATTTTCCACAGGCTTTATTAATGATTAAAACATTGTGTTTATGATAAATTTTTCTAAACATAACCATAGCAGTTAATGTTCTGGACATATAGCAGATGCCATCAGCATTAGCCACAGTGTCTCTGCTTCAGGAATCAGTGATGAAAAATATAGGAACCAAGCGAGAAAGAAATCCTCTCCAAAAATCCCTTACTATCACCACACTCAGAATATCCAGAACTCACCTTATGTTTCTACAAGATTGCTTCCGAAGTAGCTTCATCTCTGGAATTATATCCAGGATAAGTTACACTCTCAGCATATTTTTAGAAAGTTTATAAGAGCTAAGAAAGGCAGAGAGGAGGAGGAGGAACACAGAAAAACCAAAACTATTTCATGCTTTTGCGAGTAATTAATTCCACAGTATAAAAGTCTGAAAAGGGAATGGGCCTGGAAAGCAAATCTGCATGCTAATGCACGCCAATATTTAAAAACTACACAGCATTTTTAATCCAAGGATCTTTGCAAAAATGGGTATCACAGATACTGAATTTTGCTAAAGGTCACTCAGCAAGCTGAAACATGAGCAGAAGTGAGGTGTTCTGTCTCCTGTGTCTGTATCCTACCCACCAAAAGACACCACAGCCCTGTTAAGATGAACTGCTATGAAGAGAGGCTTTTGTCTGATTAATCTTTTGTCCTGTCAGGTTCACAACACCCCTTGCAAAATTGTAGTTCAAGGTCTTCTGATGTTTACCTAACATATCAGCACTTATTTCTCTGAGGTTTTTATAACTCAGGCATGAAAAATTTGCTCCAGGGTGAAAGTTGGCATGAAAGTGTCTCCAGCCATGAGTACAGCTTTTTTTTTTTCCCTTCTTTTTTCTTTAAACTAAATTTAGGGAAAGGGGGGGTGGGGGGAGGAAAGGCTAACGTATTTCCAAGAGCTTGCAAAGCTGGAAACACAAGATCATTTACTTGAACCAGTTTGCCCAGACCTAATTGTAATGAGAATCATACCATGCCTTAACTCAAAATTAACCCAAAGCATTGTTATTCACTCAGGCCTTTTCTCAAACAAAGTTCAGTGGGATTTGAAGGGGGTTTTGGATATTTTTAGGTTTTTTTGAAGTAGTCCACTGTGGTAAAACACTAATAGCAGGAATGTTGTGAGGGTTTAAAGTCACTGGAATTTCCAGCTCATGATGATTTGGCTGAACTTCAGATAAGAGGACACCCACTTCACCACCCTCAAATTAACACTCAAGTTCACCTGTAAGTTGTGAATCCTACCATAGCATTAGGGAGGGTACTAAAACTTGCCCCTGCTCCATATGTTTCCACAAGTGCTTCAGGCATCCTGCAGCATGCAAGGTATCCTTCATCTCAGCCATGGGCAATGTGCTTTGCCCATGGCTGGAATGGAAACAAGTTTTACTCTGATTTAATTTTCTTGTGTTTTTTGGCTGGGCTGTGGCCCAGACTGCCTCAAATTCACCACTATCAGATGGTCTTTCCATAGTCTGTACCTGACCTTCTCTTGCAGACATGGTGTGAATGATAAAAGACAGGCTTCAGAGGTTCCAGAGAGGAAAAGGGTCTTTTACAAAAGCTGCTAATATGGAAAATGTCCTACATGCAGATGTATTAGATCACAGATTAAAGATACCCTATCTGATTACCCTACCCCACCACGTGAAGTAGGCACTACCAGATAAAAAACATGGCCCCTGTACAAAGAGATTAAAATCTGACCTAACTCACATGGATTGCTGGCAGCACATGACTATTTTTCAGTCCAGGTCTCAACTACACAAGCACAAAATGTACTCCCACACCTTCTTACATACAAAAAGGAGAGTTTTCAATGTAAAAAATGTGTCTTTAATAAGCATCCAATGGACTTTTAAAACTCAAGACTTCAGAGTAGGGAAGTCTGGTTTCAATAATAATAGTTTTTTAAGGAATTCTAGGTAATGTAAGGGAATATGGATATTTAGATCCTTGAAAAAATGTATTTCCTAATTTCTAAACGGTTTGTTTACTTTATGTTTCCTATCTTACAGTTGTATTGACTTGATTACCAGGGTATCAAGATCCAAAGAAAGTGAATTTCTTTTACAAAAACCTCCTAGCCTGTCTAAAATGTAGTACAAGATTTGGCACCATTGGATAATGGTGTTGTCAAAGTTAAAAACTGTCTTTCCTCATAAAAATATCTTTCTGTCCTCAAAGAACTGTAGGGCAATAATCTCTCTTAATTTTAGTGTTCTTGAATAAGAGTCTAAAGATTTCCGATTCTTTTTCTTTAAACTACCTTTTGAAAGATCTGGTGGTGACAGGCCACACCAAAGTGCCTACAGGGACAGCCAAATCTTCTGCCTTTTATTTGCCTGAAGATTACTGCTTTTCCTCGTCTCATCTTTCTTCCTTCAAATGCCATAGGACTTATTCACCCTTACCTTGTCACAATGGCTTTCACAAATACCTTCCAGGACTGGCTCTTGGCAAATTAAAGACTATTTACTTAATTCTGGAGGAGGTACAGAGACAAATTTTCAGGTAATTTGATATTTACAGGGCTGGAGCACCTTCCAGCGACAATTGTTTAAAATTGTACAGTTATATAGTGGTCTGAAAAGGGAGAAAAATAGTTGATTACAGATAAACCAGCAGTAACTTTATAACCAATTTTAGAGTTAGAATGAAGTTTCCAGCTGTGAAAAGTTAACAGACAGGGAGAATATGGGAGCCTACAAAAGAGGACAAATGTCAATTTGTAGTGAGATAATAAAAGAGATTCTAATCGTTCTCCAAAGTAAAGTCATTAGTCAGGGATGGATTTAGGACAGCCAATGGGTGTTTTGGCACAAGCTGCAATGAAGTGAGAATTCACCTAGGCCCTACTTTTTCAGCATCGGGGTCTGTAGCTGTTTTTGCTTTTACAGATTTTGAAAACAAATCTTTTTAATATGTATATTTATAGTCTTCAACATTGAGAATCTACAAGGAAAAGATCTTGGAGTTGCTGATAGCTTTTCATATAAGAGCTTACAGGCTTCTTTATATTTTTCCTGCTTAATAACTTTGGATTACTTCCTGTTTACTGTCAGTGCATCTAATGCGTGTGTCAGCTCGGTGCAGCACTGACAAGATATATGCATTAGACCACACACTGATAGCAAAGACAAAGTTACTCGGTTCTGACAGGACAAGAAAATTACCCACAAGCAGTAAACTATAGGGTTGCCATGTGACCATGTTCTGCTTCAAAACCATGTATCACATGATGATAGAACAAGGATTAGGGGATTGTGAGTGCTGCTAGAACTGCAAAGGCAGTTATCTGGTCCCCTTGCCTAGATGTCTCATGCATTAATATGCACACCTGTTTTAATCTCCCTTGTGTCCTGATGGGCTGCTGAACTCTGCTTGGAGTTTTTGTCCTTTGCTTCTCACCACAGCCAGCCCAATCGCTACACACCTCGTGCACTTCCTTGTTTCCCTTGCAGCACCAATTCCCTTTGCTGGTAATGACTCTGCTGCTCACCTACCCCCACACACCTTCTACTCACACTGCCTGCCCTGCTCTAAATCTACCTGCCAGACTAGGAGAGCCAAGGCAGCCTAGGGGGAAAAGGAAGAGGGGAACAGGCAATTTACTGCCAATGTCAGTAGTTTAGTTTTTCTTCAGAAAATGCAGACTTCCAGTGAATTGAGACTGCAATACCTTGAAATCTTATTGATATTCTAATTACAAATCTGAAGTATCCAATTCACCAACTCAGGGAAAATAAGGAAGAAGCAAATTATTATCTACAGATAAAACAATATGGTTGAGGTAGTTGCAATCATATGTTTTGTTCCCTAAGAAAATTCTGGGTTTTTATTTAGTTAATGTGAGATACTGAAGGGTAAGTCATTGGTTAAAAGTCCTAAATGTGTATTTTTGCCTTTACAGTTATTTGCATAAATGCCGACTGTGCTACCTGAAAGCGTTCCTGTTCTGATTTATGGGTGTGTTTGTATTGCTCATATCATAAATCTTCTTCTCTAGGACACTTCTGTTCTGGTATTTATTGACCAAAGACAATTTGCGTTAAGAATGTTTTGAGATCTTGCCAGATATGCACTAGGGGATATTTGAGAAAACATTCAGTACTCCAGTGAATGAATCTAGGCAAGAGTATGATCTCACTACCCAGACAAACATTTTGCCATAATATTTTAGTACCTATTTTATTAAAAGAAACCTATGTTTCCATATGCATCAATTTACCATAGAGTCAATTCATTTAGGCCAAATCAAAATAAGTGCTGGAAGATAATTTAAGCTAGCAACCTCAGGCTGGTGATTATGGCTTGGCCAACAAATCTTTAGGGTCAGATCTTTTTTTACTGAATCTAGCTTGAGTACTGCCCCCCTGTATTGAAACAAAACGCCCAAAAATGCCCTCTGTTACCTATTTCCAGGAAGTTTACTTTGAGGAGAGAATTATTTGTTACTAATTGTTATTATCAAGTCTGGAAATACGTAGAAACCTTTGATTGAAATGAACTCTGCACTACTGCAAAATGTACATCTCAGCTGTAAGAGAGATAGACACCAACATAAACAGGTTGTATGAACAGTGGGAGAAATATGTTCATGAGAAACTGAGGCACAAGGATTTGGGGGGTGGGGTTGTGCAAGGAAATATCATCTCTGCAGAATCTGGTGGCTTAAGGATTCACTTCTTGGTGTTCATCCCATGACACAACCTTCATATGATGTCCCCACCCAGAACTGCAGTGCTAGGAACACAGATTCACCCTCTTCAGGGCTTTACATGGCTTGATTTAGGTCAATGTCGACCTTTCCCCTGGGATTAGGCTCACTTCTTTTGAAGGGAAGAAGGAGGCAACAGGGATTCCCCACATTGTTTTCCTTCCCTGCCCGGCCATTCTTGCACAGGACAGAGTCACAGCTCCCACACTTCAGCTGGGAGATGCTGCCATCTTTGGAGGATCTCTGCATGCTAGCTGCTCCTGACTTGGAAGCTGTCGTGGGAGTCTTCAGTCCCTCCTTCCAAATCAGTTTCACTTTGTAAGAAACATCTAGAGATTCATTTGGCCAAAGAGGGAAAGCAAGACTGAGCATGAATCTCCATCCTACTAGTCAGGGCACTCACCTGGAAGGAAGGATACCTGGGCTCCAGTCTTTTGTTTCAATGTGTATGTGATTTATATTAAACAGCCATTGGATAAAATATTTAAACAGTTATTAGAATAGGGATAGCAGCCTGGGTCTGCGCCCTTCCCTTCCAGGTGAGGGCCCCAAACCGCCAGAGTCATGCTCGGTCTTGCTATCTCCCTATCTCTTTCTAATGAATCTGCAATTATTTGATGCAAAGTGGAAGAGCTTCCACAGCAAAGATGGAGAGAGCACCTCCCCCCTTTCCCCTGTTTTTAGTGAGGAGGGTTCAAAGGCTCTCAGGCAGAGCAGGAAAGCCTGCTGGTTTCTCTTGGTCCCAAGCTATGGGTTAACTGTGGGACTGGTGGCACTGCTCCTCTGGTGGCTGTGTACACTCCGAGCTCACCTGGCAGATTGAGCCCCTAAGGGGACCACACACAAAATAATACCTCATCTGTATTCCCAGCCAGACAGGCAGGAATTAGGCACTGAGCTACCTGGGACTAAGACACTTGGTGGCATGCCCAGACCTAGAGGCATTGAGGGATCTCCTCATCCCAACAGGAGAAACACTGGGGAGGTGGCACGTGAGTGGAGGCTGGAAAGGTGCTCTCACAGGATGCAAAATCTCCCTGTCCTCACCTGAATCTAGCTGTAGGTCATGTGCCAAAGACCACCCAGGAAAGCTGGGGAGGAGTGAGCCTTGAGCAGCTGTCTCCTGAGGCACAGCCAGGGACCTCTTTGCTCTTATGCACTTCTATGCAATTTCTCAAGGAAAAAAAAAAAAAAAAAAATCTTCCTGCAGCGAGGGTGGACAAGGCAGACTGTTCATCACCCAGAAAGATCACAGCTAACAGCCACTGCCATTTCCAGTGGATACATATAATTAGCAACCATTCAGTAGGCAGTCCTAAATGAAAACCACAGATAGAGCTGGTGAGTTCCTGGTGCAAGGATTTAGTTATGTTTCCAGAAGAAAAAAATATGTTTGTAACCTTTTAACCCTTCTTCTCTTTCCTTCTCTTACTCTTACACTGGGTAATTATTTATTTTGTAGCTTAATTAGCTAATTATGCATGTGTTATGATGCTTTTAAACAGGAAGTTTGTTTTGTTGTAGGAGTCACATGGCTTTTGTTCAGCATCTGCAATGTCAGTTATAACATAATCATCTTTACTTGCAGTGGTCTGAGGTGATGAAGCCTTTTCCCGATGGCAATATTTTAATTATCAGAGTAAAGTTTGAAAAAGGGCAGTGACTAGCAGGGATCTACTTCCTGTGAGTAGAAGCTAAATGATAAATTTGTGCAGGCCCTCAACTGCTTGTCTGTGATACAATATTGTGAGTTTCTCCTTTAGAAAAGATCCTTTGAGGCTTTTCAGATGGTGGCTAAAAGCTACTAACAAGAATTGACCAAATAGACCCAAGAGTTTCTTTTCTGATTATCACTGTGTTTTCAGCAACATAAAGGGACTTGAACTGGATCCCCATCCCATTAGCTCACCATTAGCTAACCAGATAGAACTGGTTCTTAGGAAGAAAAGGCAAAGTAGGATATATTGCAGGGAACTGAGGCAGGTTATCTTGCTGCCTGCTACAGCTTCACACAACAGCACAAGTTCCAGCTGCCTGCACATAAGCAGTTCCTTGTACATTCAGGCCAGGTGTAAAAGGTCATTTCAAGAGTTATCAGCTTTGTTTCTTATCAAATGCCCAGCCATGAAAGCAACTACAGCATGTATCAGTGGCTCACCCCCACAGCTGTCCAATTCTCTAGTTTGTCCAATTCAGACATATCCAGCATGGTGCTCTGTGCCAGCTCCAAACCCTGACAAACATCTTTTGTTTGCATTTGGTTGTCAGACATAATGTATGCAGCCACAGGCCTGCAGTAGCATTTATTCCTCCTTCTACTGGAAAGGTGAGTAAGGCTCTTAGGCTCATTTCCCCAGTGGTAAACCCTAGCTACCTCAGTTAGGAAACTGGTCTCCTGCAATTCCTTATCTAGTCAGCTGAGCTGCTCAAGAAGACTCTTCAGAACATGTGAATTAGTTTCTCCTGAGAATTACTCTTTAAAGAGCCTCTCTAGAACGGAAACGGTACAGCTACTAGTTTACAGTACTCAGTGCTTGAAAACTCTTTTATATTCACAGATTAATACCCTACACGTTGCTATATGTTCATATATTAAGAAATAAACTTTCCTTTGAATCTATTAATTTATCCACCAAAAACTGTGCCTGCTACCTGATGAATGCAGAAAGGAAAAGATATAGCCTTGAGTAAATCCCTGAGAAACCATAACATGTACAACAGTTCCTACATCGGCTTTGAGACTGAAATGTTGCTCTATGTTTTTAAGCTCACTGACAGTTTTATGATTTAAAGACATTTTTTTCTGTCTCTTTCCCACCCTCCCATTCAAGTATTCTTCACGGTGGCTCCTGTGCAACAACACTCAATAATAACCCCTTTCCCTAAGGGATCAAGGAAGGAAATTCGACAAGTCACTGCCTCTCCCCCTTTATTTTTTTTTTTTCTTTTTCTTTTTCTTTTTTTTTTTGTTTGGTTTGGATGGTCTCTGAAACGGGTTGGAATGCAAATGGAAGATATTTGGCAGGTTGACATTTGTCTGCACAGCTAGGCACCAAGCCAGAAGCATGGAGCAAGCTGGAGTGGGTTTACATAAAGTGGGAGCAATAGTGCCAGAGCACACCAGTACATTTTCCCCTGAGACTCATAGGCAGCCCACTCAATTCTTCATTAAGGGTGAAATCCAGCACTATTTGAAGAGCCATAGGAAAGAGTCTGTGCACCAGTTAAGTTCTTGAGGCCTCTGCACTGGTCTGAATTCCACCCAAAAGAAGAACTGTTCACTGAGGAAAAGATGTTATTCCCCAAATTACAGTCTGCTCCTATGAGGAAGAGATACTGTGTTGGCATATGGTTTGAAACAGAACAACCCTTCTATACAATTCTTCATTGATGATTCCTTGCATAATATTCAATTCAAAGAGGCTCTTGCCCATCCATAAATAAATCTTATAAGGTGAAAGAGTCCAGGCAATCAAGAAAGCAAGATATTTCCAAGAAGAACCCTAGAATCTGATCTGTCTTTAAACAGGAATACAGCAATCACTTCTACACTTCTAGGATGTTGCAGAGCACCCAGGACTGGCTGTGGTGAGGTGGCTCAGAACAACATCCCAGGGTGTGTTCTGCAAACACAGGTATTAATTTTTATAAATCTCTTTCAGCATTAATACAGGATGAACAAAAGAGTAACAGGCACAACACAGCATTTACCACAAACAAGAAGTGTCTGCTATTGTTTCAGCAGGCTGGGGTACAGTTTTTGCAAAAGAAGAAGTTTGTCTAAATTATTCTCTTATTTATAAGACAGGTAAGCATTAGTGACTCTCTACTGCAGTAGGAAGTTAGTCTTAGATGGAGGATATCTTTCTATTAACAAGGTCAGCACCATTATTTTGTATGGGTTGCGTGAACGCTCATTTGTTTGCATGCAGAGCGAGGAGTACTGAATATTTTAATTTCTAAACAATGGGGTGGCACAATGTCAAAGAGACACAGAGGGACAGGGGGAGCATGGGGAATGCTTGTAAAGCCCCAGAGCCCTTTCACAGCAAACCAGTGATAATGCAGGCTAATGGTTTCTGCTATATGAACCAGGACAAGGTCGGTTTAAGACTGATTCTTAGCTTCCATCAGAGGGCATCTGCTCCATAAATAAATCTCTTTACATAGTGCATTAGATTGAAATGTAGGGTTGAATACCGAATGGTAGAAATATGATTTTTAATTAATAACCTCTTCACACTTACATAGATATACCAAAGGAGCTGAGTACAGGGATGGGGACGTACCAAACAATTTGTGAGTTCAACCCATCAATTGAATACCAGCCCCTTGATGCACATGCTTAACTCCCATTAGTGCCACTGGGAGCAACAAGACTACACCAATAGAGAGAATTGAACTCATAGTCTTTACACAAATGCATATGCTTTCCATTGAAATTAAGGTGCTTTTAAGAATGTGGGGTTAAGAAAAATACAGTCTGCACAATGAAAGTGAATCAAATGTTTACATTATATAATTGCTTTTGCTGGCTTTGACAAGGAAAATTAGCTCTGTAAAGTACCAGCTCTAAAATGCATACTTGAATATACTTGATGAATAAGATCCCTGCACACCTAAGGCTAGATTGATAAAAAAAATCACATATGCAATTGAGCTCAATTTTTTTCTTCCTCCTGCAGTTGCTGTCAGGAATCTGTGAGTTGAGGTGGTAATTCCATAATTTGCAAAACTGTCAAATGAAAGAAAATATGCTCTAGCATGTGGGCATCCAGCAAGAGATGGATTAGAGAAGATAATAGAAATAGTCCTGCTCCAGTCCAATATTGTGCAGCCCTCAGTCAAGACTTTGGATTTCAGGGTCAGAACAGGCTATTGTGGTCATCTAAGATACATTAAAGGACTGAAGTCTTTCTCAAATTAAATACTAAAAAAAAAACAAAACATCAAAACAAAGAAATACTTTCTTGGATGGAGAATTCACTACAGCACATTGTAATTACTGTTCATATCAAAACAACAAACAAGCAACTATTCCCTCAAGATGTATACCATTAAAAAGGAATATGTTTTGGTTTAAGCATCATATTTTATTATAACCTGGTCAGCATAACTGAAGAACTCTCAGGATAAGAACAAAATGGGACTTTTTTCACGATTGTCTAGTCAAGAGCAGAGGAAGAGGACATTCCTTTGAAAGGTGGGACAGCCATGTTACATCCCAATTTGGCCCAAACTAGGGTTAAGGGATTTGAGCTCCACTGCCACCACAAGACACTGGGTCCACTGGGGCCTGGAGTAGCACCCAACCTGCTTTAATTGTGTCAGCTGATGAAGCATTCCCTGGAGCAGGCTTGAAGCTTTTCTACATGGATGGTCAGGGAAATTTGCATAAAAATCCTGGACAATGGTAGAACTGCACTCTCCATCAGCAAGTAAAGCTGAGGAGAGGAGGTGGAGTCATGAGCTCTTCAATTGCTTCAGTCCCAAGGTTATGTTTTGCAGTTATGCAGTGGCTTGTTTTCTAGGTCTGCCTACAAACACTGGCAAAAATGGTGCAAATTGCAAACAATGAGTGGGAGAAGTGTATGTACATCCTACTGTATTTTCTTCACAGGTTTTATCTGTGCCTATTTCCTCTGTGATGTTTTGTGAAAGCTTTCTCCAAGGTGACACAACCTGAATATTATTTGTAGTTTTATTTATAATGTATTACCTGAGAAAGTAACAAAATTGGGACAATAATTATAATGAAATCTAACAGGTCCCAAAACATCAGGAAACTGTATAATTGTTTTAAATCAGAATGCAAGTTGGGACAGAGATCTTTAAATTTGGGTGGCTCACAAAGAAAAACACTGATTTGTGCCAGCTATGGAAATGCATTGCCCTCAGTGGGATCACAAAAATACGTGTAAAGAGACACAATCCACGGACGGCTTATTTAAGCAGATGGCTTCATTTTGGGGGTGTACTGTTTGCCTAGCACATTATAACTCTAGCAAAAGAGATTTGTATCACTTTCCTTATCAAGTTATGACCTGTATTTTCAAATGTGGGTGCTTACAGTTAGCAGTTAAATAAGTGCCCTGATTTCCCAAGCCACAGAAGAGGCATAAGGATGCCTCTTTGTTTTCTCTTTGCAGTTTGATTTTGGTTTTTTGTTTGTTTGGGTTTTTTGTCTTAAATGCTTAAGATGTTACTCAATCCTGTAGAGATTAATGAATCTCAATCATCACTTTCTTGACCAAAACAATCACTGGAGTTCCATGTTTAGAGATATTATGAGGAGCAGGTGAATGGGATAAATTCACCACACAGTTAGGTTCACATGAACATGTTAGTTCATTCACATAAACAGTTAGGTTCATGTCACAGCAATGATCTAATATGCAGGTGGAAAAAGGTCTGTATGTTCCCAAGAACCAGTCTTCACTGTTTTAACTTCATCTTGATTATGTCTTTAGATGTACAAAGCCTGTGGTCATAGAATATAGGACAAAACCCTGAGAAGTATAATTATCAAAATTAGCTGAGTTTTAACCAGTAAATTGGACCAGATGACCTCCAGACATCCTTTCTAACCAACATTACTCCGTGATTCAAGTTAAATCTTATGCAATTTGATTATGAAGATGATTTGGGGGAAGTCAGAAATGTTGACTAAATGATGGCAGCTCCTGAGCCACCAAGAAACTTAGAAAACCCTGAAGACGCTTCTAATTTTGCAAGGCAAAGAGAAGCAACAAAAAGGACACCAGGTAATTACTAATAAAAAAAAATAAATAGGTGAAAACATTCATAGTTGGTGGTGGGTAGAAAGAAAAGTCTAGAATAACCTTCCAAGGCACTGCAATGGCAGCAAAACTCCTGACAAAAGAGGCATAGTAAATTGATCAGGGTGAGGTGGGTTGACCTTGGCTGGATTCCAGGTTCCCAAAAAACTGCTCTATCACTTCCCCTTCTCATCTGGGAAAGGGACAGAAAATATTATGGAAAAAACTCATAAAGTGAGATAAAGCAGTTTAGTAAAGCAGAAATCAATGGTTGTGCTTCCACAATCAAAGGAAAAAACAAAGATTTTATTCTCTACTTCACATCAGCAAGTGATGTCCAGCCACCTCCCAGGCAGCAGGGCTGCAGAACATGTATTTAGATTTCCCACTCCCAGCCTACTGGCAGAGCTGGGGGCTGGAATGTTGGAGACACAGCATTGATGCTGCTGGAACCTCCCTCAGCAGTAGCCAAAACACTGCTGTTGATCCCTCTTCTAGCTACAAATGCAAAGCACAGCAATTGAGGGCTGCCATGGGGAAAAATAACTGTATCACAGCCAGACCCCATGCACAGGAAAACACACTAAGGCACAATGAGATGAACTTCAAAGGTATTATTGGTATCAGAGCCCTTAGGATAAAACCTCACTACTGAGATGAAACTACCCTGGTCAGAAATCAGATTGAAAAAAACTCCCGAAAAAAGAAAGGCAGTAAGGAAGAAGTAGCTCTCCAAAGAAGTTCAAGAAAGCAAAGTGTACTCCTCCACAGAAGTCTTCAGTGGTATTTGAGCTGAGAAACACCAGTTCTGAAACACAAACCTCCCTGTAGGAGAAACAAGGCTGCTGAGTTCTGGATGAAGACCAGTGCAATGCGAGCCTGGTGAGGGGCTCTCTCTTCTCTTATCCAGAAGGGATGTGGCAATTCATATTATAAAAAAGATACAGAATCAGAATGAAAGCAGGAACCTGGGAAGAGATATTTGCAAAGTGTTCATTGCTCCATATGCTCCCATGAATTTCAAACTCCCTGCCACATATTTTACACTACTGTGATAAACTGGCATTTAAGAAAACAAAAAGAAACACCCAAAGAAATTAAAACTGCTGGAGGCTGATGGGAGTTTCTCTCGTGGCCAACAGCTGGCCATTTCTAAGAACTGACAGCAGTTTTGACCATTGAAAAGTGAGCTCAACCTGTGAACACCATCTTAAGAGCTAAGCCTTTCTTTGTCTCTTTGTTTCCTGGCTGTGAAAGGTACCAGAGCTTTAGTGGCCTCCCGTCCCCTGGCCAGCCCATGCGGCCCAGGCAGGGGCTGGGCTGGGCCCAGCGGCTCCTGGCCGGGAGATGGGGCCTGCAGGGCTTGCCCCGGGCTCTGGCCTGGCCAGGCCGATCCCTGATGCTGCTTCTTCCCCTCAGCTGCAGTTTTTTTGCTGTGACTGAATTCACCAGAGACTGCCGAGTAAAGAAAGAAAAAAAAGCTCTTGACCTGCGGCGGGCTGAGACAGTGACCACACTCTCCAGAGCAGCCATGGAGAATCTTCCATCGCAGACAGCTCCAGCTGCTGCTCCGGCAGAGATCACAGAACCATCTACAAAACCTGGGCAAGATTTTAACCTTTTGATTACCCAGATGAGACTTGCAGATTAATCCTTTTTTTTTTTTTTTTCAGAGAGAAAAAGAGAGAGTAATCTACATGTAAAGAGACTTTATAAACTATTAGAGACAGTAAAGAAAAGAATTAAGCTTCAGAAGAGGTAGAGAATAAGGAGATGCTTTAATAAGCTGAAATATTTTTCTGTTAAAGCTATGGAGATGGACAATAATGTTCTGAAAAAAACTTCTTTAATTCATGACAGAGTATATTGGGAAGAACAGAGTAGTTCAAAGTGTGGATTTTGAACAAAAAGTAAAGCAGTTGTGATACAGTGAGGTGCTGGAACAGAGTGGGGAGAAGTAATAGTTGAAGATTTGTAGCTTTGTAGAAGCAAAGAGAAAACTTCTGTTTCCAGAGAGACTCACAGAGACAAATGAAGAGAACTTTTGCCTTTGAATAACTCATCCTTAAAAATGACACCCCTAGACTCATTTGACCCATAACACACCTCAGAGTGATGTGAAATGGGAGGAAACAACTGATGGCAGATTTTCGGGCAGCTGGCATCAGAGAAACAGAAAGCTATGAAGAAAATTAATTTTCTTGTGAAAAACTCCATAAATTAGCAGAAAAATACTTCTGTTTCTCTACAAAGACTGATGAGAAGACTCTAGCAAGAATTGGGACTGTTTTAAACACCAAAGTTTTTGGTCTCTATGTTGTCATGTGAATAAGAGAATGGTTAGATAGTGGGAGAGAAAAGGGTTTTCTGGAAGTTTTATTCTGGTTTTCTTATTCTTATAGTTTTTGTTAATAAACTTTCTTTATTCCTTTTAAGTTTTAAGCCTGTTTTGCTCTTGTTCTAATCCATAACTCAGAGCAATAAATAAGTATGTTTTCTAGTAATTTTTTAGTTACTGCTTTAAAACCACAACTACTTAATGTGACATCTTTCATTAATGGAAGGCCAAGTCTCATACATTTTGCTCATGTGACTTAGCAGGAACTGTTCTATTTATTGATGCATGAAAAGTTTGGCCTCATAAATTGCCAGAGAAGGAATCAACAGGTTTGCATTTTGCTTTCTTCAGCCTGCTCTAGGATTACACCAGCCTGGGAACTGAGAGTCACTAGTCACAAGGAAGGTGACTTTCACAGTCACATTCCTTCAGAAAAAAAAAAAATAAAATGTTTTCATTTGAAAAAATCCTGAACACATGGATTCTTTATATGAGTGCTAGGATTTCTACAGAATTCTATTAAGTATTTTACCATTTATGATCATGAGCTATGTTATCTCGACATAAGTATGAGATGCATTTTATTTCTTTTATATAATTTTAGCCCATTAAACATCAATATGGAATTTGTGAAGGTTTTTTCTGAGAATCATATGACCATTAAAATATTACAGATCAAGTTTATACTGTTGAAAGATGTGAACTCAACCTTACATTAACCTAGAGCTTTTACCAATTCCTAGAAGCCATGGCATGAATTAGACAGATGTAACCTGACTCCTCTTTACTTAGATTTCCATGGAAACCACTTTCATTACTAGACCAGGTCCCAGAATCACTTTTTTTCCCAAATATACCAAGGTCAAATCACAATAAATGTTTAATCATCAGGAATGATCTTTATTTTTTAAATGAAAAACACAATATTCACTCTAGTAAAAAAGCAAGAGTGTGAGATGTTGACTAATATGAATTTATGACCGTTTAATATCTACAGATCTAATAAAATAATGATAATTTTTGTTAAGCAGTATTATGCATGCTAAGTACAATCACTGATCCAGACCATGTTGAGACAGTGGACATGTCCTAGCTTAGGGACACCCCAGGACAGGACACTACAATCATTTCTATATATT
Organism: Parus major; assembly: GCF_001522545.3. Classification (NCBI taxonomy): domain Eukaryota; kingdom Metazoa; phylum Chordata; class Aves; order Passeriformes; family Paridae; genus Parus; species Parus major. The sequence goes on from NC_031774.1 coordinate 49,227,851, forward strand.
TGTATATAGTATATTTGTATATAGTATATTTGACATTTAAACTCAAAAGAATTGACAACATTAAGCATGCAAAATCAAGGTTTAAATGTAACTGGTATAAGTGTCACAAGCATATTTTTCTTCTCCCAGCACTCCTGTAATATTCTTAAATAAATCTTTTCTAGGTATATCTGTTTGGTGGCATAATGTTGATGAATAAAGTTCTGGATACATTTAATTTACAGTCACATTTTCTCTATAACTGAGTACTCCTCATCTCTCTTTAAAATAAAATATTAGTACAATAAGAGTTATTGAATTCAATATTTATTTTCTTGTCCTGGTTCAAAACCTGCTGAGATTTGTCTTCAAAAAGAAGTAACTCAGTGACAAATCTAAATATGCTTGGTCTGTTCTTTTCTGAAGAATCACTCAGAAGTTCAATTAAACATACTGCAATCAAAGAGAGATGTCAATTCTCTTCAAGGACTTGAAGTGAGGAATTTTGTTTGCTTGTTTTTCCTTTTACTAAGATTGTAACTTTCAGAAGCATCTGATTTAAAATGAAAGTTTTTGTTTGCTAGATTAAAAAAAATACATCAGGGAAGGGAAAGATTCTCAATGGGTGTAAATTAGCAAAGTTGATTTAAAGTTGATGGAGGAATGTTCATTTATATCAACTGTCATTCTGACACAAGCTGTATATATTTTAACTGGGAAACATTCACAATTTTACAAATTATTCAATTTTATATCTTATGCTTTTCATGATAAACAGAGTTGTCTCATATAATAGAGGCTGCTGTTTTGTTTTTTTTGTTGAAGAATATATTGGTTAAAAGCATCAAAAGGAAAGAAAATACCTTGATATAAAGAAGTTCACTTTATTTGCTTAATTGCTATTATAGAATCCAGCAGCAATGAGGCATTTTGAAACTACAGTGTCCAAATAATATTAATATGCAGAGGTGGGAAATGAACATCAGGTTACTCAAAATCAGCACTGTCCAGGGAGAAACTTGCATCTCAGAAAATAAATTACTTGTAAAACTAAATGTCTATGTGAAATATTAAAGTTTAAAACCATTTGGTATTACCCATTTTAAATACAGTCACCCAACTTATGCTGCATCTTCTCCAACCATATCTGAAAGTGAGCAGGCACATTGCATCAATCAAAAGAAAACTGCAGTGAGAAAAATAATCCTCCATCAAAGCAAAATACATAAATACATAAATAAAGCCAGTGTTACATAAAATATCAGCAGTACTGAAAGTATTTAAACGAGTGTTAAAAAAACTTAGGGGTATTTTTCTCTTCCTCCTTCTGCTTCTCCCCATTCCCTCCCCAGCCTGGGCTTGTTTTATTTGGTGCTTAAAGAGTCTGGTATATTAGGCAAATATTTATGGACTTGACTTTAACCAAAATCCTGTTCACAGCTGCACCTGAGAGTTACTCCAGCCTTGGATTGGAGGAACTCTTGGGGATCAGCAAATTGTTTGCACAGCCACGGACAGGGAATTAAAAATCTTGTTGAATCAGGATTAGCAGTCTGCATGAGGAGGAGGAGGAGGAGAGCTCATTTCCATAAGCTCTTCATCTCCCATCCTGCTTCTCAACTCTCTGCGGCCTGCAGACATGTGTGACCCAAAAATGGGAGGAAAAAAAAGTGTGATTGAGACAGAAAAAAATGAAAATAAAGAAAGAAGGGGCTTTTGCAATGATGATATAACTTTGCTTTTTCTCCTGGGCAGGGTCTGAGCCTCTTTTCTGCCCTTTCAGATAGACTCAAATGACCTCCCACAACTGGAAGTACATAACAGTGTCAAGACAGATCCTGACAGTACAGCTGAACCTTTTTTCCCGCCTCAAGCAGTGTTGCCAAGCAGGTTAAACTTTGTGGGGCCCTGTTTATTTCTGCCTTCTGATTAATGGTATGAGAGCAGTGTCTGCCATGTGAAGTCCCACATCTCGCATCTGCTGAGCCACCTACCCACCTAAACCTCCCAAGGTGTGGGCAAGAGCATGCTCTCTAATCATTAGGGGCCATTAGCTGCTTGCTATTTGCATGGACATCAACAGCATTTAAATCCAAACCAAAATACACCCCTGTGGCATATATGCAAGATGAATGGATAAAGCTGGCCGAAGTTAACAAACTATTCAATGACTTAGAGTTGCCCTAAATTTGTAGAGAGCTTCACTTCCTCATTGACAACATGAGCACGAGGTCTCTTTCTCAATAGAGTAAAATATACATGCCTACAACTGCCATAAGGTGTATTCAGTGAAACTTGAGGCTGGGAGAGCTATAGGGTCTCCATCACCTACTCAAATTTCTTCATGACCACAGTCACCACTGCCACTGCTTCCTCTCCCGACTATAACCAGGATGGTTGAAGGGTACGAAGCTTATTTTGAAACAAATCAAGCCACAGGCAGATGAAAATGTACATATTTGAAATGCATATATTTGAATTCTATTGATTATGAAAAAAAGAAGCACAATGTAACAAAGATAAGCATTGCAAAATCCAACTCAAAAGGAGACTGTGTGTGTATGTGTAAAGCCAGACAAAAGAAAATCATGCTTTCCACACCGATTTTTCTTGTGTTTATACTTGCTATCCCAGAAGAACCAACTGAACAACTCCAGCATTAATTGGCAGCTATATAGCTAAATCTCTACTATACTCTGTGGACCAGTCCTCATCCTTCTGTATGACAGCTCACCCATTGATGGATCTTCTAACAGCTGCAATTGTTGAATCAAAAGTAGAAATCAATTTCTGAAGAGCTTGAAAGAAAAAAATCACACATGTCCCAGCTATGTGGTCACTTCAATCAACCATCCTTTAAAAAGCTGCATTAGAAACTTTACCTAGAGTTTGAACAGCTCAGGTTTATTGACTTAGTCAGTCTCATTTTTATTCTAGACTAGCTTGAAATTTTTGAATGAAGAATGTGTCCAAATTTGGCCCATTTTCAAAACTTGATTTTTTAATACTGCTAAAGCCCATTAATGTACTCATGATTTGACAGACAACTTTTCTCTTTTTTTTTCCCCTAATTGAAAGTCTTTCTTTCCTCTTTCCTGCCCCATAGAAGCTGCTTTTTCACCTCCCTGAAGTGCTCATTTGAAGTGATCTTTTCTATCACACTTCCCCTGCTGCTGCCAGCACTCACACATTTGAAGTCCATCTTGGCTATGACTCTATATCATTTTAAGCACTTCTGCAATCTTTTTGCTCCTAGACTGCTCCAAAGGCTGAAAAGACCCTTAAAATGACTGTGGCAATCCTCATCACCTTTTAAATTGCAACTGCACATCCAGGCTGCCACACAGGTCACTAAGGCTGTGCTACACTTACCCAGGGTACAACCCTCCTGGATCTGGATACTCCTACATTTGCTATCCCAGATCTGATGGCTTTTACTGGTTAGAGACATTGAGACCCTGGTCACCAGGCCTTTGTCCACAGGAGAGTGCCAACACGAAGGACGTATCCCAGATATCCCCACCCAGGATGCTGCTGCCACTTCCACATTACATATTGCCATCCTAGTTCTCTTTTCAACTGTTGTAGCATCTGCTATACCCAAATCCAAGGAGGAATCTTTAAGATTGGTGTCTGTCATTTCTTCATTAGGAGGTTCTTCGTTTTAGTTCTCCTTTACACTGTTCTGACCTTTTTGCCTGTATCATTATGTTCTTTCATTTGGCATAAAGTACCTGAATTACAGGAGAGATTGTTATAATTTCTCTTTTTTTTTGTACTTTCCTTCACATCCCAAATCTCTGATTTCCTTCTGAAATCTCACATCTTCAAACCTACTAACCAACAACATGCAACATACCCCAACACCACCTCCACCATATCACCCCTTTGGTCTTGCCTTGCCAGCAAGAAGTGGAAATTGCCTCTTCCCCCTCTCTCACTGCAGAGAAACCTCCGTTTCAAGCTTTGGTTTGCCTGATGATGTTCAGGAACTATCCATAGACGTAGATCACACCTTCTCCCTCCTATATCGTCGCTGTTCCTCCAGCCACAGCAGCCACACGGCTGAGACTCGGTGTCTGTCACTGAACCCTAACAGCTGATGAATCCAAAAGTTTTTCATGCAGTCCATACTGTTTTCTCAGCAGTAGCACCAAGGTGACAGGGATGTTGCTCACAGTCATACCAAAAATAGATAAATTGATACATACTGCAGAGTGGGCTACGTGTCTTCAGTACGTTTTTGCAGATATTTTTTGCTTTTGTTGTCTTTAGGACTGGTGCAGTGGCACATTACATTAGTGCAAACTGGTGCTGATGCTCAGAGACTGTGCCCACTCTGTCAGTATTCAAAATATTACCGCAATCTGCAAGTAAGCAATAAGATATGACAAGGAGTGTGATACTGTAACATAACAATGTACCTCGAGGGACACCTGTGAGGGAGGAGGTGAAACTGAGTGTATTCAAATGCCCAAGGTGTGATTTTTATCTCAAACCATAATGTAATAAGATGTGATAATAAAAAGGCACAGGGCTGAAACAAACCCTGTCTTTTTTAGAATGTCAACCTGCTTATGTGGTATGCTATAAAAATTCTTGTGTGATTTCCTGTCTTCTAAATAGAATGCTTAAAGAATTATCTGAGATAATTTACATTAGTGTGTTTCTTTTTAAGAAATCCATTAGCCATGGTAGGCCTATATGCCTCATTTGGATTCTGTTTCAAGAATCCCTTATGCATCCAATATTATTTTGCCAATATATAAAAAACCCCAGCAAGGGAGAAATTGGCTCCGTCCTTTGTTTTCTTTTTAATATAAGGGATTTAGAAGCACCAGAAGAGAAATACACTACACAACTAGTTCACTACCTTCATAACGAGTCCACTTCTTTCTTTATATTTTGCAAGTGTCTCACTAACACAGGTAGGACACATGCCTCAAATCCTCCCATGCAATAAAGAAGTTAAATTTGCTTAAGCAAAACTAAAACACAGTAGCTTAGAAACTCCATGGGGATAATTTCAAGGGAAACAATGCTCCATAATTTAAAGCTTTTGTGTACATACAACACAAATCTGGGGTTCCTTGCCCTGGCAGTCAGGAGGGCCAACTGTGTCCTGGGGGGCATCAGGCACAGCATTGCCAACAGGGCCAGGGAAGGGTTTGTCCTGCTCTGCTCTGAGCTGGGGTGGCCTCACCTCGAGTGCAGGGGGCAGTTTTGGGAACCAAAGTACAAGATAATAAGATATTAGGGTTCATCTACATACTCTGGGATTCTGTGAAATTATGGGTATAAAATAATTTTCAAACAAGGCATGATGAGAAGATGATGTCAGAAGACTTGAAAGGTGGAAACTCATAGTGACCTCTCACCAAGTAACCTCAGTTCTTGGTGACTTGAGTCTCAGAACAGACATCATGTTATTATTACATGGTCAGGTAACTAAGATGGAATACCTTGAACAGAAGATGATAGCCCTGCTATCAGAGCTCTTCTATCAAATCTCAGAACTGTTTATTTTTAAATTTTAATTCAAGCGTTCTCAGTATAACCCAGTGCTATTTTAGAAAACAATTGTATTATTCAACTGAGTGGACATCATCACAAATGTCTGTTTTACCAATATGACAAGCCTCAGTCTTTACCCTCTTCAAAATATGCCACTGATTGTATTTCATGAAAAGAGAACTTTCGTACAAGTACAGACCAGTCACCAGCAAGAGATTTAATCTAATTGTGTAGAAAATAACTGTTGCAGGTCTTATTATGATTATATGATTCTATGCAGTACTTATTGAAGCACTAAGTCCCATTGAGATGAAACATCTCAGCTCCAGAAATATTCTGTGTCTGTTACAAGCCGTGTCTGAAAGCATTCTTTATGTATGTATGCCCATGAATATTTTCCCTGAACAGTTAAGTCCCATTGACTTCAGTGGTAGGACTCACAGGCACAAAGCTTGAGATGAAGTCTTGATTCGGAGCTGCTGTTATTTCTGCTTGCCAGTATTTAATGATGCTGGTCTATTTGAGATCAGTGGGAGAGGCTCTGCTGTTCTTATTTGTGGCCCACCCAAGTGTTCACATGTGTTGCTGTCCTTGCTCTCCAGCCCAGGTAAGTCTCTAAGTACTTGTTCAAAGCAAACGTTTATTTCCCTGTTGTCTTTCCCTTAGAGGGGGTCTGTTCCACAAGCTCAGCAGAGCAGGCATATGTTCTCCTCAGGAGAACCATTTGGGGAAAAGCAGCCAGTTTGTGCCTTACAGCATGGTAACATTACTTCATGTCAGAACCAAAGCTGTGTTTCCTATAGACTATGCTACAGCAAATGTAAAAAGGAGAAATGACACAAAGGTTTGGGCTACTTTTCTCCATTAAAGGCCTTGTAGTAATTTCCACAGTACCATCCTCAGTGTTATGCCTGATTTCAAATTGAGATAATTGCATTTTACCTACCTGAATTTCTATTCTGGAGCTCAGTTGGATAGACTAACTTTATTGCTTTCAGAATTTGAATGTTGTTTAGAGATGCAATCTGCTTTTAAAAAAAATTTTGTTCTACTCGCCAGAGATTCGTAGTAATTCAAATACTTAAATGGTTAATATTAGAACACTGCATATAAATAAATAAAGGAATTTCAGGAGTGGTTGAAGTGATTCCTATATACATGCACACACATGACCCTTCAAGATGAGATGCAGTATATGAGACACTACGCTGTGAGACACTGAGATGTTATTATGCTTCGTATGGAGGATGCTATATAAAATATTAATGTCTTTCATTAAAATTACTCTTAATGTCAATATGTAGTGTGACTGTGCCATGATTTCTTATGTTAGTAGGTGCTTTACTAGAAGTTATAACTTTACATTATTCAACCACAATAGTCTCTGTAGTAAATGTATTGCCTCTGTTATCAACTTACTTATGCCCCATGAAAAACCATTGCTATGGTGATGAGTATTTTATGGTACAGTATTCGCCTAATTATAAAACTGTTCCCTAACAGAAGTGCTAATGTTATCTTCAACAGCAAAATCCATTTTCAAAATTAAAATATATGCAAATAATTGATCCGTAACCCTCATCACAGTACTTTTATTGATAATTATTTCTGTGTATTAAAAATGTTCACAGCAAATGTAAAAGTTATTGCAATGGGTGTTTAAGAGACCTTATTTCTATAACTCTAAGGCAATGTATATCTTTTTTATTTGCTGATGGACTGTATGCTGTTAAAGTGAAAAAGTTACAATAGAAATAAAATTATTCTTATTGTCTATGAAGCATAATATCATGTGGAAGAAAAATGCAAGATCTGGGTTCATTAAGCATTTATTTGTAAATAGCATCATCCCTTGAAAGATGACACATTTAGTTCTCTGACTTTATTATCAGTTCCATGAGGCTCAATGTTTTTCTTCAAATTATTGTGATTATTATACTCAGTCTGAGAATTTGACACCTGCTGTTTCAAAACTTGATCACAAATGTTTCAGAATATACATCAGATAGTACATATGAGAGAAAAAAAGACTCAGACTACAATAATTTAGGAAGATTAAAAAAAAATAAAAAAAACAAAGCCAAAATTGTTATTCCCAGTAAGTAAAATCAGTCAAAACAGTTATCTAGAATATGAAGAGAATATGTTAGGTGCATTTAAGTAAGTATAATGAAATTTATAACGGAATGGTAGGAATAAGAAAGAAAAGATCCTACTAGCAGAGGATATAATTTTGGTTGAATCCCATAACAAACTGTCTGTAGGAAAACAATACGAACAGGGATACATCTGACAGTAGGACCGTTAAGCACACAAGACCAGAAATGTTTGAATTAAGAAGAATGGAACATCGATAGATAACAACGGGTAAGAACAATGTGTGTAATATTGTACTTTACTTTTCATTCATTATTTTAGTGGTAAAAAGACAGGGCACCTGATATAGTTTAATATTTACTGTGTTACAGTGAACATAATGATGACGTTTAATCTGAAAGTCTCTATCTTTTCTTCCTTTTCCTCTTAGTTTATTCTTCTTCTCCTCATATTTAGAAGTGGCTGGCTTAATAATTGTACTCCTAACTTCACACAGTATTTCTGAGATGCTTGCTAATAATGAAAGCTTCAATACATAAATCAAAATAATGGAGAGCATTGTATTGATGATTATTCAAATAACATCATCCATTAATAGCCTGTACATCCTGTAGGTTAAGCAGCGTTTCATTTTGATAAAGCAATTAGATGTGATCTTAACTCTGAGCATGCACTGAAGTCTGTCTGCAATCACATAAATATTTAGGCATATGCTTCAACTGGAATGAAGTGCATATGTAGGGTTAAACAGATGCTTTGCTGAGGCACAGATTCTAAAACTGTGAGCCTGATCCTTGATCTATTGAAGGCTTTCAACTCTGCTGGATGTTAGTTCTTTTATTATGTGTAAAGCTGTCCAGGGAGGATGAGATACTGACCCTAAAATGAATAACAGTACATTCAGCCAATGTTTTTGCTCATGTCTGCTTTGAATAGAGATGGAATAAAATTAATGTCTGAAATCTGCCTTATTTGAGAAAAGAAGTAAAAAAGGTCAAAACTGGGGGGCCTGCACTTGGATATAATACCAGTTTCTGTCTTTTATCTAAAGGTTATGATGTCAGATACAGGTAAGAGCTGATGCTAGACTGCTTTGATTTTTATTTACTTAGGGTATTTTGCAAGACGTTGTATTTCTGCAGCACAAAGTCTGGTGCTTGCATATTTTCTTTGAGAAAACAAAAATAGAAAGGAACTCCTGTGTGATCAGGTCCAGTTTATGGTTAATGGAGACAACCAGTTCATATAGTTCTGAAAATAAATTTATCAAGCCCTTTGTTTAAACCCATTAGATTTTTTTTACTCTTCATTGTCCTTATCTGAAAACTGTTCCAGAACTTCAGTCCTCTGTTTGTTATAAATCTTCTCTTTCTGTCCTAAATATGTTTATAACTAATTTATACCCATCTGATCTTATGCCAACATAGTCTTGGATTTTAACCCCTCTCTAGTTGAAGAAACATAATAAAATTTTAAAGGAAAAAAGGGAATTACATTGTTGAAAATCTGTGATGCCGATACTGTTAAAATATAGAAAATATTCTCACATTCTGATTTTGGAATACTTTTACTCATTTTCAGAAGTAACCATCAAAATCTAAAACTGTTTGATTTTTCTCTTGAAAAACAGATGTGTAAGTGTGGGCACTCTTAAATAATAAACAACCAAACAACTATCCCTATAATCACTCCTAAATAAAGAGGTATTTGTGTTATCTTCTTTCTTGCCTTAGCAGTTATTTTGAAAGGACGCTGCTCTCTGGGGGTAGCCTTTGTTTCTCACAGACAGAAGACTCAGGAAACAATCTTCCAAAATATTCAAAGTTTCTGGATTGTACCAGTTTCAGGCTATTTGCACAAAAGCCATTGTTCTGAGGGCAAACACTTTTTTTTTCCTATCATTGAAACAGGAATTTTCATGGAACAGAGTTTTCACGACAAAAAATGGGGGGTTGGGGTTTTTTTCAGGGGTTTTGGAGTTCTTTTTTGTTTTAAGAAAATTCACATCTTCTTCTCCTGCTTGGGTTAGGCACTGTAGTATCCATTGGTCCTATTCCCAGATTGTGGAGCTCTTCAGTCATTTACAGCCTTGGCAGAGTATTCACAGGATATAGGTACAGCCCTGGTAGAAGAGGAAATATTTTCCAAGAGGCTTCTGCTTCTTCTTTTCAAAGAGACTGAACAGGCTACCTGCAGATGATCATCTCTCTTTTGATTACAGAAATATAAATATACATATATATTATATATAGATAATATAAATATACATACAGATATAGATCATTTTCAATGCACTATGAATGCAGCAATATCAGATCTTTGTTTAAGACAGTGAACACATGTAATGAATTTTCAACGTATTCAAAGCAATAGTATTATAAATCTGTCCTCTAATTACAAATCCTATTTATAGGTTTTGATTTCAAATTCAAAAGTCTTGTAGAAAGATGAAGACTTGAAAACAGAGATAAATATAAAACCTTGAAAATTGTGAATATTGAATTCAGAAAATTATTTTATACTTGAATATCTGCATATCACAATAAATAAGGAATAAAATAATTAAATAATAATAAAAAATAATAAGGAACAGAAACCCACCACACAACTTGAAACATTCACTAAGAACTTAGTCTTCTGGGACCACCAATACCATTGTTTCCTGAAAATGAAGATTTTGTCTTGGAAATACTTGTATCCAACCTTGTTAAAGTAAAGACTATGGGAACACATATATTTTATAAATGTTGAAAGGCCCTGATAAGACACTGTCAATCTCCAAGGATATGTTCAAGATAAACATACTTGCCACACTGAGTTCTTCCCTTTCTTTTCAGGCTGGTAATAAGTCTTGTAAAGTTAGTCCTACTTTCAGAGCATAAGAAAGGGTTTAAAAATATCCCATAAATAAGAAGAATTAAAAATGCTAGTGCCCAATCGTATTGATTTCACTTAGAGTTGAGGGCACTCAGCACCTTGCAGGAGGCTCTTGCAGCATCAGACGATCAGGCCCTTATGCAGAAGGAAATCTTTCATTGATTGCTCTTAACTATAAATGGTGTCATTTCACAAGAAGCAGCACAGAATGTCAAACGTGTGACACATTTTTAGGCCCACTCTTGCAAACATTTATGCACCAAGGAGTGTGTACACAGGTGAGACGACTTGATGAGGTGTACCAGGCACAGGGAGGCAGGAGCCACTCTCCCTTGGCTGGCCTAGGCAGAACCGTGCAGCCAACAGACGGATTTTCTCCTCTCCTCATTTTCCCCGATGAGCCACTTTGAAGGCACGTGAACTGGGTGCAAAGATTCACTCCCTTACAAGTGCTCTGAGAAATGTTTCCTCTCCCTCCCTCTCTAAGTCACTTCATACACTTTATTTCCTTTTAGTGAACTTTCCAATACGCCCAGCACCTGTCCCTTTAATATAGCACACAGGGTTCTTTCCCTCCATACTGTACATTATCCTCATTAACACATATCAGTCAAAAGCACTGTTAATTAAACTGGCAAGATGATTACACACGCCTCCATGTGCCCCCTCAGAGCATCCGCTTGCCAAGATTTTTTCCTCCCTCATCTAAAGTGGGTGGAGAAAGCCCTGAGTAAACCAGAATTTAATATTTAGAAAAAAGATCCCAGTGCATTGTTTTCTTGGAGCAAAATGGCTTACACATTATCACCACTGTCCCAAACAAATAAATTCAACACTGACACCAATCTGAAAAACTAACACATGCATATTTGATCCGTACAGGCACTGCATATTATGATGTTTCCTTTCAAAGCTCCTCTCCAGATAGAAGACTCAATACACTGGCATTAAAGTCTGGACTAATGAGGATGTCATAAAGAATTGAATAAAGCTGGACAAACCCAACAGGTTAAGGGGGTTGGGGTGTTTAACTTTCTTTTTCCCTTTATTTTTTTTTTGGTCTTTGTAAAAATCTGAATTATTTACCAGATTTTCTATTCACTTCCACTTGTATGTGACATATTCACAAGAAAATTCATTGGCTTCCAGCAAATATTTCCACAGCATTTCAAAAGTTATAACCATTTTTGCCACATTGCCACAAAACTCTTTAGAGAGTTTGCAATTCTGTAATGTGCTTTGGATCAAGCTCTCTTCAAGAATACTATTGGAATGACAGGGCTGGAGGGTACAGCAGTGGAGTATAAATGAAGGCAGGCAGTGGTGATCCCTGAAGCAAAGATAATGTACTTTTCTAGTACACATACACAGGCCTGATAGCTGCAACATAAGCCATCCAAACATCTCCCTAGCAGAAAGCAGTTCTAAGAAGCTGCAAGAAAATGCTATCTTGTAAGGAAGGAGATGAATTTGCAGAAATCCAGCATTGAGACTAAAGAAATATTTAGTCCATAGCAGAACATGAGCACCTAAGCTCCTGAGAAGTGGGACTGGTATTCAGCTGACTGCTAATATCTTATTCTCTAGTACAAGGGATGTCCTTGAATGATGAAGAAAAAAATATAGTGTAGATGAACAGCAGTTTTGCAACTGGTTTTTTTCTCCTCTTGTATCAGAAGAGGTCAAGATCTTGAAAATTATTGTGAATTGATGAAAAATTAGGGGAAAAAGAAGCATAAGTGAGAAAGATGAGATTTGCTCACATTATTTTGAATGTTTTTTTCCAAATTGTCTCTTGGAAGCTGAGAGGTGGTTTCACATGTAAATAAATACTGACATCTAGGAAAAAAAAAAAAAAAAGGATTTATTTTTAAAAAGGGAATTCACTAAAGCTACCATGTTCAGCAAATATTTTCTAGTTTGACTATTCCACAATTTCCAGTAGAAAAATTCCTAAAAAGTCTTAGTGTGTTGTATGGGCCTTTGACACATAATTCAACAATATTAAACTTACCTTGACAGTAAGGAAAAGAGACACTCCTTATAAAAGTTTTCAGGCTGACCATATACAGGTCAGTAAGAATTCTCTTCTTTTCCTTGAACCTCAGCCACATTTAGCTGAAGAGATCAAGACTGTCATTGTGTGACATAAAGCAATTTTCCCATCAAAATTCCTCACATATACAATCCAGAGGGGTAACATCCTATTTGTTGTTTCAAAGGCTAGCATAAACATCTGTGCATCATGATAAAAGATCAGCAACATTTAATAAGCAATTATTATTTTAAAATGGAAAATGGTTATTAAACTTAATGTATCATGTATTATTAATGTTTAATTATTAATTTATTTTTCTCTTAAAAGCGAATTCTGATCACTTTATTTTGAATTTTTAGTATTTTTTTTGCTAGCACTGTTTGCTACCTATGTTCCAAGCTCTGGAATTCAGCTAAATTTCAGTAGTCCAGGTTAGAGAAAAGAGGAGAGGAACACTACGTGCCCACAAAAACATACATGCACACTCATACACAGGTATTGAAAGATATCATACACAAAGAAGATAATCAAAAATCTCTCACCCAGACAGATTATACCTTTGCTCCAGGACAAAATTTACAGCTTGTTTTTTCTGCTGCTTTAAATTGAGATGCCTGACTCAAAGGCTCTCTTGTACTGGGCACACCTTCTCAAAGTGACCTTGGTTATTTTTGGAGTGGAGGCAGAGTTTGCCAACCATCCCTTCCAGTCCTGTCCCTGAAGTGCCAGTCTTGACATTTTGGAAATTACTTGGAAGCAGCAGACATGCACTGTGAGCACTGCTGGACCCAGTTCCACCCTCTTTGAAGTTAACAGTAATTTAGACATTGTGCTCAGTAGACACCTATGATGGAAGGTGGCCTGATATTGCAGTTTAGTTAGTGCTGTCACTTGCTACAGAAGCTGGGCTAAAATTTACCACCTGAGCTTCCTTCTCCTCCTGTATGATCCCTTCACATCAGTTCTAAAATATTTGAATGCTACATTTATTACTCATTGGAGTATTTTGGATCTGTAAAATTGTCAGGGAAGCACATAGGTGTCATAGCATCAGTTTTTATTAATATTTATTACTATTTTATTTACCAGCCATGATTAAGATAACATTTTCCTTGGTAATTAAGGAAACCAATGTGCTAAAACTTTAAAGGCCTCTTTTGATGAAGCATCTTTGTGCTATCCAGCTTGTACAAAAGGGACCAACTGTGGCCCTGTATGAGAAGTAGAAAACTTATCTTGCCAAGGATAGCCTAATGCTTAGGTGAGCACTGATAGAAGTAATCCAGCAGATAAAAGAAGAGGATAAAGGAGATAATTTATTCATCATAAATGCTCCTTAATGTGTGTATTGTGCAACAAAAATCAGCGTAAAAATGAGGTGACAGGACTCACACCATTGAGAAACTCAAACTCATGAAAAAAGGTGTAGCTCTTTCCCATGACTTTCTTATACCCTACATGCCAAATGTCCCTACAATAATTTTTTGATTCATGTAGGTAAAGGTTTTGTTTGCTGTGGTTATGTTAGACCAGTCAGTGGTCTGGATTGCTGTCAATAAACCACTGCCTCAGGATACACAGCATGAGTAGGGAAAACAAGCTAATGGCCACAGTGATAATCCATGGGAAGTAATGGAAGTAACAGGTCTAACAAAAACATGGATACCACTGAAAGATATTTATAGTTCCCTAAAGTATGCTGCAAGAGATATGTCTTAACCTTAGCAATTATCCTTCCCTAGAATCTACTATAAATATGTTTACATGATGACAAAAGCCTCTTAGTATTTCTGAATTACAGTTGGGGAAAAAAATGGGGAAAGGAAAGTACAATAATCCAACCAAACAGGAATATTCCAATGACTTCCAAGGAAAGCACATTGAAAAGTAGTTTTGGAAACATGACAGAGTGATAGGAAGGGACTTCAGGCATATAGGGCATATCTACCATCTGTTAGATTTTCCAGTTTTACAGGGCTTGAAAAAGGCACTCGCCCACTTGCAGTAATGAGTGAGAAACAGTCTCTGAGGAGAACAGGCAGCATCGGGGTGAACTTCACAAGACTGTGTCTGCTTCCTTGAAATGCTCAGAGGCTACTGCTAAAGAAACAGATCAAGTCTGGGTTGGTGGAAGAGACTTCCCACCACTCTAAGCATGAATATCATGTTACTAGTAGAAAATGACTGTGCAAATTAGCCAACAGATGGAATTCAAGAATACCCTTTATTCTTTTTTTCTGAAACATCCAGTCCCAGGAGATGTTAAAGACAGGACGCTAGGACTGCTGGGTCACCAATCTGATTTATTATGGCAGCCACCTTACTTCAATTGATTTGAAGACATATACACTCCCTGCAACAGCTATGTTCAGGTTCTCAGTGAGCCAACAGCAATGTTTTTCTAGAAACCTTGGGAAGTTGAATTCCTTTAGTCAAAAAGTAATGGGATGGAAGTACCATCTTTCATTTTTAAGCATGGGACAAAGTCCTGCAATGTTGGTCACACATCCTAGACCTTAACTTAGTGACAAAATCATATCACTCAAAGACAGAAAATTATGTCCTTCATGTGCTTCCTCAGCTATTTTAAACTCAGGCACTGGCTGAAAAGTGCCAGACTTGGAACTGTGTGATACCTTCCTTATAATAATAGTATAGACAGGGATGGAGAAAAGCCAAAAGGTTTCTCATGGAACTGGAAATCTGCAATAGAGAGTACTAATTTTCTTTGAACTTTCCATTAAGGATCAGTTGACGGTCAGTTGGCTGAATTTAAACTATGTGAGCTGTACACTTCAAGTATTTATGATCTTTTCAGCCACAGCCAGGCACATGGTTTGAACAGTGAATGTAACTAACCATTGGAAACTGGGAGATGGAGCAGATTTTCCATCACATGAACTTCTTCCATCAGTGTAGTCAGTGTTTCCCCTGCCTCCTACTCAGTCAAAAAATAAGGGTTTGGTGCAGAATAATCCTTCCAGTGAAATTCTTTGGCTTATGTAAGACCTTTATGGTTATTCTTGTCTTGTAACTCATGCTGTGTCTTGAACACTGAACTATTTGCTAGAGAGTGGACTGAGTGTGACCATCCTGTACATGTAGAGGTGCCCACATCTTTATCTCCTTTCTTTTGGAAAATTATTTGCTAGAAAGTATTAGAATCAAAAAGGGTACTCAGTCACTCCAGAAGGAATAAATGAAAATAAAATGGTGTGAAATCCACAAAAAAAAAAAAAAAAAAAAAAAAAAGTCTAGTTTTATAAAGCACTCTAAATTTTCATAAATCAGCGATTCAGAACAGCATCTGAGTTTTGACCTCGGCTAGATTTGAACTTGTCACCACTCTTGGTTCTTCCAGTGTATATCCTCCCTAATGAAGAGACATGGAAAATTATTCAAAACCACCAGGTGGTCCCCCAGTCAGAAAAATTACCATTTTCTCTCAGCTTCAAGTGTTTTATTCCCTGTTCTCCTGACTGTTTTTACCATTCTTAAAAGTAACTGGCATATGATGTCATAATTCTGAATTAATTTCTCTGTCCTATGCACCTTAAGTGGCTGAACCACTTTTGGTACATTGGTTAGGTGTAGTCCCTCCTTACTGAACCTGCCAGCTCTCAATCTTATGCAATTATCTGTTATGAATATACAGTCACCTACAGACATAGATTTTTTCCCCCCATTGTATGCACACAGCCATTTTTACTGTAGAGTGACTAATATCTCTAGATAATTTAAATATTTTTTCAGTCAATATATTCATAACTATAACTAAATTTGTGCATTAAATTACATTGAGTTTTTCCAGAAAGCAGCCTAGCTGTTTTCATGACAGACAGAAATAAAAGGCAATGAAATTATGCTGATTTTTAAACATAATTTTCCAGTAGTTTAAGAAGAATAAGTTTTTCATTTAAAAAAGCCAGCAGGATCAGCAGGCAACTAAGTTCTGTTTTAGTTGAAAATCAGTGGGAGGGAATATAAAGCCATATTTTTTTTCCTAAACGGAACTGGAGCAGCAGCAAAGCTAACAAGTTGTAATCAGCCAAGATTTTTTTTTTAACGTATCGGAAAAAAGGTACTTTTAAAAAATCCATAGCGCCCTGGTGCAATATAACAATGCATATTTACTTCAAGTATTTATTCTTGCAGTAGAAAGCACAAGAAAGAAACATCTCAGGGAAGATAGGAGAGGGGATTGTAATATCCAAGTGTAATCAGTATTATTAATTTATATTTACAAAATCCTCAATAACCATCTATCTTATGTTGCATCCCTCCCAAAATATAAATTATAAAGAAGCATCCCTCTGATGATAGGTGAATACTCACCATCCTAATGTCAAGAAAACAAACAAAAGATCCTTCCAGCTCTCATCTCAGCCTTTCTCAGTAGAGTGGAAATAGTGAAGTGGGCTTTTCAGCTTGATGCAAAGGTTAAAAAATCAGATCAATGGTAAACCAACTGTAAGAGAGAGCTCTGGAGAAATCATTACTAAAGATTGTCCTGCTAACCTCCCTTTCCACAAATGTCTCCATTGACTTTACTGGGCTTTGGAGCACACCCAGAGTGATTTGTTGCCCACTGCTCTGTCAGCTGAAGAGAGAAAATCTCTCAAATAGGCAAATCCTAGGCCACTAGGGGCTCTAGGGACTAATGCCAATAATGTGCACCAGCCAGAAATTTGCTGCCTGCCAGGACACATCCACTGAAAAGACATGTTTAAGTAGATACCAAAATTCTGCACTGAACTTTTGCTTCCGTTTCCAAATGGTCTCTAAGGCTATATAACTTTCTCTTTTACAGGAATTAAGAGTTACAGTGGCTGGTACAAGCATCAGAAACTAAAAGTGAGGTTGTTTCAGAATAAAGGTTCAGGCATTGCTGTTTGCTAGGCTTTACTGCCTTCCTAAAGAGTAATGCTCACATACACATACACCGATGGAAAGCAGAACAACCCTGTGATGACACAAATTAAAACCTCTTCTCTAAACATTTCTTGCCCCTACCTATCATAAAGATTTTTTAAAATATACATACATACATACATACATATATATATATGAGAATTGTATCTGGTCACAGAGCAAATGGTCAGATATTTCTCTAAAAATACACCAGACTGCAACAAGTTATAGGTTGACGACACTTGCTATGACTTCTAGGAAGAGGCAGAGGAATAAAATTGAGACTTATTTGATAGTTTAGCAGTAAAATTAAAGGCTACAAATCTAAAGTATTTTTAGGAAGTTAAGTTACAGGGTTATGAACAGGTTTTTGAGGTTCTTTTATTAAAAATTCCTTGGAAAATTTCTTCATGTGGTTTATCTTTGGATTTTACTGCCTACTGCTTAGAGTACTCTTAATGATAGAAAAGGTGGAGAATTTCTGAAAGGTGCTTAATTTATATGCAGCAGTATTTCACCCATGGTACCAAACAGTAAATCGTTGACACATCAGCCTTCATTCCACCATCAGCACCATCATGCCTTCACTGGACATGTTCTGATCCAGACCAAAATTTCACTTTCTCTGACAACTTTTTATTGAAAACCTGGTCCATTTGCTTGTAAAAAACAGCACATGACAAAACTGTGAATCTCTCTGACTCAGATTAAATGTTTCTGCTCAAGTCCATTTTAAATTTAAATTGGTGTCAAACAATGTGACTATTTTTCCCAAATTTGTCTCTAGCAGAAAATTACTTCACTTTCTGGAACATCACTGATAAATTTTAGAACATAATTTCTTTCAACAGAAAGGCAAGATTATCAAAGATTTCTATTGTTATGTTATAGTCACAAAGAGGCCAAGAAAGACAGATGACCTCCAGATTTGATATTTGACTGCAGCTGTTCTATAGTCTGGGGAATAATTGGCATGTAAAAGAGCATTAAACTATGGGCACTCTGATTCTGCCACCCTGACAATAACATTTCACATCATTAAGGTGGAAGAATGACCTGCATGACTGACCAAACCAAGCCTCAGGTCACGTCAATAATTAAAAAGATAGCTGAGATCAATAACAGCAAACAGTAGCACTTTACAGCACAATGACTGGTTACATGTAGTATAACTGGCAGTAACAACCTCATATTTATTAAAGCTGGGTGAAATTAGAAAGAGGAAGAGAAAAAACAGTCAAGTGCTATTGTACACATTTGTTTTCTGGCCATCAATATTTAGCTTGTTATGGAATTTCAGTGACTCATTGATTGAATGTGGAGATGTGCAATCAGCACACAGATTTTATTTAAGCATTGATCTTTCAGTCAAAAGCCCCATAGCAACTCTCCTCAAGAATTTCTGACTTGTCAAGGCCAGGCACTACGACTAATATAGACTGTACTTTGTTCTACATGCATGTGGATGATCAAGCAGACATCAAGACACTTCTTCAGGCAAAATGGGGTTCAGTACTCTGATTTTATTTTTTTTTGGGGGGGGAGTGGAATAAAATGTTTAAAACAAAAATTTTTTCAGACTATTAAAACTCTGTCCCTCTGCTTGTTGTGAACAGTCTTCTCTCCACCTGAAGTGTCATGAAATAACAAGATTGTTGGCTCAGTGTTATATTGATACAAGACTTAACAGAAATTAACTAATTCTTCATGATTATGGAAAAATGCAGACAGCCTAATAGGATGGAGGAAATTTCTCATCACATACTTGGTCTTAAAAATAAATCCAAATTTAAAATCTCTCATTGAATGTTTTTTAATCTTAAAATAGGTTTCTTAAAAATAAAATCCAGAAGGACTATTTTGACAATATTTAGAATGTACATGCATTAAAAAAGCAAATGCTAATTTTACAAACCCCACAGTTGGCTCTCCTAGGCTTACATCCACTGGCTATGTGTATCATTACATCTACATCAGCTGGCATAGATTCCAATACTGTGACTACACTGACTTTTACCAGCTGAATCTCCTCCCATGTTTGTGGAAGGCAGTTTAGTGGGCAGTGCCAGGAAACTGGAGTCAGTGGGAGTCACATCAACCTACTTGTCCTGAGGGAAGATTTCTACCTTTTATCCTGTTTTCAGAGCCTGTGCTTAACCTGTTGGAGTTGTCATGACAATAACCTTTTGCCATTAATTTAAACTGGGTTTTAAGTTGCTTGTTGCTCAGCAAAAACATCATCGTAGACGTGTAAATGATACCCCTCAAACTTTAGCCTTTGTTGCCTGACAGACCTCTTGAAACACAGTACACAGCAAAACTGCATCAAGATTAGAGAGCATAACTGGTGATAGCTTTCAATGTTATTATCTTAATAAACTTTCTGTACTTGATTAGCCTGGATAAAGAAGATATAGATCAGCCATGATAGCTGCAAAACTACAGATAAGCTGGTCATCCTTTCAAGATAAAAATGCCCATCTGTTCTGAGATTGTAATCAAGGACCCTCTGCTGATATTTAGCCTATTCCTACATGGCCTCTAGCTAATTAAATACTAAGATGAAATCCATTGTTAATGCTTTTTCTTTTCATTTAACTCACTTCATTGTACCCACTCTGAGCTTTTTTAAAGATCACAGAACACTAAAATCCTTATAGAAAGCTATAAAAGCCACTTATACCTAGTCGCCTCATATAGTTGAAGGGTTCAGGAGCAGCAGGGTTTATAACTCACTGCTTTTTGGTGAGAACAAGAAATATACAGCAAGAAATTTGCCATAACAAATCCTAATTCATGTAATTTAATGATATATCCATATATCAGGGGGCTATAGTTAATGTACAAATTTCCATCTGTTTTGTTTGGGTTTGGGGTTTTTTTCCCCAAATACTGCTTTTAATATTCCTACTCTGGGTTCCTTTCTGGTCAACTTTGTGGGGTTTTCTTTTAGAACTTTAGGGGTTGTGGGGTTTGGTTTCTTTATTTGCGAAGTTGAAAAAGACCTTAGCAACATGTTAATCATCTGGGAGTGTGAATGAATAAAATTTAAGACTGAAAAGGATTAGGTGTGGAGGCAATTCTCTGCCAACATTCTCTACTTTGCAGAGATATATTTGAATGGATTATGGGAAAGCAGCAACCTTTCCTCATTAAAGTTTCTGGTAGTACTGCAATAGTATTGCTTCTCCTCAGTTCTTCCATCATGGCATTACTTCTGACGATATATAATTTTTCCCTGTTAATTTTTTAGAATTCAATAAGTCTTCTTGATTATCTGAAGTGAGTTCTCAGTTTACAGCACACAGAACTATTAGTAGCTTATACTCCTCTTTTGATCAACTAGAATCTGTTGTGCTTTGAACTCAGAAATTTTGTACAGTATCTCTTTTTCTATACCAACTGCTATGAAAGTATCTT
This sequence comes from Parus major, assembly GCF_001522545.3. Classification (NCBI taxonomy): domain Eukaryota; kingdom Metazoa; phylum Chordata; class Aves; order Passeriformes; family Paridae; genus Parus; species Parus major. The sequence goes on from NC_031774.1 coordinate 49,248,687, forward strand.
CTTGCTGTCTTTATTCAATGCTCTGTATTGACCATTTATTCATTCATTAATGGATTGCCTCCAGCCTACATTTTTAACCTTAAAATATTTGGTCCACAAGTCTTTTCCATGTTCCAATAAACAGATTAAACACTCATTTATCCACAGGAGGAAACCAGCATCACGTGTTGTATTTTATGTATTACTTACGCTGTTTGTTTACATCACCACTACAACCTCTGCTATGAATACAGCCCTCTTCCACTGGAATTTAACTATTCTGCATGGTGTTCTCCCTCCATTTGCTGAGACACAAGCTGGCATTGTTGTGGGGTGATTTTAACAAAGTTGTCCTGAGTGATCGAGGGCCCATGGCATTGCAATGTTCCAACTTCTCTGTGTTGACCAAGAATATCCTTCTTTCAAAATCTATTCCATTAATTTATTTCCTCAAAATTGCACTAGGAACTTCTGTGTTTGCTGCACTAGATTTTTTCCAGCCTCTAATGTCATCACAAACAAGTTTCATATCCATTTTAGCACCCCTCATTACAGTTGTTTATCAGGTGACACTTTCAAACAGCTGTCTGCAGCATGTATTACTACTTAACTTCTAGCTGTGCTTTTCTACACTACTTCTCTGTCTCTCTTTTTCAGTTTCTCTGGCTTTCTTTATCTCAGCTCCTGCTATGCCAGGTGTCCTCTCCACATTAGTTCCAGACCTTCCAGGCATGTGTGTTTCTGTGTCCCCATCCTTCTTTGGGGAGGAGGTAAAAAAAAAAAGAGAAAGAAAAAAAGAAGGAAAAAAAAAGCAATTTCCATGCAAGCCTTTGTACACTATTTTATCTTAGCCCTACAGGCAAGCAGACTTCTAACATAGCTTTAGGAGCTTCTTGTATGCACCTTCTCTCTAGAACTTCTCCCGCTTCCACAGTGGTGAACCCAAGTGTAAGATAAGCATGCTTTCTTTGCTCCTATCCTGATTTCTCCCACTGCATTTTTTTCTTTCATGCCTCTTTTCTTCTTGTAACAACTTTCCTTGTAATTTTAATCCGCTGTCTCAAACCCACCAACAAATTTTACACAATTCAGATTAATTCATTAACATCTGTGCAATCATACTAATGTCAATTCATCTTAAGACATCAGAAACTTCTATGTTATAGAAATCTTAGAAATTTCTGAGTTCTAATGCAACATCTTTAATGACATTCATGGGATTTATCTTAACAGAAAAAAAAAAAAGAACAAGGCAATAACCATATAAGGTTCTAAGGACTTAGGTTTTGTAAGTGTCAAGAAATACAGAGGAAATCCAGGTAAAACATAGCATTATTTCAGGTACCAAGAGGTGATGAGCAAATTGTGCTATCAGATGTGTCTAGGTGCTGCTGAGCAGCTTAGTTTATCCCAAGCAATGTGTGTTAGGTCCTATCAGATCACTGAAGACAAATGGGAACCGCTATTTCTATTTGCCTGTATATTCAGTCACTCCCATTGCTATTTTCAAATCAGTGACAAATATCCCTCAATAACTTTTTTTCTGCAAGGATCAAAACTCATCACTTCTTTCCTAAACACACTTGCATACAGCTCTTTTCCATTGCCTGACAAAAGCCATCACTGGCACCAGTGCCAAGCATTTGTGAATAATCTGCCTGCAGATATCCAATGTACAAATTTATACTTTTGCTTTTTATAAACACTGCTTCAGCTACACCATCTGAGCATAAGAAATTAGTTCAATATAACAGTTCAGTTGTTCAGTTGGACATGGATTCACAAAATCCTTTAAAGATTAGATTTGACTTCAACTCTACTTTTCTAAAGATTTTTGTTAAGGAGGGAGGTGGAAGGAGGGAAAACAGAGTGGAAACAAATTGTTCTCACCCTACAATTAGGATTCACAGGAAAAAATAGGCTGTCCTATGTAACTTAATATTTGCTTCCCACAAATAAATTCAAATGAACTGGAAAAAGGAAAAAGGCACATCAGTTTCATTCTTCTTAAGATGTCAGGCCAGCCAACTCCATTCCTGCTGATGAAACTTTTATCTTGTCTTCAACCTTTCTGTCATTCCTTGAATGTTTTAGTCTGTTTTAGTCTTCAATGTAGATTCTTGTTGTTTGTTATTTGTTTGTTTGTGGGCTTTTTTTTGCACAACCTACCTTCAGTGCAAGGGTAGCTTCTAGAGAATGCTTTCTTTTTGCATTCTCCTTAACTGCCTTTGATTTGTAAAGTCATTCTAAGTGTTTTAAAACAGAGATATGAACCAGGACTGCAGAAAAGGAGTGTATGTGCTGATACTGTAATTTCTCTCACATAACTTTAATTCTGCAGTTCTAAAGTTCAGCATGATTGGGTTGTCCAGGCTTCTCTGAAACTGGTGAGAGAGAGGAATAATTTGTCCTACTGTAAGGTGGTATATGCAGAGATTGGTTAAGAAAGAAAAAATTTGGAGCTTACACAGTCTCATCACTGACATGGGAGAGACACCAGAAGATATCTAATTTTTCACTGCTGAAGTAACTAATTTTTATTCTTTTATATTACAGTTTTATAACTCATCTTACACAGACACATCTCTTCTAGAACTTTCTGTAACCACATATTTGTCCTAAAACCTCATTCTGTCTATCCACTCACAGATTCCCAGAAACTTCTTCTGCAAATAGATTATAATTAGAAATAATAGGGAAAAGAACAAACAATCTGGCTGCTAGCAGCATCATCTCTCTCAAAAGCCATTTACATATATGAATTAACAGTACAAATATTTTTTTTCAAGACTTGAACACTCAGACATTATTCTTGTTGAAAAACAGTGCTGCAGGTTAATGCTTTCCACAACCACACATGTTAGGTGTTCATTGATGTGGTGCTTTGTTGTTCTGCCCAGCAAGGGGTACTGAAAAGCCATGGCACTCCCTGGAGAGGCCTGTGGGTTTCCAAGGCAGAAGCAGGAGCACACCACCTAAATGATGCTATGAAGACCCATCTCCTGTCTGGGCTCTGTCGGCTCTGCTGGGCCTCTGATGGTATTCCTGTCTACTGAAAACAGGACAGGATCTTGTGCAGGATACAAAAAAGTGAAGGTAACTGAGCACTTGAAAATTTTCAGTGTAGCTGTTTATTCTGCTTTAGAAAAGAAACAATAAGATTGGAACCTTGGCTAATGAGAATAAAAATCCAGTAATGTCAGATTGGGAGTTAAGAGGCTCAGATACAATTGGAAAGAATAAAAGTGAATTAGGTGTCAGGCCTTGTATTACTGGGAGAGGGCAGGCAGAGGGATGTGATGATTGATGAGTCTAAGCCAAAAGGGCATTTTTTGGATACCAGAATGCAGAAGCTAATCAAAGTTTTTCTTCATATCAGAGTAGCCTTCAGCCCTGCCTAGTCTTTTGTGCTACAGCTGTCAGTGCCCAACTTTAAGATGATTAAATTCTTTTAAAATATGATTTTAGTCACTGTGCTTCTTTTCATTTTTTTTTTCATAAGGTGACAAAAGGTAAAATTCTTCCCTGACCATTACTGGTACTATAATCAGCTTATGTTCTGAAATGTATGATTTGATTATCCTTATTATCTTGGCTTTCATGGCTATAAAAATGTTATTAGTGATCATAAAAGTATCTGCCCCTTTTTACTCAAGTCAAATCATTTTAGTTGGTTACCTCCTGTGGCAGTGTACTCAGCAGGTCAAATATATATTGCATAACTGAGCTTGTACAGAACTTTATGGTCCACAAATGGGGTTTAAAATTTTACAAATCTCATGAGAGCAAGACTTACCAGTGATTTTGATAAGTAATTCCTTCTCACTTGAGGATGATAAGGGTAGTGCAAGAATGCTTCATGATGTTATATTTAGTTCATGATGAGTTTTAGGTGAATCCTTGGGATTCTGAGGTGCTATATTTGTTTAAGCTATTGGAGAATAAAACCAAAAAACTGAGTTATCCTAAAGGAACTTGATATTGCTCTTCATTTTCCAAGCCTTTTGGAAAGGCATATCATACTTGTAGGCAAACATCACTCCTGATGCCCTGTGGGGGTGAGCTTGTTGCCAATTTTAGGAGCTCCCTAAACACAGACAGAACCTAGTTTAGAAAGGAGACATCATTTATTCTGCACAGAGTGCAAGGTGGAGGTCCCACAAATCGAGAACACCATGAGGTAAAAAGTTACATCTTTTATGCAGTGAACATTTTGACATGAACCCACCTATCTAATACATATTATCCACCTACCTAATGCAAATATTCTTGCGTGACACAAAGTTCTTTCATTTATCATGCAACTTCTATTGTAGAAGTTATCTGATGACATTAGCTGTGTTTACAAAAGGTGAGAAAACGACACCATTTTCTTCTGTAGAAGTTATCTGATGACATCAGTTACCCTTAGGAAAGGTGAGAAGATTCAGCCTGGGGACAAATAATTCAGCTTGAAGACATCGAGCTCACTGACTTTGGGCCATTTTGGGTGTCAGAATAAACACCTCAAATTCAATTTTCACAGTAGCCCCTCCTGACTTTAGAAACTGATGCCAAGAACCGTCTCCCATTTCCTCTTGACAGAAAAAGCTAAAATCTGGTGTAGGAAGAGCAATGTCAAAGCGGGACTGCTCCGTGAGAAGGCATCCATCCCCCGCCTGCCGGGACCCCAGCTGGGGCTGCGCAGGGGAAGGGTTAAATGCGGCGACGGAGGAGAATTAATGGCCAGTGTCAGAAACAGCAAACAGCGTTTGAGAGGCCAATACCCCGCTGGGCACAAGCCCGACCTCTCTCCGACCCGCGGCTGCCCGGAGAGCCGGGCCGGGGGCGCCGGGCTGCCGTGGCAGCGACCTCCGGCTGGGCTTTATCGAGCGGCGTGTCCGGCAGCGCAGGGAAAGGAAGGAGCATTGATCCCCCAGGAGGAGCCTGCCAGCGCCGGCTGGCATCACCCGCGCCCCAAAAACGCGCCCCGGCTCCCACACCTATAGCAGGTTTGGCATAATTCTAACAGGACGCATAGGATGGTTTTATTTTACCTGGCAGCCGTGACATTCACTGATATAAAGGATGTAATCGCAGAAACTGAGTAAGATATTAATGTGGAATTTTGTTCAATAATTCTTGGAGCTCCAGGCTGGAAATATATATACCGCTTTCTAACATGTCACCATTTAATTTAGCATCCAAAACACTCTATCTATGCATATTTTCTCAATTTCTGTCAGATGAAGCTCTGTAAAAAGGACTATAAAAAATTCTGGATACAGTGACCAGAAATACCAGAAGGAAGTATGATTCTTTAACTGCTTAGTTAACTTTGCCTTCTATTTATAAAATTGAAGAGTTAGTTCTTTTGTTTGTTTTTTTTTTTTTAAAGACACACGCATAAATGTGGTTTAATTAACCTTAATCTGTAATGTTTATTATAACTCTGTTTTATTTACACATTTCCTTTCAATTGTGAAGTCATTAGTCAAAAAAGACTTGTTAAGCATCTGCAAAATTGAATGTGGGAGAACGTTAACAATGACAATCTTCATACTCGCCGAGTTCCTGAAAAATGTGGGTTTAGAAATAAAATATATGATCTCTGTTCCAAATCACAACTCCCCTGACATCAGTTTAGGTCTTAATATTAGCCTGAACTCCTACATGATTTTAGAGAAACACCATTTAGGTGAAAAATCATTTAAAAAATTGCTATCATTATTTGAGAACAGCAATAAACATCACTCACGCTGTTTACTTTATCACTCAATTCTCAGCACAGTTTGTCAGTGCTGACCAAGGCAATGAAAACATCTAGTGGAAAAAAGAGAAAGACAGTCTTTGAAGCTTTGTTAATGCAAGCAAATAGTACAGATGCTTTTCCAATCAGGGCTGGACAAGCCATGGCTCTTGCCCTGCACCCATTCCTGAGCTTTTGGGGTGCATCATGCTCGGGCAGGGGCACCTGCCTTGGTAGCACCTCACTTGGCAGCCCAGTTCTCCAGAGGGGGAAGGGATAATGCCCACAAGGTCTACCAAAGAAAAAATTGCCTGGAAATTAGCTGTGTGCTTTTCCCTGCCTTACCCTAAAGTAGCTCTGCACATTCCAGAGCTGGTCCCCAAGGCTCCTGGGTGAGGAGGCACAGGGGTGACTCCCAGCTACCACAGGTATGCAGACAGTGGGCTCAGATCAGCCTGCTCCTCAACCCCCAAGCCCCCCACTAAAGATCCTTACATAGCTTAAACTGGGAAGAGATACCTTTTTTCTCCTATTTTTTTTTAATTTATAAGATAAACAAAAATTGTTTGAAGGAAGGAAAAAAAAAAAAAAAAAGCCAGTTATGTTTAAATGGACTGACCTGATTTCTCCCTGCCTTGTAGTCACTTCCCAGTGATTTAGTGAAAACAGCAAATAAAGGACCAGCTTTCCAGAAAGTTTGAATTATAGCTATTTGTGTTAACTTAATTTTGGTCTTATTGAGCCTGTAGCACACTTTATTGATTGTAAACAGAGTAAATTTAAAAGCCAAACCATAAAAGCCTCAAGTCTACAGAAGGAAATATGATATGTATACTTACTAGCAGCGTATCACTCATTCTAATTAAAACAAAAATACTGTACTAATGGCATGGGGGCTTTAAAAGGTGTTGTTCAGGGATGGTGAGATGTTTGCTTTTGACTTAATAGCAACTGAACCGCGTCATCAGCAACTGTTAAGAGAAATCTGGATTTGCTGGAAGGACCATCCAGTTGTGGCACATAACGATCTGAACCATGATAACAAAAGTATGAAAGAAAGATTCCCCATGATGTACTTCTTTGTGTTTCATCCCAGAGCAGGAGTTCATATTACCTCCTTTTCAATGAGAAAGCCTGGCTCAAATTTTCCAACATATTTCAAGGCAACAATTTACCTAAAGGTTAATATTTATGCGAATAGCATTTTGGTTTGTGTGCCAAAATAGAACACTTTAACACAAACAAGAGACAAATTTTCTGATCCTGATTATGGCAATAGTTACTGTATAGTTTAATTTTGGAGGAACATGTCATTTTCCATATGTAATCCAAGCAGAACTGGGTTGCATCATATGGAGTACCCAGAGATGACAACCATAACTGAGGACAAGCAAATGAAATTCAGACTGCAAAAGATAAAGTGGCCTACCTCACAGCAGGACAACTCAAGATCTGTTGATAAAATTGCATGTGTTATTCTGTGCAAAACTACTAAAATGAGGGTAGGCACCACTTTCCACAATACACAGAAAAACTTTCATTCTTCTAAAACAGACACAAAAAGGTGTTATCAACCACTTCATATAAGGGTGATGAATATAGGTGAAACATGCATCTCAGTTTCAAAATTAACATCAGTGCCTGAAGGAACTCTCTTTTAATTATAAAAATAACAATTGCATGCAAAAAAATGGTCTTGTACAAAGATGAAAGCTGGCAATGTATTTTGTGTTGTATCCAGAATGCACCAAACTTTTAATTCCTGCATTGCAATACAGCTCCTTGTTTTAGATAAACGGCACCAAAAATGCCACCTACCAGGAAAAAATTCTGTTTCTGAGGCACAAAGCAAGTTCCTTCTCTGAGGCAAAAGGCTGCTGTACCACACAGAGAAAATTTACCAAGGCCACTTTTCTTGTTGGTGGAAGAATGGAACATATTTGTTAAAGTTTGCACTGAAGCAAAACATATTGAAATGATACTGAAATGATCAAGCTAGCAGCACCACAGATTTAAATGAAAGTTTCCCCTTGTAAAAATAGGAAACACATATGAAAGGTGTAATATTACTGAGCACCTCCCCAAGCTTCCAAAAAGTAAATAGAATGCAGCAAACACCAGCAAACCAAGCTGATGTTTGCCTCTCACTCGTACTGGAGCTCTAAAATGTGAAGAACATTTATATCCAAACTTCATCACACGAATCAAAATCGTGCTAAAAGTTACTAATGCACAGAAACCATCAGGGAAGCACTGGCTTCAGAGTTCACATTGCCACACAGACATACAGCACAGCCCTGCACAATAATGAAATACCCTGGGTAGCATCACCTGTTCTCCCAGTCACGGGACAGCCACATGAAAGGCACTTAGAACACTTGCCAGAAAAATAGACTGCAATTTGAACAACCCCATCAGGTCAGTCAGAGCTCAGCTAAAGTGAGGAGAAGACATCGAGGAAGATTTGTATGTCCAACAACCAAATGCACTGGTCTGAAAATTAAATCCCCAGTGGAACTCTTCAGAGGCAAGCAAAGTGTGACCCAGCTTGACCCAGCTGCTTCCAGTTGGCAAGCACATATTTAAACTGAATTAGAGCTGAATTTCAGTCCATAATTTTAAGAGAGCAAAACCTGTAAAGCTCTAGATATTAACAAACCAAAAGATTGCTATTCTACAATGAAATTTAAAAAAATAATAAAAAATAGGAAGAAAAATAAATAAAATTCTGCATGGTAAATAACTTCACAGTGTAATGACATTTCTGTTTGCCAGTTATGAGGCTAAAACTTTTTACTAGAATGCATCTGGGAGCTCTGAATTTAACTCTTTCAGATGGCAAGTGCTGTTCACTTTGTTAAAAATATAAATGTCAGTAGGTAACCTGAAGGCTTGCTGTAAATCAAACCTGCACTGTATAAAAACTGTTATTTGTGTCCTAATGGGTCAAACAGAAGAGGTGCCCTCTCTAAAAGAGCTGGATACCAGATTCCCCTTTCATTGATCGAGGTTTCAACTCTGGGTGCTTGAGTTTATGACAAAAGAGTTCACAACACCGCTGGCAGGAAGTCGATAGTTTGATAGATACCCTTTGCAGTTGGTCCTGTCTCTAGCACTTTAACCACGCTTTCACTCTGACAGTTATTACTGCTGCAATAAATTCTTCAGTAAAACAAATAGGCTCTCTGAAAATGTATTAGCCCAGGCACACTATTTTACTTAATATAACTGCAAGTCTTAAACAGGTAACTACCATAGTAAATAGGCCAATATATTTAGAATGAATCAAGTGTGTGCGTGCATTTACAGTAAGGCACCTAAAGTTCCCTTCAGATCAGGTTGCACAGTATTTATTACACCTTCAGGTTATACTTTTAAAATTTACAAAGTAACTGACAGTGGCAGAGGCTTTTAAAATCTATTTTATAAAATGCTGTAAGAATCCTCACATAGTTTTCAAAATTGCCTGGGTGAGTTTGCAGCCTAAATCCTTACAGTGACCCCTAGACCCCTATTGAAAAACTGTACTCATTGTTCTCATACTTGGCCTTAAATGCTACTTATCTTCCAGAAATCCAGGTGATGTTGCCAATATTTACAGGATGCTTAATAACAAATGCAACAGGTTCTGATTGGATCGGGCAGGGAGAGTGACTGTGTCCAGAATTCTTCACTGAATGCTATAGGCAGCAGCAATTCACTAACTCTCCCTTTCCCTAGGCCATGTGTTTTAGGAATGTTAATCCCAAAGGAAATCTCCACAGATTTTGAATTTTGAATTCTCATCAGCAGTATTTCATGGTTTCATCGAAATAGTTTCTAGGAAAATCTGCAAACATTTGTCCATTGCCATCAATAATAATAGGCAATATGAGAAAAGTGTTATTGTGTTATTGATATTCTGTGTTGTTTGGTTGCACTTTTTTCCATCTGCATTCATTAGCAATTTTCATCAGACATGGGAATTAGTATTAAAGCTAATTTAGTAGCAGCTTTATCCATTTTTCTCCACTTACCCCACAGTCAGAGAGAAACTGTCTACATACAGAACCCTTCAGCATTCCTCTCTACATCCACAGACTTTGTGTCACTTAGGGGAGATGTCTTGAGACATCTATCCTTCAAGATTAAATGCATCCCTTCTGAGTGGCAGTTGCCACAATTGAAGTAAGCATTTACTGCCAGTGCTCAGCCATGCAGCTAACTGCTCTGTGGCTGTGGCCTCTCAAGGTGTAGGACATTCATGGGGGAACACTGGTAATTTTGTTTTACCCTGCAGGCATGCAGTTTCTGGCTACATTGTGAGGAAATATCGTTGAGTCCATGCTGAGATTGCTGTGCCTGCTGCTCAGAGCTCTCATGAAATGAACTAAAAGGATAAGAGCTCTCTTGACCTTTAAAGTCCACTTATTTAGGATGATGGATCTCCCAGACATTTAAAAAAAAAATCCCAAGCCCATTAGAAAACAAGTGAGGACTGGCTGAATACAGTGATCAAAATTCCTTCTGCTAGAACAAAGAGAAAATCTGCGTTTTAAAAAAGTAGAAGTGCATTGGCAATTAAAGTTCATTTCTACAACTTTATCACTGAGGGCTACTAAGAGTCTCCCACTTCTTCCCATTCTACTTCTTCCACAACAAGAAGTTGTATTGTTTTCATTTCTTTGATGTCCAGTCTGTTGTTTTTTTTAGCTTTTCTTCAAAACCAACCTGTCTTTCTTACTATCAGTTATCAAATCAGCCAAAACATTGGCTCTTGTAAAGTGTGCTGGTGAAATGATGCAGAAAAAAAACAGATTCAGTCAAGTTCAGATATAATTACTGGGACAATCTTTATGACCAATAAATATCTGGGAGGGAAAGAGGGAAAATGTTTACAAAACCCTCAGTGTCCAGGGTTTTATCAGGTTGACTAGATAGTATTCTATAATCCTATAATTATAATCTATAATTAACATACTGTTAATTTCCCAAATACTGTGTCCTTCTGTATCAAAAGGAGTTTTTATCTTTCCTCCACACCCCACATCTGCTCAAGGAGAAGCAGGACCCACTTTCCATGCAGTTAATTCTTTATTCACCAAAGTAGAAGGTTTTTAGCCAGTAAACCATTTTGCTACACACCAACAATCATGTGAATATGCCAACTTACTGAGGTATTTTCCAGTTTAACCACTTCTGCATCTGTGCCCTGACTGAAACCCTGAATTGGTTTGTGGAAGATTTGAAGGAGCTGTGACTGTTAGAAGTTCCACAAGAATGCAATTCCACACTGGTCAAACATCTTGTTGCTCTTAGAGATTCACAACAAGGACCAAAAGTGATATGGCCTTAAAGGAAAAATAAACAAAAGTCTCTTCTTTTAGTGTACTTTTCAAACAGATGAAAATAACATCTGACACAGTGGCATGGAAAGGTTTGCAGCATTAATCTATTTCACTTTTCTAACAGCAGTATTTTTAGTTGCTGTATTTATCAATTGAAAGTTCATTTGAATTTATCAGGGTGTAATTCAGCTCTTTCAGTCTTGGCATATGATAATACGGGCCTGAACAGAACCACAAAATACTTTTCCCCCTTTTATATTCACATAAATTACACTGTTGTTTCTGATAGCCCATACCACTTACACTGCCATGTATACTCCAGACAGAAAAGATGGAAAGCACAATAGGAAGTCCTGATAAAACCATAAACAGACTGAGCTAGGGATAACAAATCAGGAAGGGAACAACCGTGCTGTGTCAGAACAAAGTACTATGAGGCAGTGTAGCCCACAGAGGAGTTGACCATTTAAGCAGAAACAAGTATGCTTCAAATCATCAGGGTCCTCCTCCCCAGTGCCCAGCTCTGAGTTACTGTGAAGGATAACAGAATGATGTGGCACAGAACCTGGTGTAATAAAAAAATAAATCTGAAATACAGAAGCTATAGATTCCACCAGACAAGAAGAGAGAAAGAGGAAAACAAGAAGCCTGTTGGCACTGAACAAGGGACTTTCCTTGTAAAACACAAAGTCAAGTTCTACAGTAGATGTTGAGCCTTTTCCAGCACCACTGAATCTCAAATCTGTGGCAGAATCAGCAGAAGCCTGAGAAAATCTCCACCATTGTCAATGCAGTATTTATGGAGAATAAGTTCCTGTGTAGCATATGATGTTGTCCTCAGGTGTGAAAAAGGAATCTAGAATAGAATCAAAAACATCTGGTTTATGACAAGAGAAAGAATGCTGCCAAAAGGAAAGGGTATCTGAATCACCCCATAAATGCAACTTAAAAAATAATAAAAAAATAAAAATAAAAAAGTCTGATCATTACCAAATGGACAAGGAAGATGAAAAGTAGGGTAAACAGGCATCCAAGATACTTCTAGTTAATACTTTCCCAGGCACCAACTGTTTTCAGTGTGGGGACTCCAGACCTGAATGTGACTTCTTCATAGTTAGTGATTTTCAAGGGATTTCTCTTTCATAAAGTTGCCCAGTCCCAGAGCCTGGACATCAAGGTGAGCTTGCAGCCCATAAAGCCAATTGTATGCTGGGCTGCATCAAGACAGGAGTGACCAGTACATCGAGGAAGGAGATTCTGTGCCTCTGTTCTGCTCTGGTGAGACCCCTCTGGGAGTGCTGTATCCAGCTCTGGGGGCCTCAGCACAGGAGGGCCTTGGATAAGATGGAGCAAGTCCAGAGGACACCACCAAGATGATTCTGAGGGACAGAGTAACTCTAGCAGAATTGGGATTGTTCAGCCTGGAAAAGAGTTGGTTTCAGGATGTCCTGAGTAGGCTTCGGGATGTCCTGTGGCCTTCCAGTATCTAAACAGTACAAGGAAAATGGAGAGACTATTTACCAGTGTGTAGTGGCAGGTCAATGGGGAGTGACTTCAGATTGAACAGGAGTAGGTCTAGATTAGATATCAGGAAAAAAATATTCACTGTGTGGTTGATGAGGCACTAGAACAGGTTTCCCAGAAAAGTCATAGATGCCTCATCCCTGGAAACATTCAAGGACAGGTTGGGTGGGGCTCTGAACAACCTGGTTTATTGAAAGGTTTGGAGCTAGATGACCTTTAAAGTCCCTTCAAATCCAAGTCATTCTATCATTCTATACTTCTATGATATTATGTCGGTCCCTGACACATCTCAGCCCCTCTCCAGTGCACCAGCATGCTCTCCCACACTTCTCTCTCCAAGGAAGAACTTACTCATACTCCTTATCACCCTTGACCACACTAGACAGTGTGGGCAACTGGAATTTTAACGAAGAGATGCAGCAATGAGGCTGTGTGCTTTGCTTCTCATCAGTAGAAACTGAAGAGTGAGTCTGCAGTAACATTGCCACTGTTTAGCTTGTGTATTTAGATGCATGGTCTGACAAGATTTAGACAACATTTTACTTCTGCACACAGACACAAAGTTCCTTGGAAGGGTGTACTCTGTGTAGGAGAAAGCATGAGTAGTCATGTTTGCAGCTAATTGAGGATCTTGCACCTTAGACTTTCAGCCCTTTTGGACCAAGTCCCTCATTTGTTTTATATGTGCATTTTGCATGAAACAATAGATTCCTACTGTCTGTGGTAGCTGCTAAGTAGTAGTGGTGGAAATTCAATCAAATCATATGAATGGATACACTCTTCACATAATGGTCATGGTTTCCTTAACTATCCAAAACCAACACTTAATAACACAGAGCAATACTTGGAATCATCCTTCTTTTCACAAGAATTCCTTTGTTTACCATAGGAACTTGAAGCTGTTCCTGATGGACTAATTCTTGAGAACTTGGTATATAGATTTAGTATGTTTCCTCATCCAATTCAATTTATTCATTCGTGCAGAGTCAAGTTGGAAGAAGTTGAACTCTCCAGGACAGTTACTAAACAGATTTTCCCCTGCCGCTAAAATTTCCTCTTGTTCTTTTCCTTGTTTTGTCCTGTCCTGCTTGCAGAAGGCCAGTGCTCCAATTCATGCTCTTTCCCAGTCTTCCCAGTAGGAAAAATCTTTGCTGTTCACATCAAACATCAGCATATTGATTTTCCTTCTCTTTCCATGGAGTTTTCTCTAGTCAGTCTCGTTGCTGCAGAAAACCGGACCTTGGCTGTTTCCCCAGCCACACTGGACACATATTTGCTGACATGTCGTTTCAATTAGACTACCCAAGAGCTGCACAGAAACAGGAAACCACTCTCAACCTCAAACCAATCCAGACACCGGAAACCAGGGGTAGACAGAAGTGAGCTGCAGCTTCATTAACAACAGTCAGAGCAGCAAAAAGCAGTACTTGCAGAAGGACAGCAGACCTTGTGGGGAGGTATGCCATTCTGAAAGTCATTAGTTAAACCCATGAGTTAAATCCTTCCCACTTTGCTGTCTCAGGCACATTTCAACTCACAAGAGTAGCACTGGGCATCAGTGGCTAGGGGTTCATCCTCACTGAAGTCACGCACAGTAACAAGTTTATTGCAATGAAAGGACACACAAACCTCTTCAGACCCTCTTGGCACTGTAGCCAGGCCATTAGGGAGCTCAGTGAGGAAGAAACATAACCAGCCAATGGGAAATATACAGCTGTGGCTAGGCAGCTCTTACTAGAATGTCTCATACCTAAGTTAGCTTACAAGTAGCAAAACCACTACATTACACTGCTTCCTGGTATGTAGATGTACTCTGAGAGATGAACAGGAGTACTTGGGAGGAAATCACTGTCATTCTCACATAATCATCTCTAGTGGGTTCTTCAACCCAGAAACTAAATTTGGCATGTAATATATACAAAGTTTATTTTTCAAAATAGACAATTTTCAACGGAATTTTTCAAACCACCTCACTGAAAATTTTGCCAGAAATCACTACATTGCTAATTCCTTTGCTGAATAAAAGTTTTTAGGGAATATCTATATCTGTATCTATATCTATACCTATATCTAGACCTCGATATAGATATAGATATAGATATATAGATGTAGATATAGATATATGTAAATAAATTCTAAGTAGTATTTCTGGTGGACTGCAGATCTGGCAAGATTGTGTTGCAACCCAAAAAGAACAGATGTCAGTGATGATACAAGTAGCAGAGCATGGGAGGCAAGTTTTTTAAGTATTGCTTAAGAAAAGCAAGAGATGTATAATGGGAGTGATGTTTTCATTATCAACATCCTTCCACCTGGCAGTCTGTGCATGTGCTGCACACTAGTATGATTTATCAAGACATTAGGAGTGGCACAGCACAGCTAGCCCCTTCTCTGGCTCTGGACTTTAAAAGTTTGGTCCCTGATTGCTAGTTTAACTCATAAATTAATGAATGCTGTTATTTGCTTGCTGATGGGTGGTCTTTAATATATAATATAATTTATTACTTGATTAATATAGTTTAAAGTATAATATATGTATAATAATATGTATCTTAATTTAGTATAATAAAACCTTGATACCCAAAACAGATGAGAGTGGAAGAATATCTCCTTCTTGACTTACAGCCACCAGTTCAGTGTCAGAGACTGTGCAGGACACCCCAAAAGGCACACTCAACTCCCAGAAGCCTTCACCATTCTGCAACAAAGATTACTCTGTCATAAGCAGCCGTGGGGAGCTTTAGCTGCACAGTAGGACCTGGATCCAGGCCTAATTCCACGGTTTGGATCACAATCCAACAGGTATTAGAGATGAGAGGCCATTCACAAGGACCACATTTTTTTTCTGAGATGTGTAGTCAGACTGGCATCTAGTGGGATTTTGAAATGTGCCTAGGAGCCTAACTAGATTTCGGAAACCTCCTTTTAGCACTGATCAACAGTTTTTTGGTGGCTAAAATCTTCCAGGCTGGCACATGGTTTTGATTTGTAGTTAATCTTCTGCTAGCAGAGCAATTCAAATCTAAAGTTTCAGTCCTTGTTTCTCTCTCTACTTGATTTGTTTTTTTATTTGGAAAAAAAGAAAAAGGCTGTTTTGCTTTTGGACAGAGCTAGGAGTGGCAGCTGAATGTGGTAAACAGGAGACAAATGCATCAGCTAACAGGGTTTTTTTTAGAAACTTCAAGTATCACTTGAGAGAAGATTTGGCACAACATGTTTTTATACAAGTACCACGTGTTGGATAGTTTGGTGTGATTATGTTCTCAGCAGACACAGTGAGTGACAATACATGCTTTACCTCTCATTTCACTGGGAAGATAGCCCTCCAGATGATGTGACAGCACTGATGTTGTTGATCATCTGACACCCCAATGATAATTTACAGAGACTTTTATTGAGCTGACCTGTGTCACAGAATGACATTAAAGCCTATTGGTTCTCACTGTTTCAATGAAGAGACTTAGCCTGGCACGGGTGTCTCAGGATTATTGAGTTTGGGTAAAAATATTGAGTACTTTGATGATGGTTCATCTTCATATGCAAATCAGATGGGAAAGAAAAAGCGTGGTCATAACTAGAAACACAGCTAGAAAAGAAAGTGGATATTTGGTACATGTGCAGAGAACATTCATTTGTAGGTTATGTATTTCTTTTAAGCCTTTTATTCAATTAAACACCCTTCAATTGCCAGGAGACAGTTTTCATTAGATTCCTATGTTGAGAAATAAAAGCAGCTAAATAGTTTTCTTTTCATTTTATTATTATTCATAACAATTTAAGTTGGTTTTGTTTAGAAAAAAAAGTTTGTTCACTGGCATTTTTTTTTAAAGTATCGGTTTGTGTTTGCATCTCTTGATGTGGGATGTTATATTAAATTATTCATTTTTACAGAATGGAAATTAATTATTGTGTATGAAATCCCAAACACATATGGTCACAGTGCTGGTTAGATCTGCCTCCTGCTATGCTTTAGAGATTCAGATTTGGAGGTAGTATGTTATTTTCCATGCCAAGACCACCTATGGTTTTCAAGATATAAGTATCTGAAAATTAGCATTTTCACACTGAGCACTTGTTCCAGCTTTATTATACATTGACGACTACCATCTTGTAGCTACATGTACTAGAAGGGATGTTAGCAATCTATAAATGTAATTTAAGTTCTTCAGAAATTCACTGACTGCATTTTCTACATATACCTTTAGCACCATGTAACATCAATCTCTTCTTTTGAAATCTCTCAGAATGTCTTTTGACTGATAGCAGTGATTGGCATTAATTAATTTCAAGGGTCAGTTGTGAATGATTGGTTTGTCATGGTCGAGGACTGAATTATATACGATCAGGAGAGCGTGCTGAAATGGTCAGTCAGTCAGTGAAAATCAAAGAACATAAGTTCAGATGGAAAAGAATTCACAGCTCTGTTTATGAATGCAGCCAAGCACTTTACATCTGAAATTAAGGGGTTTCAGTCTTGAATCTACTCTTAAGAAAATAGCCCAATCTCTAACTGCACTTTTGGCAATAAAATGTATAAAGAAAATATTCTATTTCTTTCTGTGAATGTCAAAGAAAGCCCTACTAAAAAGATTCAGAAAATCTGTTTTTATTATACATTTATGAAAGAAAATCAGATTAATTTCTGTTATTATATAATAAACTTCTATTTCTTAACTCTTCATTAATGCATCTACATCATATACTATCAAAAGGAGAAAGATTCCAGGACAAGCAACAAAAAATAATGATCCCTGTTGGTTTTTGATTTTTTTTCTTTAAATTCTGTTTTCTTTCCCCTGTAGTGTATAACTAAAGGGAAAGTGAAAAAGATATTATTAGATGCACAGAATATGCAGGAACAAAATATGCACAGAATACTGGAGGAACAATATATTTTTCCAAAAAAAGGGTCACTCACGATTTTTTGTTAACTAATATATTTGTTTTATACATGCATTTTTCATGAAAAAATAGATTCCTACTGTCTGTGGTAGCTGCTAAGTATATGTTGATAAAGGTTAATCTTAAAAGTATTCTAATGAAACACATCAATGAAGGGTTACTGCATGCAGATTTTATAACAGCAGAGTAAATACTTGAATTCATATGTCAGTTCCTAAGGAAACTTATGGAATAACCATATCGGGTAATATCTTAGCAGATAAGTAATTA
Organism: Parus major; assembly: GCF_001522545.3. Taxonomy (NCBI): domain Eukaryota; kingdom Metazoa; phylum Chordata; class Aves; order Passeriformes; family Paridae; genus Parus; species Parus major. The sequence continues at coordinate 49,266,417 of NC_031774.1, forward strand.
GAAACCTACTGACTGCTGATGGCCAAAATGGTAACTCAGTTTACTCACCTTAACATCTCAATTAGTGGTAGCACAGACAAACAATTATTCAATAACAATATAATTTTTTTTTTAAGAAAAGAAAATTTTATTCATTTTATGTATTTTACAAGCACTCAAGACAGAAAGATGCAACATTTATCAATCCGTATAAGATCTCGATTCACCATCTGAAAATATTCAGCACTTAGTGCAATACATTTTAATACATAGCAATGATACCTGGACTATGCACAGGATCAAAAATCAGATTGGGTAGATTTTACTTCTCTGTAACTTTCTTACATTCAAAACTTGAATGATATTTCTAAGAAAAAATAAGGTCAAGACAGTGGAAAGAGTCTTGATATTCCAGCAAGTTTGAAGAGTAAATACTTTGCTCTTCTTTTATCATAAACACGAAGGCCAGCACTCCATACACAATAGGATAAAATTTTTAATTTATAGGGTGAAATTAAATTTTGGGAAGACAAAAAGATACTGATGAGCTAGATTAGACTTTGGGCTAGTCACCTTTAATATTTGGGAGCTTTTAGAACAGCAGTCAACTGAGCTGGAAAGGTCAGTTTAAGTGATTAGAGATTTAACAGTACACTAAGGTGTAACAGGTACAGGAGATAAAAGACAGAATGTAGCTCTGCAGTAGAAGCATGCAAACCACAGCTGCAGACAGCTCTGTTAAATGTATTCCTAGTGCTAACCATGCCAATTAGCACAGTCTACATCTCTGAGGATTCATCAGCAGGACTGTGAAAGGACTACCTGATGCAGTTATTTCCATCCTGTGGTGTACTCTGTCATGCATGAGCATCCTAGCTTACGAAAGCTTACAGGAAGGAAGAAAAGAAAACCCAACATGCAGGTTCTACTCAAAAATGAAGAGACTGCCTTGCACTGATATGTGTTGCCCAACTGAACATGCAGACAGACCCCCAGTACTGGACAACCATCCCTGGCAGAAGGCACCACTGACTTTGGTGTGCATTGGGACCACGTGAAGGTCGTCACAGGGTTCAGTCTTGACTTTGCAGATTCAAGGGACATTCCACAGTGGCAGCAAGAGCTGCAGCTCCAGGAACCAAGGAACCTGCCTGTGACAAAGACACTTTTAATATTTTTTTTTTGGCTACAAAAGGGCTTGGAGACAAAATTTGATATTAACTTTTACATGATCATGCAAGATATGAATAAAGATCTAATGTGATGTTGTTTCATGGTCTCTTGCTTATACTGAACTCATTGATACTGATTCCCCTCATCTTATTCAAGTTTTACATTATCAGTGTTTTCAGTCATCAATGACAGATTCAAGAGAATTCTAACATAAAAATTTCACTAATCTTTATTTAAATGGGTTTCTTTTATTTGTTTAATGGCAATTCTAGCCATATCATTTCTGAGAAAACTCTGAGTATATGTTCTAAATGCAATCTCTGGGCTGAAACTCCATTGGAAGAACACAAAATAGTTTTCTAGTACATCTTGTTGACTACAAGACAGTTCCATGAGGCAGGATCTTTTGAGGATAGTAGTGTCACCATTAACTTGCCACAGAAATGAGAATAGTCCAGTGAAGTGCAAAATTTCACAACATTTCACTCTCAAGAAGCCATATGAAGGGGGCCTATGACAGTGAGTGGCACCTCAGTGTTCTCGAGAATGTCATGGTACACGTATCTAGCATTGTTTGTAATAAAAAATTGTAAGTATGATAAATGCCAGCTCTTCCCATCTGCTTCTCAAATCGAAACAGATCCAGTTTCTTAAAGGTGTTGAGCCAAAAGTGGACCTTCTGTATTTGTAAACTAAACTGGATATAAATTGTTTTCTTTCTATTGTTACAGTTATAAATTATATCCTTTTTAGTTTTAAAAACATAGAGACCACTGTCATCATAACAGTGTCATAATATGGGCACATTTCATAACACAGGTACATGGTTTTCATTACCAACAAAGCTGGAAGTGGGTGTTATTTATTAATCCAATAGCACCTAAAGTTCCAGCCATGCTAAGTTCTCAAACAGACTAGGATCTGTACAAATATAGTACTTCCAATCTGTGTATGGAAATCATGCCATCAATAATCCCACACATTCAGAATATTCAGTAAATATCAAACTTCTGTTAAAGAATCAGAGATGGACAACAATGCTAACTAATATGGAATGAAGAGAGAATCAGGGTTGCAAATCATCATGGACATCAGTGATGTAAAGGTGAAGAAAAGTTAAAATAACTTAGCAGAGATTTTTCCACAGTAAAATTGATAGAAAAGCCAGACTTCCTTTAAAAAAAGTTTGGATATAATTTATATCATGCAATTCTGTTCTTGAGACCTCTTACATAAATCCCAAGATATTTAAAGCTTGTGAGACCCTACCTGGAACATGGCACCCAGCTCTGTGCTCCTCCACACAAGAATGACAAGGACCTGTTACAGCAGGTCCAGAGGAGGACAGTGAAGATGATCAGAGGGATAGAGTACCTCTAGTAAAGAGACAGGCTGACAGAGCTGTGGTTGGTCAGTGTGGAGAAGAGAAGGTTTTGGGAAGATCTCAAGGCCTTTCAGAACCCTAAGAAGGCTTAACAAAAGGAGACAGAGGGACTTTGTATACAGGCAGACAGTGACAGGACAGGGGTCAATAGCTTTGAACTGAAAGAGGGCAGGTTCAGATTAGATATTAGCAAAAAATTCATTATTCTGAGGGTGGTGAGGCACTGAAACAGGCTGTCCAGAGAATCTGTGGATAACCCATATCTGTAAGTGTTCAAGGCTAGGCTGAATGAAGCCCAAGCAATCTGATCAAGGGAATTACACCCCTGCCCATGGTAGGGGTTTTTGAACTGGGTGATCTTTAAAATCCCCTTCAACCCAAATAATTTAATTATTCTATGATTCTACTAAGAAGTATGAGAAACCATGGTGATGGATACATAAAAAATACCGGAGACAGGCAGAGAGAAACAGGCTGATAGAAAAGTAACAAGGTCACGTGGCATCAATCCACAGGTGATGTGTTTTGGGTGACAGCTGGTACCTGGAAGCATTCAATATATTGTAAGGCCTTTTTTTACAGAAAAGTTGGTGTATTTCCAAACATTGGTGAAAAGCAGAAACCAAGAATGGGTCAACCTCCCACAGTTCACATCTGATCCATTGAGAGTAGGATTAAATGTGATTGCCATAAATACTCATCTAGTCTACTGCCACATAAACTGATGGCAATATATATAAACAAAAGTAGCTCTATGACAGTCATTTAATCAGGTGTCACAATTTTATTAATTTAATATGTACACAAGGACAGAAGTTTTCCAAGGAGAGCTCAATTTCTGATAGGGTATGTGTATCTCTGGTTTTTTTATGTTTTTTTCTTAAGAGAAAATAACCCTGCTTTAGACACTCTCAATACTAGTGAAGCAGTTTAATAAAACAGCAAGCTCTGCAGGAAGAATGATCAGGCATTAGGTAGTGATCAAGCTAATGATCAGGCATTGTAGGTAAGTGGAGAACTATCAGTATACAGCTGACACGAGAGTTGAAAAGAGCTTACCCATCCACTTTCACCCTATTTATTTAAAAACTCTAACAGAGACAGAGAAGATCAGTGCTACCATATCAGTAAACTTAGGGGGTGACAGCCCATGTTGAAAAGTGAAATAACCTACAATTTGCTCTGTTAGTATTTTGTCAGCCAAACAGGGAGCAGAGTGTGCAGGCAGTTTCTAATTCCAATACCAGCAGGTTATGGCTACCAATCAGGCAGGAAAAGACAAGGGTTGAGAGTCTACCTGCATTTACCCAGGCAGTTAGACTCCCAGGACAGGGGAATATGAACTAGCAACAGAAGTTATTTCCCTAGCCTTTTTTTCCTTCCCTGTATTCTATTCTTATAGTGATTTTGACGTCGTGAATAGTCTGTTAATTACCAAGTTCACAAAAATTAGGGTTTCTCCTCATATACAATGTACCAGTGTCAGATCCTTAATAGAGTTTTACTATGAGTTTTAAATTTTGACTGCCTATGTCAGCAGATACCAACAACAACTAAGCTGCATGGGTGCATCCTACATACTTACCATGCCAATATAACTTAGGAAACATTTCGTGGTTGTAGCCCATCCGTGCTACTGCTGAGATTCAACGCAGTCACTTGGATGTTGTGTTGAATTTGCTTGTTGAAAGTTGTTGCTCACAACAGAAATAGATAACTTCTGGGTATTGAACCAAAAATGGATTCTATCTGTTGGCTCCCTACTGTCTCAAAAACACTAACATTTTAAAGTTCTGTAATGAGACAGAAAAATTGAAGAAACAATGTAAGATTTCAATGCATTATTTTAAGCCTTTAATGAGAATGAGAGTACATCTTGGACACAGGTCATAAAACTGGCTCAAGACTGACAACAATGCATAATGACTGTGCAAAGGAATCCCCATTATCAACCTAATAGTCAGGAAAAAATAGATTAGGATGGCACAGTGTTCACATCTGGCCTCTTGAGGATCATTTCTTAAATTAATTCTTAACACGCATTGCTGTATAAAGATGATTTGTTGAGACTTAAGGATGATTTCTTTCCCAGATATTTCAATGGTTTTAGCATGGCTGATGACATATTTCCTCCTTCGGTTGTGTGCCCAGAAAAAAAAAGACAAGAATATATTAAATGGCGTAAAAGCTCAGTTTAACAATCTTAAACTGTATTCATCAGGATTCATATACTACAGGGCAAAAATACAGATTGCTTTGAATCTTTGATAGACACAAGAAGTTCTGAATACAGGTTTTCTCTACAAGGTCCATTGAGCTTAAAAGAACCAGTCATAAAATTCCTCTGTGACATCATGGCCAGAATGAGTTTTCATTAATCCCAATGGCAACAATCACGTGAAAATTCTTGGTGCATTTTGTCCCATTTCACACAAAGTTTTATATGGGTGCCTGTTAACATGGACATCACAGAAGGGGATCAACCTATGATACTAAGTTACAGACTCCACTGGAAAAAATTATCCACGCATTTGAAAAAATAAATCTTCCTGTCCATTCTGCCAGATGGTGGGTGGTATATGCCAAAGGAGCACCAAAAGACCATTATATCTAAATCTGAAGACATTTTGTGAAAGGATAAAGAAAATATAAAGATACCAACTTTGTGCCACCTTTCATGAGGCCGGATGACATAGAAGGACAACAAATTGCTTCCATTGTGTTCATGTGGATTATCAAAAATAAAAGAAAAAAAAATAAAAGTTGGTTCCATTCCATCATGAAAAGGCTAATAATTACCTGGTCCAGAGTTGGCACAGAGAATTAAAATATTTAGCAGAAATCAGGCTTATGCAATCATGCTGCTTATTTAACATCTATTTCTCCTCCTCATAACAGCTCTTAGTCTATTCACAGTTTCTTTGTCCATGTTACCCACTGGCTTCAAGCCTTCAGTGATAAGTTTTTTGTTCCCAGTATGACATACTTGTGGCCTCCCTGTTCAGTTTAGAAGTCACAAAATTAATTAGATTTCATAAGTACTTTGAACATTAACACCTGAACCTGAAATGCTTTTCTGGTTTTAAATACTATCAGTGGTCCTTTATGTACCTATTTAAGAATGTGCAAAGACCTCCAAAACTTTTTTTGCACATAAACAATAACATGAAAGCTGTATGGCTTGTCACTTGGCTGAACTGGGATGCATTTTGCAGAGGGCCAGAATTTGGTGTGGGGTATAGATGCTCTGAGTCAAAGTCAACTAATGTCAATGGGGCCCCATCTGCTGCCTTCAGCAGACTTTGGATCAGGCTCATTGCATACTGATAAAGATCAAGCAGAAGGGAGCCTTGAATTCTCATTCTGATTTATGCTGAGTAATTGAATACAAATATAAAGACAATATAAATAACTTCAGAAAGGTCACTTGGCTAGTCAGCCTAGGAAATAAATTTAGAAGCCTTAGGTAAATGTTTAAACCAGCAGCAAAAACACTTTTTGAAGGCATGAGACAACCATTTTATCATTATGGGGTTTTTTAAGAATTACAGGCATCATTCAAAATCTACTTTTTTTTTGCATCCCTAATGTAATAAACAATCAATAGGGCTTTCCAGCACTTTTCTTATGGCCTCATCCTTCTATTGATCTCAGCTCAAAGTCTTCAGTGAAGTCGCACATATATAAGGACAGACAGACTCGGACTTAATGAGTTCCTGTATCAGCTTTGTCTGTGATATATGCAGGATTATATATAGATCTGGAAATACTGTCTGACAGCCATGTGCTGCTGCACAAGAGTGGATGGAGACAACACTCAACCTACCAGTGAGACCCACTAAATACCCTTTGGCAGTAACACATGAACCCATCTGTTAAATAGTCCAAGAAATGGGGTTGCCAATGTCTGGATTTCATTTTCAGAGGGAAGAAAAAGGAATATAAATACATGTCCATTTCCTTTTGTGTTTGACACAGCTGCTTGTCTTCCAAGAGCCAAGATTTTCTCCAGTCTGGACAGGCCATTCTGTTCTTACATTCATATCTTTGAAGATTACCTGCTCCCCAGAAATTATATCTAAATCCTACATATGTACCAAGGAAAATGAAGTCAATTTTGTATTTCCTGATCTGACATGAAACAAGCTTTGAGGGATTCCATTCTTTGGGAGTCCCAAATGGTTTAGATACCACAGGTTGTATGTGATGACATTCAAAGTCAGGAATACCTGTACTTGCACCAAGAATGTCATGGCACCAAGGCCATGGCATTAGCTGCATAAACATCAAAACTTTCCTCCAGGATACGTTAAGGAGTAGAGCCAGAAGCATGTTAACAGTCTAGGGTCCTGCTGAGGTAACTTAGCTTACTGAAAAAGTTGCGCTGTGATTGCAGAACATCTAATCTTGATTATTGATTAGGTCACTTATATTGATAATATGCCATAAAGAAGCTAAAATCAAGCCACCAAATTCACAGTTGAAAGTGAAACTGGAAGACAGCAGTGATCTTAAACCAGAATAACCCAGATTTTCCAGTTTCTATTCCAGCATTCCACCTACTAGGTAGTCACTCTCATTCTTGAGTTTACAATATTAGATTCTCTACTCTGCTTACCACAGTGAATTCCAAGCATCTATTCCCTATTTCCTGCAAAATTATAGTTTACTGATCCATTCTCTCAATAGGAAAATTTGTTTGCAGTGCAAGTCCCCAGTCTTGCCCACAATTTAAATCATATGACATTCCCGTTAAGGAAATGGCACTTTCAAGGTTAAAGATAAGAACATGATTGTTTACAAGGTTTACTTTTGACTTTGTAGCTAATACATACCTACAAAGCCTAAAAGCTGGGCAATCACTCCCTCTGTTTCTCCTGTATGGATACTATGTTCCTACATGTTTAACTGCATCTGTTCCCTGATTGATACAGTATATTGAATTATTAATTAATACAAAAACTTCAGATATTTTATACTCTTGAATAATATAAAAGGAAGGAATGTAGGTTTCCCACTCCATAAAAGTCATTTCACCTTAAACTATGTTCTTGGGCACCTGACAATTGCCTGGGAGGAATTGTGTAGGTCTGTCTTTCCAGACAGGAATCTGTTGTGTTGGTTTTGGGATTCACATTGTGCTCTGTAGAAAGAAGCATTATTTTGCTTAACTGCATTTTCTATACCATGCACAGAAGGGTCACAGCACATCCAAGACCAGTGGGAAAGGGAAGAAGGAAGGAAAGATAAGAAGAATGGCCACAGGAACCTGGTGTTTTATTTGCTCTGTCCCTTAATAAGTAATTTTTTTAATTTTTTTTTTTAATAGAAAAAGTGGAAGTATCAAGAGCTGCAAAAAAGAGGAAAGAGTGTTGAGCTCATATGAACACAGTAGGGATGACAGAGCTGGTGTTTGGGGCTGGTCAGGAAACGGAAGGAATCAAAATTCTTTTCCAAGGAAGGGAAGGATTCCTCCCAGGATGAGCCAGGACCCAGCCTTTATGGCTGCTTTATATTCATTAGTTAAAATGGATGGAGAGACACAGAAAAAGTGTATAGTTTAAAGAGGTCTTCAGTTCACCTGACTCACTGGCATATTTGAAGGAAAATGAAAGGCTGCAGAATCATTTTATACCACTGCATTCCCTTTAATTGTTTGTGATGGATGTAAAAACAACATTATGCCAGCTGTGAAGAAAGTGGATGCCAGAATACATTGGGCTGCTATGTTTCATCCTATCTACAAACCCAAATAAGCCAACTGCACAATCTTTTTAAAACACTATTTCATATTTGTGGAAAGGAAGGTAGGAAAAAAAGTTATCCAGATGCCCCAGGGAATACAGCCCCCTCTGCTTTGACTTATAAAAATAACACTGTTAACATAACTGATAATTCATACGTGATATTGCTTAGCAAATGTGAACATTTACCTCCTTTAACAGCCCTGTGATACAGGCCATGTTGGGTCAAGTTCAGCTTCTCCATAAGTACATTTATGCATCATGAGCTTGATCATCCCTCTCTGTCTCTCTAGTAGGAAAATAAAGAAAAAGTAAGTGACAGAGAGCCCTGGAAGGAAAGCTGCAGCCAAATTAGGACAAAAGCATAAGTAATCACTGCCCTTTCTCTCTTTACAATGAACTTTCTTTTGATCATTCCTGCTTTGTTAGAGCAACATTAAAAGTTTAATTCCATAACCCTGGCTCACACAAGCAGTCATTTTGCAAGCAGAAATACCCCATGAGTTTAGTGAAATTAGTGCTGCTATATAACAGATTTTTAAAAATTACCCAGGTGGAAGTCGATGGTGGTAGATACTGGCCTCATACCTCTGAAGGAAAGTTTTTCTCTTATTTTCCTTGTTACTGAAAGCCACCCACGAAATTAAGATATGATTAATTGGAACTCACCACAGTGTTGTAGGTTAGAAGCTCTGCATCATATCCTCTCCATTTTAAACTTAATAGATTAAAAACATCACACCTTGATCCTTATTTGCAGCAGACAATCACCATTTTCCATAGCATGCAACCAAATCTGCTCTGCTGTTTGCTGCAGCACAGCTGGGACAGGGAACTTCAGGAACACTTATACAGAGTGTACATTTCAGTAACACTGCCTTGTTTCTGTAAATGAAGGGTCCTCATTTTCTCCTGCTAGATGTGCAGGCATGCCTCACTAACAATTACTGAGGGTCACAGGCAAACAATTTCTACACCTACTGTACATAATAATTGTCATGAGAAATTATCTTCACAGCCTTCTAAGCTTCCGTTTGCAAACAATGATCTATATGATAATAATATCTCTATAGCTTACAATGCATACACATTAGCCTGGTGTATACACAGCACAACTTTCCATAGAGAAGTCCACATTGATCATCAAACTTTATTCCATACTTCATAGCTGGGAATAAAATGCTTGGCATGTTTTTATCAACAAAGCACTCATTTTCAGTGCCTCTGGCTGCACATTATTCTTGACTAAACGGACATGTTACAAACCTCCTACATCCCAACATATGGCTTTCTTGCATGCTTCAGAAAGAGAAATTAAACAGACATAAGCACTAATACTCTCTATTGTGCTAAATGAAGAAGATTTCATAGTATTATATCTCATAATATGGTTGCTTCAAGAGATGCTTCTTTAAAAACCAGAATATATTTACATTCAAAATTAAGCAATAGTTTCTCCCCCTTTCTCACAATCCTTTAATATGGCAGACGTGCACCTGATCATGCTGTTTCCCATGCAGCAAAGCATGTCTGTGTGCTGTTAAGTGGTAATGCATTTCATGTATATGATACCTGCTTTGCCAAGTTGCCTCTCTTTCTCTATGCATCCTGCAAGAACATTTTTAATGAGGTATTTGCCATTAACAACATTTTCATACATGCATGCTATTCATAAGAGGAAAACAAATAATTTTGCTTAGGATTAAGCTCAGTTTTAAATAACAAACTGCATTATCAAACCTCCCCCATTCCTGAGGCAGAAGCACATGGCTATGTACATACACATAGTTACACACACCCTCAGAGAGCAGAGCCCTGCATTTTCCCCTGAGTATTGTGTGTCCCCTGTAGCCCTTTAATGCTTAAGGCTTAAATGCTAAAACACTAAAAACAGGTGTACCTTGACCCTCTGAAGATCTGATAAGATCTGACTGGATCAAAGGCCAAGGTCACTTGAGTCATGAGATTGGCTGAGTGATATTATTTTTGTCATGGTTCCAAACTGTTGAGAGGTAGGACTCTGATTCTGGCACATGAGAATCAAATGATATGATAGTCTAGTTATTAAATATGACAGATAGAAAAAGCTGTATGTTGCACAGCTACTCTGTGATTAGTAGCCTATATTTTACAATGTCACTGCTCTGAATGCTGTAATACTTCCAAGACTCTTTCAAGAACTAAGGCTTTTGAATTTAAAAGAAACAATAAAAGAAGATAGAGATGAAATCTGGTAACAGCTCTGTAAGATTTCACAGCTTATTTTTCTAAACAGCATTCTATTTCAATAATTCAACTGTACGACTAGTTCTCTCCTGCTGGTTTTTTTTTTCCGTAGGACCATCTTTAAATCTTCCATTTTATTTTATTTTAATCAAACAGATGAATAAACTTCTACGGAACATTAGAGGAACGCAAAACAAGGAAAGTTATCTCTATCTTCTCATTTTCATGTTATGCTTGCAAATAGATGCAGCATTTTAAATCCGGCTCATTCCCCTACAGGTAACCTATCTTAAGAATTACAGAGGAACCCCAGCAACAATAAAAATGCCCATCTCACCCATGTATCTCAAACACTATCTTTTTAAGGTAATCAAAAGTAGAGTAGTTTGATGTTTAGCGTGGCATATCTATAACTTACACATCCTATCAGTTCATTCATCTGTAAACTAGATATACTTTTCTGTCTCCATGATGCCTTGCAAATGTTTTTAAAGGGCTTTGAGATCCACTGATGAAAGGTATTTTAATAGCATGCAGTATCACTGACATGGGCGTCTTGAGTGCCTACTTGCATTTTGAATATGCAGCCTTTTGTCTTTAGAAGGCGGCCTAAAACCCTAATTAAATCGGAAGATTTTTGTGGGCTGAGGGATTGTGCAGTATTAGATAAGTTAGCAACAAACCCATCAAGTAGTTCAGGGGGAAAAAAATAAAATGCAATCAGGTAATCTTACAATCAGCAGATAAAAGCCGAACAGAAACATATTATATAGCCTGTAACTATAATAGGCTAACACTGCATTATTTCCAAGACATAACTACTGAACACAATCAGGAAGAGAGAGAAGAACCATGAAACACTCAGTGAAATTGTGATGAGAAGGGAGAACTTGCATTCAAAACTTGGGAATTTCTGTTGTTTCTTCTCAAAGAATGGATGATTGCTTGATATAGATAATATAAATGAAATTAAAGCATGTCTGAACAAGCAACAGTTGCCACTGTGCTTAGGACCAGAGCTGGAAGGAACGACTGTTTCTGTTTTGAGTAGAAATGGGCCCCCGGTCTCTAAGAATGTGTGCATGATGTATAATAGATACCTGTCTGATATAATTAATTATATTTTTCCTAAATTTAACATTGCCTGAAGGGTAAAATCATTTTGCTTGGTGAAATCCCTCATGCCACACAAAGTCTGTGCACAAGTCAGATTTAATTGCTGTGATAAAACCACAAGAAAGACCAGGTTTGCATTAAATCTATAACCACATCTAGTGAAGAATAGCTTTAATCACCTTTGAAATGGTGACCACAAGATAATTAAAGGGAAAGTGTTCTCATTAGTAATTATCCAGGAATATCAAATCTCAGTTTATCTTGAAGTACAACTTAAAATGACTTGGCATGGTTTTAATTTTTTCCTCTATTTCTGAAGTTATGAATCTCCTAGAATTTCTTCTATGAGGGTGGGGAAAAAATCGACTTTTCCCTGTGGAATTCCACAATCCACTGTCATGCTTCCTTTCCTGTGTCTGTGCTAGTCAGAGTACCAGGTAACAGCAGTCACTTCTCATTGATACCTTTGCCATTTTCGCACTCAGGACAAACTGAAAACTGAAGCTTTTCATTCTCAATAAAGACAGCATTACTTGTGTTGCTAGGAGATGATATATCTCATTGCTTCTATCACTAAAGTCTCTTTGGTGTAGTTTCTCTGCTCCTGGTAACAAATATTTGATCTCTTGCACATGTGCTTCCAGTGGAAAAGGGAAGCAGAGTCTCACTTGAATCTGAGCAATTTCTTGCTTTAATTTGCACGTGTAAATCAGCCTTGAATCTGAGTTTTTCAAACAGCACACAAGACCACCCCAATTCTCCAGAATCAAAGCATAACTCTGACTCCAGGCTTTGACAAGAGTCACCTGTGTTATGAAATGACCCTAATCAAAGAACAGCACAGAGAGCAAATTCTCCTGCTTCTCACTTTGTTTCCTCTGTCTGACCTGTTTAACAAATCTAACACACCACATCTCATTAGGCTCAGCCTTTACTTCACTATAAAGAAAATTTAGAAGACTACATTTAAGAACATCAGATAGTGCTAACAGCATGACATGGTATGTATAGTAGGGTAAACGATTCTTTTACAGGAACTTACTTCTCTCTGCATACTTTCTCTGTTTTCCTCCTCCTTTCCTCTTTACACACCTTAACAAATATGCTGCGAGGGGGATTCTGGTCAGAACTGCTGCCTATGAAATTTCAGACAGCTTGGTTTTTGGCTTGGCAAAGATTGGTAGGGGTAGCTTTCAATATTAGGCTTATAATGAAAGGATTGTTGTAACCTTATCTATGTTATGTGGAAGAGATCAACATCACTCAATCATTAAAAAAAAAAAAAAAAAAAAGGTTTCTTTTCTTTCTTTAAATGTAATTTAGTTTTCCTTTCCCCCTTTCCCAAGTTTCATTGTGGGTTCACTGAGCTACTCTCCCCTTCAGGCAGAAATGGAAACCAGAGGAGTTGCATTCCTTCAGTCTGTTTCTGACAGCGAGTGTGGCTGCATCTAACTTAGCAGCTAAAGCCTTGCCCTACACTCTGCAGTGCAGCTGTGCAGAACTTGGCTGTTTCAGATCACAGTGCTTTCATAAAGACTTTCATAAAAATTTCACTTGGCTTGCTGCTGCTGAATTGCACTTTGAGATGGGCAAACACCATAAAAATAAGAAAAAAAAGGTACCAAAACACTTAGTGAAAAACCTTGCATTTCATCTGGCCCTGTGTTGAAATTACATGATGCTATGAAGTTTGCATGATAGAGAGGAATATAAGATTTTTTTGAACCTTAGCCCTGGTTTGCTTTGAAATGTTCACAGAACATAGCAAAACTTTCAACTGATATAAAGTGAGATTCAAGTTTCTAATGAAACCAGGCCATTTTGCATGGATTCAGGTTTCATATTGCAGGTCTCTTACAACTGTACTCTCAAAGGAATATATTCCTATCCCAAGATGGGATTTACATACTGTATGTAACTCCCCACATGTCCCGGCAAGATTATTACTTTCTTATATAGCCGTAAATCCTAGAGCTTTATGTTATGTCAAGGGAATGGATAATCCGCTCACTAAGGGCCAAATCCTACCCCTTGAACAGGCATGTCAAGGCCCAAGAGGTAAAAGAAACCCTATTCTTTGAGGAGATAGATTAGCAAGGCACGCCCTCCACGGCAGCACAGAAGATGCTCGGTTCACACTGGTGTGCCTGGGTCCCCGAGTAAGAACACGGTCAGCCCCAATAGCCACACACAGAGCAGCACAGGAACCAGCAGCCCTGCACCAAACACATCAGACCCTGGTTAGGTCATGCCAGTCGGGTCCTGACACACGTTATTCTTTTGCCTAGAAGCATCCCTGTGGCTTAAATTCAAAGAATATTGGCCAATTAAAATGGGTAATGTCAAACTGTAGAGAGGATAAACAGAAAGCATCAGGTTCTGGACTCTAGTGCTATTCTTTTGCACTAAAGGGAGATGGGGTTTTTGAGTGAAAGCAGAAGAAAAATTTAGAGCTGTACAGTATATTTTATTTTAAGGAAACCAGACTGTCTTTTTTCAGAATATGAGTATTTTCGTTGCAATTTTTCTAACAGCAATGGACATCCTGAAGAATCCAATTCTCTCTGTACATCTGCAGTTCTCTGTATACATACCACCAGCATTCCCTATGGTTTGCCTGTTTTATCTCCATAATTTAGGATTCCTCCTGCCCTGCCCACCCTGGGTGCCCTGAAGTGCATGTATGTGCATGGAGAGATGCACAAACTAAAACAGAGACTCGACAATTTCTGCATTTCCTATGGAGTATCACTCTGGGAAATGCAATCAGCCAGGAAAGTTTCCCTGTTCCAAAGGCCAAGAATAAACAAAAGTGTCCCTTCTCAGCAGCAGCCATCACATGATAGTTTGTGCCCTGCCTAAGCACTGCCCACATCAGGTGAGCCCCAGAGAGCTGGACATCACCTTGCTCAGACCTGATGTCTGACACTGGACCCAGCTTCCTTCCTTTCCCCCTCTCCCTGCCAAACCAGGGCCCTTCCAACACAGCCTTTATGTTGTGCAGGAGGGGTGTGGATAGGAAGCAATTTACTCCCCACAGCTGGTCTAATTCCTACAGGATGGAGAGACAACTGTAGTCCCTTTTCTAGACAGTTTAAGGATTAACTCCTTTTTCCCCAGTGTCTCAAGGGGGGGTGCATGCTCTCAGAGTATAGCTCTGAATATATTTAACAGCTGACTTTCAGCAGCAGCTTCACATATGAAGGGCTATCTGTCTTTAAACAAAACATAGTAACAGATTAAAAACTAAGTTCTGTGTTTAGACTCATTATTTTAGATCTGCTTCAAGTAAATAAAATCATGTCCTGTAGAGATTAACCAAAAACATAGAAAAGGAAGACCACATTGTAAAATCTTACTTCTTTCATGAAAGTGAGTAATATCTAATTGAATGTTAATATTGCAAATAATAATAATAATACATGGCACTTATATAGCACCTGCCATCTTAGGATCTCAGCACTTTTCAAACAGCTACAAAATCTCACACATGCTAACAACATGGCTTATGATCTTTCCTGCCTAACCTTTCAGAACTTTACATGCCATATGAGAGTGTTAAAACCAGGAAATGAATATGCCTGTGACTTCACAGAATTGGACATGGGTTTAGGTCTAAATCTGGTGCAAATATGTGCCCACCCTAAGTGAATCTGACCCCGGCGTGGCTACGGTTGGGATATTATTGGGGTGAGATAGATATGTCTGCATACATATTTAATTACTGTCTGAGCTTTCATTCATTTAGGGAGTGTCTTGGTTCAAGGAAAGGGAAAAAAACTTGGTTCAAGGAAAAGGAAAAAACTTGGTTCAAGGAAAGCAAAAGAGCTTGTACCACCAGAAGTTATCTTTAGCTTATTCTGAGACCCACACACAAAAAAGAGTTTGGCCAGGTTAGACAGAAGATTCATTAATGTGCCCTTGATGCAGTCTCTACCACAGGTGCTCACATAAAGCCCAGCCAGATGTAAAATCTAGATCAGAAGTTAAATTTCCTCCTGCAGGTATGTTGGCAAAGGACTTGGTGCAGAGCCCCACACATGTACACCTGATTGGTGACTGTGAGGAGCTGTAGGTGAATGATGAAGCTACATAAAAACAAAGATTAACAGATTCAACCCATGTGCTTGGCAGATACATTAAAGTGTGCAGATTGTCATTATGTGCAGGGTTTGGAAAATGCAACAGTAACTCCTGTCAAGAGGAATCAAGAATTAAATGGGCCAGACCCTGATGCCCAGCTTCTCATATGGCCTTAAGAACATGCACAGACTGAAAAGGGACAGTGGTGGATTATGGATATGGCACTAGTTTAGGAACCTGAGGTGTTGCAGTGTAGCCAGTGATCACCTATATAGATTCTCTTCATAATTCTGCTTTCTTTCCACTTCAGGGTAAACTGTCATTATAAAAATAAGAAGTATTTTTAAGGTAATAATTAGTTTCATTAAGAGGAAGTTTCTTATGAGTGATCTGTGTAATACAAGGAGACCCAGGTATGTTAGCACAACAACTCTTCATTTACCTCATTCCTGGCAAAACTGGTATTACTGACTTGGTATCAGACAAGATGAGACCTCAAAAAGTACTCTAATTTTAATATACCTTAATTTCAATAATATAATGTTCTACTGAGTACAGTAACCTGTTAATGGAAGATGTTTGTTTTCAGATATACAAATACAAAATTCAATACAAAATTATTTTAAAAATAAGAGGGAATATCTTTCTTTCTTTCTTTCTTTCTTTCTTTCTTTCTTTCTTTCTTTCTTTCTTTCTTTCTTTCTTTCTTTCTTTCTTTCTTTCTTTCTTTCTTTCTTT
>NC_031774.1:49283514-49405436 GCF_001522545.3 Parus major
TCCTTCCTTCCTCCTCCTTCCTCCCTCCCTCCCTCCCTCCCACTACTATTCTGGACATTTAACCCTCTTCACACTTAACTCTTGTGTTATTTGGAAAATTCCAAATAAAGCACCTACTTCCAAAAGCGACACTATCCAATCAGGGACCAGAAATAAACCAGGTGAACAGTCACAAGCTAGGAATAACTAAAAGTAAATAATCATAGTGTTCAAATTGCAGATAATTCATAGGGTACAGTTTGCTCACAAAAATAATTCAGCAGACAATTACAAATAATGATCTAATTTGGGAAAATCACAATCAGCTTGTGTGCATTACATTTACAGAAGAGCTGAATTTGCTGGATGAAATATTTGTTATGAAGAGTTCAACCAGTTCCACTATTTACTTCCCAGAGTAGCTAAATCCAAAGAGCACACAGTGGAAACCACTGCAGAAGGGAAATATTTACATATTATCTATGTTAGAAGTGTGCAGTGAAAGTTGGAGAGAACACACAGCTAAAAAGGCATGCTAATCACCCTGGAAATCATAATGCAAAATTAGCATGCAATAGATGCTAAATGGCAAGCAAATAAATGCAGACACGTGACCAAACCAGGCCAGAAAATTCCAGATCACTATCTTACTTCTTCACTGATAGTATTTATTTCATGAGTAGGGGAATGGAATGGTGTTGCCACTATTATTTGAGGGCACAGACCAAAATATCAGACTCATTTGGCTTACACACACACACACAAGGTTCCTAATTTCTGTCCCATAGAGACTGACTGATGTTACTAAGTTCATACTAGGTTCATACTAGAACCTGATGGAGTGCAAGGTGTTTGGAGATGACTGTGCAAAAATCTGTGAACTGCCCTGAAATTTTGAGCCCTGCTTAGCAAAACTGAAATACAATTGCTATTATACCACATTTTGTTTTGGTTCTTCCAGAAGACATGGCAAGAAATGTAGTGGGATACACAGACATTGTTAGGAAGTCAGATTTAACCTTCTGTTCTGGGTGAATCTGTCCTTGTTACATTTTAAGATCTTTCTTTGCAGGAGCTTGCCCTGTCTCATCTGACCTGAGAGATGTCAAAGTACACCTTCCAGACCAGAATATTCACTTCTGACCTAGCCTGGGCCAAGTCTTAGACCAGAGGATATTTATTAGACAGTTTCAGAGCTCTGAACAAACTTACATTGTCCCACAGCTTTAAGTAGTGAATTTCTCATGAACAATATCATGTCTCAATTTCACAATCCCTATTATAGACTTTATTTATAATGCCTTGTGGAAAAATATTCTTAAAGCAACATTGAAGAAAGGAGCTTAAAATGAACATATGTGGAACTTAATAAATTATAGCATTTCTTGTTCTCCTTTTCCCTCTTGTTTTGTTTCCCACGTTTTGGGACCAATCCCATTCAGACCAGGTTCAAATAAAACTGAATAAAGATTTAGGAGGCAGTTTGGTATCAGTCCCATTTTAGCAGTACTATTCTTACCACACCAGGATGTTATGTAGTTTCATCTTTTTCTCTTTTTGAACACTGGCCATCATTTCTGCCTGCCTGCTTTGCTGCATGGAATTTGATATGCAAGTCACAGAAGTGTCCCAGATTTGGTTTTACCAGAAAAAAAGTGAGTTTTCTAAAGACCCCATAGCCACAGCATTGATATTTCCTACACCATATGGCACAGGAATACTCAGTGGGAGTTGAGGCAGAAGAATCCTGGGTGAGGCTACATGAAGCTACAAACACCATTTGAAAACTGAGTTGTCTCACCACTCTGACCAGAGACTCTCCACAAACCACTAATAAATGTACTCCAGACCACAGCTGGGGAAAGGCTGAGATAGACAAATCATTTAAAAACCAGAACATGCTCTTCATTCATAGGGCTTTCTTTAAAGGGGAATAAAAATGAGGCACAGTGTCTGACAAAGCATTTCCTTTAGACAATACAATACTTACTTTTAATTTATAATCCAGTTTACTTGGCAAAAATTACTCTTCCTCCTCATTTCACTGCTATGTACTTTCTTGCCTCTACAAGAAGCCAGCTGGTCACCACTTTCTGCCCTAGAGGTAGCTGCTTTTCACTGGTGCTTTATATTGTTGTGAAGTGCTTAGGGATTTACAAGATGGAAGACACTATAAATGTGAGAAATTGTGGAGCTTGTTAAAGTTATTACAAAACTTCCACTTTGTATTAGTCAAATCTTTTCACAGCCACTTTACCACTGAAGTCATCAAAATGTCATCCATCCTTTCAACTTAGAAAGAGGGCTCACCAGATTCATTTAAATGGCATTAGCCATCCTAAAATTCTGTTCAATTTCAATGACTGATGCCTGCACCCAGTTTATCCTGTTTTGCTCATGTTGTTCAAATTTCAAACTGTACAGAATTTGAACTCTCCCTGAAAGCAATGTTGGTTAAACCCAGTCAAATACAATTATACCATCATTAAAAAAAACAAAAAAAACCAAAAAAAAACCTAAACACGAGTCTGAAAACAAAGAAACTTAAAAAAAAACAACCCAGGTTGTTCAGATAAATCTATGTCTTAGTTACCCTTTACTTCTCTCTAGATCTTGCTTGTGTCAAATCATGAATGAAAAAATTTGATTTACAGCTCAGGACACCATAGATAAAAACAATCATTACAGCATATGCACGTACACAAAACCTTCACCAGCTTAAGTTAGTCCAAATGGTCCAGTGAGGAAACAAAGAATTAACTAATTCATTGTGTGAGCAGCCTGCTGGTCATTAGCAGCTCTACAGAATGAGACGTCAGCTTAACTAAAACATTATTGTTGAAGTAAAAAAAAAAAAAAAAACCACCACAATTATGACATTCAATTATTCTATTAAGTGAAATTAACTATTCTTCTTGTTCTTTGAAAAGAGCAAGATGAAGCACAGGATCCAAATAATTAGGTCAGCAGCAATGAATTCCGAAGAAAAGCCGTCTAGACTTCTATTTTCGTTTTCAAATTTGAGTGGTCGGGTTTTGTGTGCTTGTGTGCATTTGCTGCTTTGAATTCTCAGGGTGGTCACGTTAATAAGTTTGCCCCAGCAGGTAGAGTGAAGCCTGGATCAAGGTGTGGCGTTCCCGCTTTGATGTCGGCTGTCACGCTCAGCTGCCTCTCGATCTCTTTGGCTGCCATCAAGTCTGTTGTTGTGGGAGACCAGGGAAAGCAGGGCTGTTCTGCTGTGTGGCACAACTCAAAGGAGGGTCACTTCAGGTATGCTGTGACGGGTTATGGTCCTAGGCAGCTAAATGGACAAGGAGACCATAACTTGTAACAAACTTTTTTTTAAAAAGGCATTGATTTTCACTGGGCTTTTAGCAGGGGCCACAGAATGTTAGAGCAACAGCAATTATTGAGGTCTGTTTGTAAAAGGTCCTGCAGAGTGTAACTATACAGAGGAATGGCAATGGTGGACCAAGATAAACAGTGAGTTGGCAGGTATTTAGAGAATTAGAAGCACAGTTCACAAAAAGGTTATAGAAGAAAGGTGTGTGAGGGGGTGTAGAGTGGAATAAGGCTTTCTTCAACTGGGAATTTGCTGGACATTCCAGAAACAGAACACTTTAAAGGCAATATTTCCCCAGCTTTTCTGTTCCTACAAACACTAGTAACTAATAGCAACTGTCTGCAAAGCAAGATGCAAAAGTGAATGAGCAGTTTAAAAGGAAGAATGCAATACTAGCCTTTCCTTCAGCACAGGGAGGTCTGTTTCAAAGGGAAGCTCAGTAGGTGCAGTCTATTATTTATTAGTGTGACTAATGCAAGGAACTCCCATGGCTCACACAAGGAAGTTCTTCCCTGCTTATCTCAACATTCTGTAGGATAAAACCTTTCATGCATGTTGTCCTCAAATGTCAAAAATGTTTTCATCTGAAAAAGAGGGTAGAAACCAAGTAGACTCATCTTAGAAGCTGAATCATCATGCTGTATTTCTGAGATGGTGCTATGATGCAAACTGTGACTGCTTTCAGCAGCACTGAATGCTGAAGATTTAAAAAATTCAACATTTTAACACAAATGTGAAAGCTTCTGTTTACCAAAGACTTCATCTCTTTCTCTTATTTTCTAGTCTTTACCCAGGCTGGTAAGATGATGAAAATTTTGAAGTGATAACTGAATGAGTATGGGACTTCTGAATGGTCATTTACTCTTAAAGAAAGTAGCAGGGTGAAAATGAAAAAAACAGCCAGGAGCCTAAAAAGCCTTTCTAAAACTAAACATCAGAGCAACCCTTCTGCATTTCTACTATTCTGTGAAAGTTGGCACCTTAAGACAAATGTATAGCTAAGGTCAAAAGCAACTTTTCAAGGCTGCCTGGAACAAGCAAGCATATTCATCCAATGCCAATAACTTCTGAGAATCTGTGGAGGAATATGAGCTGCCACACATAATCCAAATTGAAACTACATGGCTTTTTTGACAGCATAGTGAACAATACCAGTGGTCACAATAAAGCCTACAATTTGAAAACAAAGCTGAAAACCATGAAAACACCAGTTAATTTATTAATAACTTCTGTGGTTACATATGGTAAAACAAGGAACTGGTCTGCTACCCAACCCCAAAGTCCTGCACATGGAGTCTCCATCATTGCACAATTGCTTCATGCTCCTCATCATGGGACCCACAGTTTTGCATCCTCCTGCTCCATGGGTCATGCAGCTCGGACTGTCAATTCCTCATTTCACATTTAGTAATTTCATTTTTGCTTTTCTATAAGCCCTGGAAGTGACTTGGGACTGGAGTAGTGGGAGATCACTTGGCATGAAAGGTGCTCTGCTGTACAACATGTAGAAGTGAATCAGCCCTGCCATGGGGTAGCAATAAATGAGTTTCCAGATCTTAGAGAAGTACAAGACATGATATTTCTCATCAGTTTCTCAAGAAAATACAACAAAGTTTTCTGCAAGAAAAAAAAAATGTGTATCATTAAGACAGACTTAAAACACATTTTCAAAAGAAAATTAATATTTCAAAGGTGTAGAAAATCCATATCTAACAATAATAACAGAGAGTAATATATACCATTGACTTAGGAATTGTGTATCCATCAGCAATGGCTTGTAGGAAATGATCCCATGATTCAGTGTAAGATGAGAAGATGTTACAGAGCATCATGTAGTAGCACAACACCACTTTAGTTGTTTGTTATTTGATGCATAATTGGAGTAAACTGCCAAGAGTTCTTCAGCAAGCTTCAGCCACAAGATACACAGAGTAATACTGTGGTCAGTTCAGTTCCTGAAGTCTATAAGTAATCTTATTTGTACTTTCTCTTTTTTTTTTTTTTCCCTTGTGGACTGTAAGTGTTCATTATTTTATCAATGTTAACAATGGAATAGATGAGTAAAACTTCCAGAGGCATCTAAATGACTTAAGGACAATAAATCCCATTGGCTTTGGATTCTAAGTCAATTAGATGCATTTGAAAATTCTACCTTTTATCTGCATGCTTCATTAGTCAGATTTATTAACCAATCATTTAGGAAGGAAAAGGCCAGAGCAAAAAGATCCCCAAAGTGTAAAATTTACAACACTGCTATCTATCCTCACCGATTGCCCAAGTTTAATTCTCTAATTTAATTCATTAATTAAAGAATATGCTAATTGACTGAAAAACCCAGGCAGAGGTTTTTCTCTGAGCTCTTTCCCGTTGAGAAAAATGGATCCCAGTTCCTAACAAAATACACATATCAAGCATAAGGCCATTGAAATTATTTTCAGATCTGAGCTCATGTTTAGCACAGGAGTACTTATCCCTACTGAATATACTATTTTACCTGAACTTTCCCAAGAAATGGGGTTTTCATAGTTTGCATTTCTCATCTCTCATAGTTCTCTGGCCCATTGCATTCCATTGTCAGCAAGTTTATTCCAAATATTTTATCCTGAGCTATTTTCCACTCATTTAATTTCACTCATTTTACTTGATCTGTATGCCCTAGTGCTACCTAAAATAATTCCTCAATGCTTTCGCCAAGACTGAGACAAATGGACGAAAAGCTTCAAGAACTAAGAAAAGCATCTCTGCAGAGACAAGTGTTTGTGCTTCACAGTAATTCCTTTTTTCCATACAGCTGACATCTCTGCAGGTAGCTTTTTTGCCTCTGGGCAATAGGGTCGTAGGTTCATAGTACAGCAAAGGGGGAAGGCTGGAGAACTTCCTTTCCTCTTGGCCCAACACAGCTATGCTCTGTATTTCTCTACTGTTCCCATCTGCTACATAAACATTTAATAGCCCACAACTGTGCTGAAAAGCTGATAAATTCTGACACATTGGCCCATTTTCTCATTTAAGACTACAGTATGAAATAGTATATGGCCTTCTGTGAGAGAATGCATTCAGGTCTCATCCTTAATTTTCAAATGTTTTCAATATAAAATCTTTCGGATTCAGAGACAAATATCTCACAGAAACTATTGACCTCACACTCATGATGAAAAAGAAATCAAAACCCCCCAAAAAAGCATTGGGATTATTTTCCTGTGAATATTTCTGTCTATTTACAGTAGATCAGAATTAGTAAGAGAGATAGAATGGAGGTTTTATATCATCAATTTAACATTAATTACCTAAATCTCTTTGAGGACATGTAACAAAAAGCCCCCGACATTTGTGTCACAAAGATTATTATAACATATTGCCAAGTCATAGCATTGCTGCACTGGTTGATAGAATTCAAATTCAAATCCAGGCTAAAGATGCTACAGCTGTCACCCTTGCCCAGAAAAGCCCTCTTAGGTTCAAAAGTTAGCCGTCCTCCTGCCTGCCTCCACCAAATCAGCTCCTGATCCCTGGAGATTACTAATCCCGACTTCTCTGCACATAGTTGACAGGAAGAATAAAGCTATTGTGCCTTCCTAATAATTCAGGCTAATCACATATTTATAAAAGAAAATTAGGAAGAAGCGATTAACTCCTTCCAGTTCAGCCATTGATAGTACAGAGTTTATAAAGAGGCAGCTGGGATAGCTTTAAAATGTGTTTAAATTTTAACACAGTGTTATAAAATAATAAATGTTTAAATAACTATGTTTTGGTTTAGCCTAGTTGCCCAATATTGTGCCACTGTCACCAAGGAAACATGGAAAAGGGAGGTGACAGAGGCTTGTTTTGGATGCATGTAACCAACTTGAAATTGCAGCTATAATGCATGGCTGTTCCAGTTCAGGTGTCAACCCTTCTGAAGGAAAAGCATGTTGCAAACAATTGTAACAGAAAATTGGCTTGAATCTCTGCAAGTATGGAAGGATTCCCATCCTTGTTTTTTGTGTGTTTTAAAATGCTATGAATTCTAGAATGATCCTGCAGTGATTCTAAAATCGCATTTTATCTGAAGCACAACACAAAACAAAAAAATGGGTACTGCTTTTCAGTGTTTCCAGTTCCTATCAGTTCAGTACTAACAGAGTACAGGTAGACCTGAAAATGACAAACCAGAAAAGCCTGAAAAAACCCAGAATCTGGTGAGTTGTCATGGGCTTAGACAGGAGCAGTTCCCTCATCCCTGTGTTCCTGGTATTCCCTGTATCTCCCACAGAGGTATTGATTCACTCATTTTTTTCTCAAGATCCCATTTGAGGAGAGGCTGGGAAGTGCTCAGTGACATCAGTGTGTAACAAAGTCACGGCCACACTGCACATTTCAAGAAAAAATCAGTGTTCCAGCAACTGTGGCTCATGGCATGAAAGGTCCTCTAGCAAGGGAGCAGGGAATGAGCATGTTTAAAGAGAGCAATATGCTAGAGGATAATTATTACTGAAGCCACCCTTATATTGTCCTGTCCCTAGCAGCAAGCAATTTAAAACAGTGTCTTCTCTGCAGTAACACCTTTAAAAATAAAGTGATATGCATATTTTTGTTTTTGTTAAAAGTCTTTACTTTTATCAGGCACCATACACCATGAATATTGTCAAAAACTAGTAACTTTTAAATTCTTGCCTACATTCTGGCAATCTATTCATCCAGAAAATAAATGATGAAAATTTTACTAATTCTTTGAATATCAACCTTTAATCTTAGCCAAAAATAGAATGAAAATACATTATTTCTATGGAAATCACGGTATGTTTCAGGCCCTTCCTTCCCTTTGACCCAATTCCATCTTTATTTCAGTTTTTATTGAAGCTGTTATTTAAGAGGAGTGGAAAGTAGGAAAGACAGACAGCCAAAAAGAGCAAAGAACCCAACCATACTCAGAGTTTCTGCTCATAGCAAGAAAGAGCTGAGGTTGTGGATGCAAACACAGAGCCCTATTGGCAAGGGTAGGATGTTTGTATGGGATGAAGGAACTGCAGGTTCAAATCCTTACTTTTTGAAATGCCTCCATTTCACACTGCATTAGAAGAAATCTGTTGATATCTTTAAAAATGTACTGAAATTTCTGATTTTCATTCTAATTTCAGAATAAAATTTGCAGCACTGTATTTCATTCTACCTGTTTTATCACTGGACAGAGTTATAGCACATCTCCAGTGGTGTTTAAGAGAGAAACACAAGGCTCGGAGATCCTACTTCTGAATCAGGATGTGTTTTATCTGGGAAAACCTCTGTATTTCTAATGAAAGCTAAAATCAATGAAAAAACCTAAAAACTTATAGAGCTCTAATGCATTTTAGCTAGCAAAAATAAATCTCATTTGCTTATCCTGAGTAGATAATGGGTTAAAAAATGGTTCAGCACTGTTTACCACTCATTCTGACACCATTTGAAGAATGGATTATTTTCTTTCATTTTTCTTTCATTTTTCTTTCATTGTTCTTCCTTTTTCAGTCGTCTCAGAAGGCTGTATTTATGTGTGAATGTATTTCTCCTTGCCCTTTGTGCTTCTCTCACTCTTCTTTCCTTCTCTCCTTTTCACAGAACCGTACAGAATGCTTGTCATCCAACTATTGGTTTGTTTGGTCATTGACATAAATGGCTTTAAATTGAAATAGAGTAGGTTTAGATTAGATATTAGAAGATATTCTTTACTCAGAGGGTGGTAATGCGCTGGAACATGTTGCTCAGAGAAGTTGTAGATGCCCCATACCAGGACGTGTTCAATGCCAGGCTAGATGGGGCTGTGAGCAACCTGGTCTAGTGAAAAATATTCCTACCTGTGGCAGAGGGGTTAAAAGTAGATGACCTTTAAAGTCCCTTCCAACCTAAACCATTCTATGATTCTATAATGCCCAAAGAAAATAAAAGACATTCCAAAATAAAATGTGAAAACTAGAAGCTTACAATGACCTCTTAGTATGAATGAGCAAGAGAAGAAAGTGAATGTTGAGCAAAACAGTCTTGTTTACAAACATTTATCTTCAATTATTAAGTATTTATGGAGGAAAATAGCCGTAGATACATGATTGGCAAATTGGCTTTATGTTTAAATAATGTGTCTAAAGTTTGACTGAGCATGGAAGTTCATCTTTAAATAAACAAATGGTACCATAATGTTACAGTCATGAAATATAAACAAGCCACAGTCATGGTATCTGCCTGCCACACTAAAGTTGTGCAGAAGCATCTGAGTTTTCTTAAGCTCTTTCAGTGAACTGTGAAGTGGTTTGTATCAAGGAAAGTCACTGAAGTGTGTTACACTCACAGCTTTTCCTTTCATTGCATCTCAGTACCAAAGTCTGCTGGTGAACTGAGGTTCCTGGGAATGGAAAAAAAAGGAGCATTTCCTAATGTTACCTGGAAACCAGATAACTTTATCTCTCCAAACACTTCAGTTCTTCAGCGCTCGTTGTGGTACCACACATAATGTGCCTCAGATGCGATACCCTCTGAGGTTCCAGAGACAGTGGCAGAAACAGGCAGGTGAGCAGGGAGTTTTGTTTGGCTGATTTGCTGGGTTTGTCTCTGTGGTTGAGCCCGTTATTACAGTGTGAACTGCTGGCTGCTGTCCATCTGTCTGGTCCCTATCCCTCATGGTAGCGCATTTCCACTGCCAAGCATCTCATCCCTATTTCGCTGTTATGAGGCCTGATAGTCACAAGAGGATTTTCTATTTGCTTCTTGGAGAAGTCAGGGTAGAAAGGTGGTACATGCAAATCTGAAAAGATTTGGACTTGATAACTACATTGAGAAAAATATTCTAGAATATATGAATTATTGCCTGTTAGGCCATAAACAGATTTGTTCTGTGACTGGAACGGTGAGAGAGAAAGCTGCAGACTTTCTTCAAAGGACAAATATTACTTGCATGCTCAGTAATGCAGGACTTGGGAAAGAAACCAGTTCTGCTTTCTCACGTCCCCTTCCCCTCTTCTAAACCTTGCTCCTGTAGCAGATGTAGCTACCAACCCAATATTACCTACCTGCTCATGTCCATGGCAATCCATTGCTTTGTTCTGTGCAACAATGAACGATTTGAAAGTGTGAAGAACACAAGGAATCAGATCTAAAGCATTTTAAGAACTTATCAGACCACATTACAAACAATGGAGTGTGCTATGGAAAGCATTTTTAGCTGGGGAATGCAGATGAGAAAACACAGGGATCGAGCAATTAAAAGCCTTGATTCCCCCCTCCCACCTCCAGCATATGGCAGGAAATTGGACCAGAATCAAGTGATGTCTTTCCTTGGTGGAGTCTGACTTCTGACCTCTAAGACAATGGAGTCACAAGCTATCCTGAGGCTTGATTGAGAAGCCACTTCAACATTTCCATAAGTCATTCTGCCATTGCAGATCTGTCACAATTTTGTCATAAAGTTTGCAGAATTCTGTTGACATTGTGTCATCTCAATAAATGCAAAGGGAAAAAAAATGAGTCGGGGCAGGTGCGAGCACAGATTTCAAGTCTAATGCGTGGGCTGCTGCATGTCTTCTGACATAATCTAGGCTCTCATACTTGATGTTTTTCTGGAGCCGTGGTGAACTCTTCCATCCTTTAAAGCAATCAACCTCATTTGACTAATTTGAGAAGAAAAAAAAAAAAAGAAAGAAAAACACTTCACTTCCCCTCTCAAAGCATCCTCGGCCAACTTGGATCTTTAAAAAAAGTAACTTAACGATTTGGGACCTGGTTGTCATTTACATGAAGGTCACTTCACACTGATCTGGCTGTGTAAATGGGCCATAAGTTACTTCTACGCCCACTTGAAAGACCTCTTGTGCTTGCCAGAATGATGTAAAATAGCCTCAATGTAAGTGAGAATTCAGGCTCTTATTTTTAAAGCACTATCCCTTTATGGCAATGCATCAGTCAAGCACATTATATTCCACTCATTATCCTAATGGAAGCCTGAAGCTTGTAGAAGGCAAACAAAATGGCCACTGACAGCATTACAGCAACAGCAGCCAGGAGAGGCATGTTCCACTGCTGAAGGATGCACAGCTTCCAAAATACCTAAATAAAATACTTTTAACACCTGACTAGCTCTATTGACTACTTGCTTCAACACATCATCAGACTGGTCATTTCAGGCCCCTTTTGTCACGGGAAGGTGCAACTCACCAGGATGCAAGACATCTGCTAGTATGAGCTTGGTCAGACCTTTCCACGACTGCAGCCTTAGTGATTGTGTTTCTCTGCACTTGGTCCAGCTGTGCTGGGATGGTATTTGTGCAAACAAGGGGACCAGCACAGCAGCTAAGAGCTGCAGCTGCCTCAGTTGACCACTGGGCCCACAGCTGAGAGGCTGTTCATGCCATTCTGTACACCAGCAGCTTGGTGTGGCTCAGTTTGCACAGAGGCCTTGACAGCTGTAATGGTGCCTTTGGATTATGTTTAATAGGAGCCAAATTGAAATTACTTGTACTGGAGGGGCTAATGAATAAGCAGCAAACAGGAAGAATCTTCAGAAACTTTGGAACTGATGAGATTTCCCAGCAACATGAATGGGTTTCATTGCTTTTTACCTTACCCTTCAGTCACCCACCTGGTGGTATTTGAAGAGAGATTTAATATTCTCTGTAGAAGTTACATTTCTGAAGTGAATTCTTTGTGCAAGAAATAGAATGAGGTAAGATAGGAATGAAACACAAAAGGCAAGAATTGAGAAAAAAAATTGTTTAGGTAGAGTTTGGTGGCTTTATTACATTTAAATGCACTCTAAACCCAAAAGAGAGCTCAAAGGGGTTAGAAACAGAGAGCTCAAACTAAATTGTGAGAAAAATAATTTGAGCCCAGTCCAGACTTCAGTTTTGTGGGCCCTGGGAGAGCTAACACATTCAGAACCCCAGGCAGATGCCTCCCAAATCTCCATCACTAATCCCCTAGAAGCCTTCTGTTATTCTCTCATCTCCATCAGGCTGAAACAAACCTTCTCACCTTTGTGTAGCTCCCAAAGCAGGCAAACCCAAACTCTCTCTTAACTTTTGGAAGGAGATGGTGAAAACAAAACCTACATTAACTAATTTTAATCAGTGTCTATTATTCCCACTTGTGCATCATTTCAGTCATTGACATGGTATTTAATAAGAATATTCCATTTAATACCACCATACTGTAACTTTCAAAACTAAGTATTTCTGTAAAAGGACACAGACAAAAAGCCAATTTGTTCCAACATCCATCTCAACCATTATGCATTTGACCTTTATTCCCCTTATTCCTAATTTAAGGTCTCTTATTTATCTCCCTAAGCAGTAGACTTGTATAAACCATATTCCATTCCCTTAGAAGTACTTATCAACCAGGGAATTTAAATTTTGATTTGGACTTCTTTATGTGCAAAATAGGAAAAACAGAATATCCATGTATTACTGCACCTCCAAAGTATGAGTGTTAATACCTTGGAATATTCCTAGATACTTCTTTAAGATACAATGGGAGCTGCCTGACAACTGGGAACTTTCAAGTGCCAGTGTTGAGTCTGGTGGCCCTTGAGGTTTTTGCTACATGACCAAGAGATGAATGGGGCCATCATGAGGCTGCTGGGCAAACTGAGGAAGGAGACATCACTGGAGCTTTCGACGTGTGGGCAGCTTCCAGCATCTCACACCAGCCCTGCCCTCTGAACCATACAGTATTTACCTGATGGCTCTCAGCTCTGAGCTAGGACTTGTAAAATGCAGGCTGTAGGGTAGGGAACTTCAAGGAGCTGTGTCCTCAGCCTACCAAAAAGCCATTCTTTGTGCAGTCTTCTTTGTGTAAATGCAGATTGTCATGTCCAGAAATGACTATCATGAAAGTCCAGGAGGCAAACAGAAGTAGCAAGGCACGAATTGTCATAGATGACATCACTACAGCAAACACTGAACATCCCATGTCATCTGAGGCACTTTCTTCCATATCTTTTATATGCTGGGAGTCCAAAGCCAACTCAAATGCCAAGAAGTGCTTTTCTTTAGAACTGCTTTTATATTTGAACAAGAACTGTTGTTGGAATAAAACACTCTGCTTACATTTGTCAAGACAAAACTGAATTTCTTATCTGGTGTAATAGCTGGGTTTTTGGTTTAAAGGCCAGAAGGGAATACACAGTGATTTCACTAAACTCCTCAAAAGCGTAGTTCTCTTGTTATTCTTTGTTTCCTTTCTCTGAGGAACAACTGCAGTTGCACCACGTACTTCATAAGTCTTTTGCAAATTCAACATATTTTATTTCAACCTCATCCAGGCATCCTCCTGCCCATCATAGCACTCTTATCATAAGAACAATACAAGTTTTAACTGAAAGCAAGATCATCCTGAGGTGACTACTTATGTTTTGTTAATAGTCACATTGAATTCACATAGACAATAAAGTGACTTTCTATTGCCCAGCTCCTAGCAGAAGGACAGGTGTTTCCATTGCTTCTCTGGTGTCTCCTTGACATTCCTTGAAGTGGGCAAGAAATTCCAAATTAAAGTGCCAAGTGAAGGAAAAGAAGTTAGGAAATAATCCAAAGAGAAAACGTGACAATAATAATACACAAACTGAAGGCATCTGATCACTGTTTGTGCAGTCAGCCTGGGAGAGGTGCAATAGATTGATCTGGTTCTGCTCCTCAATACAGATTTAATATACCCCATTAGTCACTACACAGAGTTTGTGCTGTGTCTAGAAAGGGTGCTGGAGGCTTCTGTTCTTCTGGCTTTTCTGTTTTGATGTTGTTTCTGCAGACACAAAGAAAGAAAGGAAGAGAAAATATCAGTGCTGAGAATGCCTATTGTTCATGAAGTAGCTTGGCACAGACCAGAATTATGAGAAGAAAAACTGCAGAATGCAAGATGGGGTGGGACACAGGGAGCTTGTGTTCCAGAATAGCACCAGTGTCACCCTCTCCTCCCTCCCTAGCAGGAACACAGAAATGGCCCCAGCTTGCCCTGCCCAGATACAGAGCTTCTGGGAGCAACAGGCAGCCCTGGACACTTTTTGCCTTTACATATATGAAAGACAAAGCTAGAGATATTTTTTAAATTGTTGAGTGGAAGTGCAGCATCAGCTTTTTATCCTCCCTTTGGCTGAGTGGTCCCATGAACAAGCCTCAGTTCTCTTCTGGGACAGGATAAAGAGACAGATATGCCCCTCTACTGTTTTTTTAAATATCCAGAGGATATTTCAAAACTATAATTTTCTTCTCTCACTCTAATTTTTTTACCTGTTTACCAAACCTGGGACTCCAAATAAGCTTATTCCAAAGGAACAGAGTTCTGATTTTACTGACAGTTTTCTCTTACTCAATTTACCTGCTGCTGCTCTGTTATTGTATCCATTCCTGTTTTTCAATCAAACACCCAAACAGCCAGCCTCCCAAGAACACACCACTCCAGATTCACTTACTGTCATGACTTAATAAGCTCCAGCTCCAAAAGGTGTTTTTCTCATGAGATTTTTTTTGAATCAAATAAGTGTCTTCTTTCCTGCAAGTACTGGTGTGATTTGTAACTTAACCTGTCATAGTTCAGACTAAGGGGCATCTATCTCTCTGCACATACAGAAACCTAGGAAAAAAATCAGGTTCCAGCCCTCTGCTACCCATGCAGCTGCTAGGACCATCACCCAGTCAGGAATTAGCAGCAGACTGCACAAAACAGTGGGAAATAAAATTAATGCTGATCATAGCAAATTCCAATGCCAACAAAAAATAATGAACAGGGCATACCCTCATCACTTCCTAGGTGAGTAGTGCTAACTATCACCAAGATCTCACTGGAGGACATTACACCATATTTTTCCTCTTATTCCATTCTTATTCTATTTCTGTCCACTGTTCCTTCATTCCTTTTTTGGGACAGGACAGGACAGGGTAGGATAGGACAGAACAAGACAGGTCTCATAGCAAATTAAACCCTGTAATTTATGCCATAATGCCTATGAAATTGGAAATATTTCTGCTGGTAAATAGACAAGTTGTTAAATTTCTTTTTCTTTTTTTTTTTTTCATAAAAGTTAGCCATAGGTGGACAAAGGTGAGTTAATTCTAATATTGGCAGCTGAGTTACACATGCTATGCACACACACATGCACAAAAATCCTCATTATTAAATCACAAAGCAATTAAAAAATTAAAAATTTCATAAGACCCTACATAAAAGAAATACAAGTGTTTAATGATGGATTATAAAGTGAAAGTGAGAAAAAAGTAAAAGCTCAGCTGTCTCAGGGGCTTCCCTTGCAGCCTGTGATACTGATTTCTGTCTTCACCCTCACACAAGCCGCAAGAGCTAATAAATTCCTGGCTCCCCTGCCTGGGAGCCAAGGCCGATTAATATCTGCCTACCTTGTTACCTAATTCATTATGGAATAGCAGTTAATTTGATTTGATATTATTTTAATAAAATTCTGTAATATATTAGATTGTTTCAGGCTATCAAAATAATTTTCCAATTATTACGGTTACTCAAGCAAGTCTTTTTTTCCCTTCATGAGCGGCAGTTGGTCTGACTCAGAATACATTAGCTCCTACAGCTTCATCCTGGCCAGAGGAATACGAAGTATATGCATGATTACACCAGAAATATTATTGCCAGTAATGTGAGCTTGCAGATCAAGGCACAGAGTCCAGATTGATGTGCAATTACAGGCCCCCATGATGTCATGACATTGCTGATTGCTCTTCATCTACAAATGAGTTAATACATTAATATACATATACACAGTTACACATACACATACATGCAAGCATGCATGCATGCAAGCCTCTGTTATTTTCTGTATCCTGATAGTAGTGTCTGAGGGGCAACAATACATGAGGGCAATGGGGGATAGATGCTGCATCTCACAGAAATTTGTGTTACTTACTCATGGCATGGACAGCGGGAGAGGGTGGATGACTTTTGCAAGCTTGTGGGAGTTGCCTTTTTTTGCTGCCATTACTTTTGACCACTTCAACAGATACAACACAGGCTTTATATTCCATCTGAGGAAACAAACGTCAGGCTGCTCTTTTCTCTTGGTTATAGCAAATGCCTAAGAGACAGAGAAAAGAAAGGACATGGGTGGAACTTGATTGAAATAGGAAAAGGCAGCCTAGACAAAAGAGCAGGTGCAAACACAGCCATTCCATTTGCAGATGTGCTGAATGTCATAACATTTCTGCCTAGGTACGTGAGAGCATCTTCGTCATATGCTTATGGGGTTGAGAGGGTGGCATACCAAACACCTTCATGGCTTGATCCTAGTCCCACTGGACTGGGCCATCATCTTCATTAGGGGCAGAACTGGGTCTGCATTATTAAATTTACAAAGTGCAATCAACAGCAATAGAACTGATTAGCTGCTAGGTCTCACCCTTTCCACAGTACTTCCTCAAGGGGTTTCTGTTCACACTAACATACAAAATAGCTGTACTTCCATGCTGTGAGCAATAGGGTCCTGAATTCTAAATGGTGGAAGATGTTGCTTGTTTCTCAGCAATAAGAGCTGATGGGACCAGTTGCCTCTCTTTCAGACCACCATTCCATTAACACCATGGCACAATCCCTGAACTCCTGAAGCAGTCTGTCACCCTGCTGGGGCTCATCCCATGTCAAGTTCATGAAAAAAGTTGGTGAAGGATTGCCATCTTGCCATTCTGTTCTACCATTTCCTTGCCTGGACTGAGAAAAGAAGTGCAAGCAACTAGAGTTTAAGCTGACGATCATTTTTAAGTGATGGTTTTCTACTGCATACAGTACATCACAATTTCTTTTTCATATTCTGCTTCCAAAAGTGGTTATTCCCATTCCATTCAGTGCTCTTAGAAGAGTGGTGGCTGACCCATGGGATGTATGTCAAATATGATTTACAACCTTTTTCATGCTTCAGCAGAACTCAGCAGAAGTATAAATGGATCAGAACACACCATACGTATGAGAGGAAATACAACTTCTTTTTGTTTTGGTAATTGTAAATTTCCTTATTATTTCCATTGCTTAGCTATCATTAAGAGCATGAAACAGCCTTGTTAATCACAGGATCTTGCAACAGCACTTACTGTGCAAAGAGTTTATTATTGCCAATAAACTATATGCAACCTCCAAGTGAAAAGACTACCTTATCAAAGGTATAGATTAATGCAATTTTTCTGTCTGCACATTAATTTTAATTAATTTATTTTCATATAAATTATTTGGGTGGATTTAAATTGCTGAAACCAAAATGATACTTACTACCAAAAGAATATTAGTGAAAGATGAGAGGATGGTACAGATGTCTAACGTGAGGCTATTTGTCACTCTAATCCTGGACAGCAAAAATGTTTCTAAGTTTTCCTTTTAAAATCATTGCATTTTTCTGTAAACTACATTTTTGCTAACCCTTACAGGATAAAAATATAGAAAAATTTTCACAAAATTCAAGTACACAAAAGACTAGAAGCATTCACAGTTTTAAATACATCCTTTTCCAAAAGGAAGATTCTCACATAGCACTCAGTGACTAAAAAGCTTGGCTTAAATCATGTCTTTCACCAATTTTTTTTTGAATATGCAAGCTTTTTTAGATTAGTAATATTTTTGAATATTTTTGAATATTAATATGTTTAAATGTGTCCATCACATTTTAAAAACAGGCAAAAAGACTAACAAAGGCTCCTGACTTTATCTTTTAAAAAAAATCCTGATGTCATTGATCATAACTAAAGTTTTTCAGTCATTCAGTATTAGTGATGCAGAAGTGAATTAACTGAAAGGCTTTCATGCTTCTTGATCTCATATCCCATGCCTGAAACCCTCATCCATTCAAATCTTTCTTACTCACGTAAGTTGTCCTATTGAAGTCAATGTATCTCAGCATGTAAGTGGGGTTTGAAGAAAGGCCTTTGGTATATAAAAGTGGGAAACAGAGTTGGCTCTCATGATTCTTGCATAGAAACTGGTAGGTTTACATTCTTTTCAACATCGCTAATGCATAATCATCTAAAATGATTTTAGATCCTAGAAATTGCTACAAGATGGTTATAAATTCTTTGTGTGGACAACTTTTCCATTTGGTGGTAAAACTGGAAGGCCTTATCACTCTTTTATAACTTTCTATATAATTTTTATGAAGGCAAACATAAGGCATCAAAGACTGCAGGCTAAAAACTCCTCTGTGATCCAAACCAAGTGGCAAAATTAAGTCCTGAAAAAGTTAAGAAACACATCTGGTTTATGGTCTGCTTAGGCGACTTGGCCTGAGAACATAGCACAGGAGTAGATTGATGCAGAATAAGGCTCAAATTTAATAATCAAGCTTGGTTACTGAATACAGCTATAAAGATGGATAAAATGAAATGTTTGTATTACATGTCTCCACTCATCACGTAACAAAAGAACATGAAATAAAGGGACGTTTTGAGACTAAAAGAATGGTCTGTGCTGAAAAGGCATCAGATGTAAACAATATGGGATAAGACTTTAATACAACAATAACCAAGGAAGAATATGGTGTCCATTGACTGGTAATGGGAAAGGGACCTTAGGCCCAAGCAGCTGTCACTCTGTACATGTGCTTCTTTTTATGCAAGTGACAGAAGATCACAAAATCCTTTGTTACTTGGCTTCCAGGAAAGGGCCCTGCCAGCATATTACCATTGTAGAATCTCTGTTCTCCACCCTTCTTCCTCAATCCACCCCTCTTCCCTCTGGGTAGTCATCTTCTTGGCTGGCTAGAAGAGCTGGTAATTCTCTATTCTTTTTGTCCTTCTCTGATCAGAAGTCCTGCAATACAGTCCATCTTAGATGACATACAGTAGAAGTGAAAATTTAATTGAAAAATTACAAACTGTGCTACTTCAATAATTATTATGATTATATACATTGTTTGGCTATTGCATCTTCTGTGAATCACAAAACTGAAAATTCAAGAATTACCAATAACCCTGGGTTCCTCAAAGGTTCTTCCTTTGAAGGAAGCTTGAATTACGGGGGCTGGGATGTGGAGATTCCCTGATAGAGGGGAAAATCCTGTAAGTGATATAACCCTGGAGAAATGTTCTCACAATAACTGATGACAACCCCAGAAAAATTGATTGAATGCAGTTTTATTCCATGATTGGGCTCTCTGAACTGTCCTGTGCAAAAGTGTGGCCACACTGAAGATTTATCTTTCTAGATATTCATTTTAGGTGTGTGCATGATGACCCACCTCAGTGCCTGAGTGTCTTGCTTTGACATGCTAATCTGCCAGCATCCCTTCAGAGCTGCCTGTCCCAGCTGGCCCCACTCTGCAAGGTCTGTGGGCATTCTGACCTTCCAAGCATCTTTCCCTATGAACTACCAGGCAATATAACCAAGGAAAATCCCCTCACTAGTGGGCTCCTTTCACTCCAACTGCTGTTGTACTTGGTGAAATGTAAGCACTCTATAGTTCAGGCTGCTCACAACTAATCCTCTTTATCATATGTAATAGCTTGGAGAAATGTTTTAGATGTTTTTGCACCCTATTCCTGCTGAATAAGTGCCACAGCAGTTTTCTGTGATTTTTGGGTTTTAGTTTGTTTTAGGTTTTTCGTTTTGTTTTTTTCTTATAAGCATATCAGAGTACTTTCTCTCAGTAACTTTCTTTCTTAATATATTTCAAGAGTACATGGACTTAGTTTCTCTGTTTGTCTTTTGTTGGTTTTTAGAAGACTTCAAATAGATCCTGCTGTACAAGAGGAACAAAACTCTGATGAGGTCAGTCTGTATGGAGAAAGCCTCCTGCAGTATAGTGATTAATGCCCAATTTTTCTATAAAATAACAAATATAATCAGTATCCTGATAAAAAAAATAGTCAGATAAAGGACAGTTCAGAAGATATCCACAAGGAAGGAAGAGCAGAATATATGTTAATCAGTTCACAAATGTTTCCTGACTTCTGAGAAACAGAAGTATTCTCCATGTTCAGGGACTTACACAAGGAAAGTTCTATGAAAACAAATGGTACATGTTCTTTTTCCATGTTGGGGCATAAACTATGGTTAATGTTTGAGTGTGCCAGATGAAAAAAATATAAAACTGTTAGAGAATCAGATTTTCTCTCATGTTAAATTTTGAAATATTAATATAGGTTCTTAAGGAAATAACTAATTATATCTTTTTATCTAAGGCTGAGGCTTCAGGTTTTAGAACATGCACATTAGAATAAA
This sequence comes from Parus major, assembly GCF_001522545.3. NCBI lineage: Eukaryota > Metazoa > Chordata > Aves > Passeriformes > Paridae > Parus > Parus major. The sequence goes on from NC_031774.1 coordinate 49,304,000, forward strand.
ATGTATACACATAGCTGATTTCAAATAAAACTGTAACAGAAGTTCTTTTAGTGATTCAGAGAGAACAAATGAATGAGGGTTAGCAGCACTGTCAAAGATTTCAAGAAAAGAAACTGAGTGAATGCTCTGCCTTAGTCTTCCTGTTCAACTTTTGACAAGTCATTGAATGTACAAGTTTCCCAGCTGTAACATGAGGGTAATACCATGACCATTTTCACATGGGTGGTTAGAGGATGGACAGGCTGAGATCATGACCTGCTCCTGAAAGGGGCCTGCAGAACCAGTCGTACCTTCAGCAGTTCGCCCTCCTACTCAGCAGAAAAGGAGAGGCAATGATCCTGGAGATGAGTGGTTGCACAAGAGACATAAAAGAAAGGTAATTAAAAATCATTGGGTAGAACAGTGATGAGTAATTGCACTCTCCTTACTTAAAAAATAACTCCCTGAAGCTTCAATTGGATCTAGGATTTTTTCATTTCATTAGAGGACAGCAGGTGTTGTGCTACATTGCTGTGCATTGTTAACGAGTTGCCATGTTTCTCCTTAAACATGGATTGGCAAAGCGATTCCCTTTAGTACGTAAAACACTTTGTGTCTCTCTGAGGTGAAAGAATATATAGATGGAAAATCAGCCATACCTGAAAAGGTCTGATTTCATAGGAAGGTTTATATGGAAGACAGCAGCAGGACCTGGTTTCTTGTGGGAAGCCTCAAGCCCAGCAGTGCCACCACACTCATCGCCTGCCAGTGACTGCCCTGATTATTTCCTTGGTGGAACAGACAATCAAATGGATTTGTCAGCACCCAAATCTGTGAGTTTGGCTCAGGTAGAACAGTTGCTTTTGCCTTCAGATCAGTAAGGTCTTTTCCACAGTTTGTTCTACCAGCACTGTCCAATAAGAGGTAAACTCTTGAGAGGGCCAATAGTAAATCATCTGGAGAGAAATCAGGAAGAAATGCTTGAATCCATTTCAGCCATTTGTAAAGGAACCCCATATCTAAAGAGGGAGCATTTTCAGGACCCTCACAAGCTCTGTGTCTCTCTTAGAAATCTACAGGAGTATGGGGAATCCTTTAATTCTATAAGCAGTTACTGGTTTTATTCTGAACTTATTCCAGAGGTTATGCTGTATCTCAGCACAAAGATCTATGAATGAAATACTCTGCTTATCTTTAGGGCACAAACTGACATGAAGAAAATTCTCAGCATCTTATTGAATAGGAGGAACTGAGCAAAAAGAGCAGGACTGCCAACAGAACAGGGAGCTATTTCAACAGACTGCTACCACCAAATAGTTAGGTGAGAGGACAACACTGTGGGAAATATTTTAAAAATTGTTTCTTCTTAGAAGGAAATGAAAGAAAGTTATGGTTTTCCTCCAGAGAATGAATAAGTCTTCTGGCATAACCAAGAATTGCCATTCTAGGTTTGTTTTTTTCAGCAGAGAATCTGCTTTGGAGAAAGCTTGCTGCATGTCATCATTTCAATTGCCTTTAAATTCTTCTCCCACTTAAAAAATGATCATATAAACATGTAAAGTCACTTCACCCTTCTGTTGAGGTTATGGTGATTTGCATAGTAGTTATGGTTGTTAAAAGAGGATGGATTGAAAACAGGTTCTTAATTTTTATATTAAACATGAATTATAAATTAGGAAAATCAGAGCATAAAGGAAAAATAAAGAAGTCCTGGAACACCTGTAGTCTTCAAAAATTAGATTTCTTATCAGTCTATTTAAGTCTCTAGTTTCCAAATTCACTTGCCAGAGTAGCATTTGAATGTTACATGAGACCTAATCTATCTTGTATCACTTTCTCAAACTTCAGCCATTCTGGGAAAAGGGAGCTAATATATATCTGTATGTAAGGAAACAACTCCCAGAAAATCTGTGCAGGTAAAAGAGGAACTATCAGAATTTGTGATGATCCTTCATTCCCAAGAGTTTCTAGTGCAGGCTTGGAGGGAAATCCTCACATGAACAGACATTAATTTCCACATAATCTTACACACTCACATGACTTCAGCTGGTAACTCACCAGCAGAGAGTTCTGGAATTGAATAAGCTTTAAACAGGGCAGACTGGCACCTCCACTTAAATTTTCCATAAGATTTTCTTTCTTAAGGAGAAAATCAAAGAGAATGATAATTGGACTCAAAAGAGAATGAATAGCAAAAAAAACACAAGAGCACTTTGAGATTTGAGTTTTAAACATCAGAATGCCAGATTGTGAGCTTAGTTATAGCAGACTATATCTGAAGTAAATCCATTGACATAAAATCAAAACTGGATTCACTGAAGTCAGTTACTCTGGATTTAGAATGCAATGGTTGAGACTAGAATTTGGCCCATGCTGTTTAAATAAGGTCAATATATATGAATGAAGACAGAAATCAAGTCAGCAGAATGCGGAGACTGAGGTGATAAATAGAATGGAAGAGTTTACAGACGAGAGAATTACTTAGTCTTAGAAGAATAATAAAGATGATTAAGAGGTGACAGGACTGAGGTTTTTAAACTAGCTGAAGATTATTATAAAATTAAGCTTGATGATCTATTTCAGTTTGTTGAAGATAGCAGAACTTGAGGATTTAGGTTTAAGTAAAGTGGGAATATATATAAGAATTTAAGGAAGTACTATTTTACAGAGACTGATAAAAAGATGGAAGGTACTTCATATTCAAATGTTAGAGACATGCTGCATTAATATTTAAGCAAATGCAGTAAGACTATCTGCAACCTAATGCAGTTAAGTGGTATCAGTCAGTTTTCTACTTGCAAATAACCAATCATTTTTACAGAGAGCTAATTTCCACTGATTATTTCTTCACCCGAATAGTTAGATCAAATCAAAGATACAGAGCTTACAGCTGCTCAGGTTTTTGGAGCCATGTCAGTATTCACTGTGTGCAGGCCTGGTCCTGTGTTTTCCTTTCACTAGCAAGACTGGCAGACTCTCTCCAGCCCTGGGAGCTTGGTTGCATGCACTGTCAGGGTGGCATGAGGAAGCTTACACTTCTGCTGTCCACACATAACCTGTTTGGTGGGTAATTAAAGGATTTTTAACTCCAACACAGTCAATCTGGCACCTTTCAACAATTCAAACTGACAGAAGCAGAGGACAAAAAAAGAAAAAGCACATTTAATTCTTGCTGAAGCAGATAAAAAATAATTATGTGGAAAAGATAAGTAAGACTTATGAAGAGTGTATCATTGTTTTCTTTTATCTGAATCACCACTGAAGAAGACAAAGCTCAGCCTAATGCCCTACCTCCAAACATCTCCATATATTATCTTCTGCCTTCCTCAGTTCATGCAGCTCTGCTGTAGCTCTGCTTAAGTACATTTTTCATGAGGGTAAATGACAACGGAGTCTAATCAGTATTGTGCATGCCTGCAACTCAAAAGGTAAATCTGGGAAAGATAAAATGAGGAAATAACCCAACAGTTAACTTCCATAGTCTCACTTTACATTTGGTCCTGCTCCCTTACGTTCACAACTCTATAAGCCTTACAAATGGGATTAATCAAGAGAAAGTTTCAAGTCACTTTAAAGAATGGCATAGGAGAGAGTGTTAATATTTTATCATTTTCTCTCATATCAGATTATAATATAAGACTCACATGAAGTATTATGTCAGGCATATGTAAAATCTCAACCCAGTTCAGTTCCTTAAGGATCACCTTTTAACTCCGATTGCAAGGTTCCAAAGTTGTCATGCGAATATTCCTTACACAACACGTTGGAAAAATCTTGTCAAGAGGGCTTCATAAAGGGTTGCTTTTGGTAAGGAAACATGCAATTCAGATGGAAGGTTTGAGGCTGAATTTCCTCAGGACACAAACGTTGTAGATTCTGTTGCTCACCAGCAATTACTCTAACTCCTTTAAGCTATCACCACTCCCAGATCAGCTTGAAAAATTGCAGCAAACCTGTCATTCACAAGAAGGGAAGGGCAGGAAAGAGTACTGCTCTGTGAATCCAAGCTTTGTGGAGGGGGACTTGCAAGGTGGGCAGAAAAAATGAGGAGATGGGATTTCAAATTATCTGCCATTATTTTCTCCTTTGTGAATATGTTTTACTGCCTATTTTCTTTTGTCCCATTTGGTATTGGCTCCATCTTATTTCATTTAAGCAATTAACTATTTAGCAATTAATTAATTAATGATTGTCAGAAGCAGTGTCACTCTAGATTTTTCACGTAACTATTGAAAAAAGCTGACTGTCTTCATAGGGAAATTCATCTTTTGTTCAGGTAAACTGCCTTTTACACCTGCACTTGTCTTTCCCCTGAGCACATAAGACTACACTGACTGTGCTTCTAAATCAAATATCTGCTGCATTTCTAGTTAGACCCTTACTGTGTGATTGCTGAGTCCAGTCCTGAGGCACCTGGGTCTTTTCAAAAGCTGTACAGTGCAGGTTTGGGAACTTGCCTACTGAAACTTGACGCCAAGAGTTATGTGAAAAATACCGTGCTAAGTACTTTTGTGGATCTTTCCCAGGGTCATAGAAGTTATTAGTTGAATTCATTCCACTCATAACTTAGATGATTATGCTGGCCACTGTAACATCTTTCTCTTTTTTAAAGTTTTCCTTCCTTGAAGAAAGAAAACTGATGGAGTTATGTGGGAAGGCTGGTTTGCTGACCCCACCCCTGAATATTTTTTTCCCTGAAGAAATCCATTGGCCAATTTCAATCACATACAAGATCATAAAACAGTAAGGTTTCTGTGTGCTTATGAGAAATCAGTAGGCAGAGTAAATTAAAAAGATGCCTCCAATAAAGAGAAAAAGAAAAAAAATAGTTCTTTGTCAATTCTGTTTGACAATGGCCAACAGGTCAATGACAGAGTGTGATAATTTTGCTCAATAGTTTAAAAAAAAGCAAGGGTTGTAAAAGAACCTTCTACCATCTGCCAAGGGAGGGGAAGTTTGCAGGACAAAGGATTTTTTTTTTTCCCTTATATTTTGAAATACTGACTGAATTTGTTCCATTACTTATGGAAGAACCTATTTTTTTTTTCAATGTGAGAGTGGTAGACATGATTGTTTCTCACATCATTTCTTTTTTCACTAGAATGTTGTAGGTAAATATAGGAGAAAATGGTAATTGCCTGAAGAATTTTTTTTAAATTTTTCTTATTTGAGATTATTTTTGGGTTTGCACTTAATTATAAGGCAGCAAATATATATTTCCTTTTGGACAGCTCCACTTCTGTAGACACAAGTTAAAAATGGAAAAATCTATTTCTTTGTAAACTACAGTTGGGAAGACAGCAAAAACAGTTTTAGGGGCATACTTAATAGATCAAAAATGTTATTTCCTCTGGAGGCAAAACGCAGAACTAGTACAAACTCATTTGGCCAATTCACATTTGTTTGATATATTTCAAAAGCATGATTTTATGCTGGATCAGCTATCATCCCTCTTCCTGCAGCCGTCATCAGGCCAGGATAAACACTGCAGTGTATACTCTGATTAATTTGACATAAATACTGTCAAATTCTCATACCTGAGCCAGATCATGTTTTGTACAGAGGATGATCCAGGTGTGCACATATCTGATATTAATGAGCACAGAAAGAAGGTTTAAACTAGATCTGCCCTCTCAGTGTAAGTAAGAAATGATAGCCAAGTATAAATTACTGGTTATGGTTATCCTTTGATGATGGCCAGCTTTCCATATTCAGTCCAAGTACATGAGCATTTTAGCAATATATCCATATGATTCTCACTTTCCATTGCACTATCCCAAATATTGCACTGAGCCTGATTTACTCCCAGATGATTATACATAATGGGCAATGTCTGGATGGAAGTGTGCTGCAGGGATTGTGAGCAAATGAGCTGTCTCAAACTTACAATGTGGGACTGCTCTACCGTTAACAGAATCTTCTGACATTATTTCAAGCAGTGAGATTATTAAGTGTCATACAGCTAAATAGGATGGGTCATTCAATGGAAATATCAGCAAACTCAGTCATATAAAAACATAGTACCAAATGCTCTGTGTGACATTAGCCCATATCCCCCATAAATCTATAGAAAGTCTCATTTTATATATATATATATATATTATATATATAATTTTATGTATGGCATGGTAAAACAATGCCAGCTCTGTGCATAACTGCCTTTTCCTGCAATGGGAAAGTCTCCATGATTGGGCACTTGTCTCAATTCAAGAGACAGGAAGGCCTTTTAATAAGGCAAATAAAAAGGGGACTGGATAGTTTAAAGGATAAATGGTTACTAAACAACTGGCAAGACATAGATCTTAAGAATATTCATATTCTTAAGCTGATCATGAAGATTATCCCACCTCTTCATGTCTGATCAAATGGCCTCAAATTATATATATGTATTTATATATAAAATAGACATATATATTATATATAATTTATTCTATATAATAATATAGAATATAAATAAAATATCTAAATAAAATGCAAATAAATTGTATTTAATATATGACATATAAAATATATCTAATTATATATATATATATACATATACAAATGTGTAAAGTAAATCATTTTAAGAAAGGCAAAATATACTATAATCCTAAAATATCAAAAACTATATACCTAATTTCAAAATATCAAAACTATATCAAAATATCAAAACTATATACCTAATTTCTTCTCCCCAGGCTTCAAAGAGGCATCTCCATATCTTGGTAAAGCCTGATTTGCAACATAAACATTGTGCTTGAGGGGATGGGAACAAAATATACCTCGAGATAACTCCCTCGACCTACTCCCTGTAACATCCACCTCCCTCACCTGGAGTACTGCACCCAGCTATCAGGTGCCCAGCACAGAAAACACATGGACCTGTTGGAGAGAGTGCAGGGGAGGCCACCAGCATAATTAGAGAGCTGAAGCACCTCTTCTACAGGAAAAAGTTGAGAGAATTGGCATTGTTGAGCTTTGGAAAAGAGAAGGCTTTGGGGTGGCCTAACTTTGGTGGACTTCTAGTGCTTGAAAGAAAGATTGAGACAAATTTTTTACAAGGGAATAAAGTGACAGAACAAGGAGAAATGGCTTCAAATTGAAAAGGAATAGTTTTATTTAAGATACTAAGAAGAAATTCTATACTGTGAGGTGGTGAGGTACTGGAACAAGTTGCCCAGAGTTGTTGTAGGTGTCCCATCCTTGGCAGTGTTCAAGGCAGGCTGGATGGTGCTCTGAGCAACCTGGTGTTGTGAAAGGTGTCCTAGCCTATATTTAAGGCCCTTTCCAACCTAAATCATTCTATGATTCTAACATTCTATCATTAATGTAATCCAGCTGGAACACATTGAATAACAAACACCAACTAGACAAAATGGTGTCTTCATCTCAGTAAGAGTCATCTCTTTCACTCTGTTCACTCAGTGAAGGCCAAGAAAAGAGGGGAAGGCCAAGACAACGGGAAGTAGTATCTTGTGGACAAAATACTAGATTATAACTCAGCAATACTCCAATTACTCCAGGCCCTAATACCAGCTTGATGTGTGAACCTGTTTTATCAAATTTGGCTTCCTGTGCCATATCCATCTATTCCCATTTGTTTGTAGTTTCTAGTGCAATGTAGCCTACAAGTGTAGCTAAAATCAATAACAGCAGTCACATAGGATAGTGTAAAATCAGAATTGTATGCAAGAAGAAACAAAATGTGCTGTGATAGTCTGTTCTACAATAAGACAGCTTTCCATGCAATTAAACTCATTAGGTATTTGGAAGGTTGCAAAGAAGATAATGCTAATGTTAAAAAGTGTTGATGCAAATAGTTTGATAAGATTATTTTTATCTGGAGCAAAATGGTTAATTCCTGTTTGCCCAGTCCCACCTCTAAATAACTGCTGATGTGAGATGCACTGAGGAATTGAAAGCACTGAGTCTTTTAACCCATGCAGGAAGTTCTACCATTAAAAGGATGTAACGGAGCTGGATCTTATTTGCTAGTATTGCTTTGGAAACTGAGATGAAAGAAAGGATGCCTCTGTGATGAAGGGAAAGAATTATTCCTACAATTCAGGCAGTTCAGTTCCAGCCTAGTTCACCAATTCCCATCTGACCTTGTGCACATTTAAGCTCAGCCTCTCAGTGTGGGAGCCAAAGTTCCCCTGTGGAAGGTGCTGAGGACAGAGGTGTATTACAGGTCCAGAGAGGGCTTGACTCATGCAGAGAGACTTTACTTTAAACATCACGGTCTGAATGACCCGAGGGTTTTCAAACAGCATCAAATCTCAGTACAGAAACTGAAAGGATGTGCCAAGGAAAGATCTCTTCAATAGTTGCTTTTTCCCTATGCTTTCCTATGCTTTCATTACTGCCCCTGCCAGAGACAGGATACTTGAAAGGTTGTTCTTCTGCTGAGGAATGGTTGCTCTTCTGTTACAGCTATGTTTTGATATAGATGATTCAGTGCAGGTCTCAGATTCAGATCTCTGCAGGTTTCGGTTTTTCCCATCCACCTTTTTTGTCTGTCTTCTCTAATTTGGCTGTAAGTTTGAATCCCAGCCCCACTGATTTATGGGAGTTTTGCCATTAGTTTCACTGAGCAAAGATTTGCTCTTACATTCTTTGAGCCCAGGACTGTCTATTATTATGTGTGTGCCATGTCTAGCTCGCTGGGGTGCTGAAGTCAGTTGGGACTGCCAGATGCTACTGTAATGTGAATAAATGTTAGTATACATGGAGAAAGAAGAGAGATTGTACAGGTTTTCTTTCAACCGTTATATAAAAATCCTCTCAAACTTTAAGGACTTCAAGATATTATTACATTAAAACCAGCTTTTTTATTATTTTTTGCAGGATTTCCAGCATTTTTCATGTGCAGACTGATGGCTAACAGCTCTTCATGGTATTTACAGGAAAAATGCATAGTGCTAAATAATCGCCACATGCCGTGGGAGTAACTTCTGTTTTTAATAAAACCAATCTGGTCTGGATCAATGATAAGGGGGCATAATTTCTTCAAATGGGAAGCCAGCTCTTTGAAAGGAATCTTACAGTCCACATTAATCTCAGATCAGGGTCTGCAGGGTAAGCAGAAATCAGAGGCCTGACTGTTTTCATGAAAAAAGAGTATTGCCCCTGTCTGATGAGAAATTCTAGCAAAGAGATTTTACTGGGAGACAGAAGTTTTGGTGCACAGGATAAGGCAGTCTGGAGCATGAGGGGCTAATTGCTGTTCTCTGTTTCTTTAGGTGTACAGGCAGTCATTCAAGAATGCATTTACTGAACAGTAAGCTCTTGCATTAGTGCTCCTTTTTTACAGGGAACAAATCCTCCCTGTTGCAGGACAGGGAGCTGATCAGAACTGCTGCCCACACCGTGATTGCCTTTAGCACTGCCAACTCGTATATCATACATTATCACCTCTATTCCCTGCTGGCAGCCCCTCTCTCTGCTTTGCACATGTGTGGGTGGTCCAGTGCAGTTGACTCAAGTGTCACTGATATCCAGGGTGGTTTGCTTGCACACACTGGTCCATGGTACTTCAAGGACCAAGTATAAGGACTCATGTCTTTTTGGCTTCTCCCCTCTGTTACATCTCTATCTTGCTGCTGGATCAGTTCTTGCAGTCTCTCCTCTACTGTTGCTGCAGACACGGTGCCGGTATTCTCCACCCTGCATTTCTCACCACGATACAATCAGTCTAACCTTACTGCCCATTGTTTCTGTAATTAATGCATTGGTGCGTGACAAATTGCTGAACAGAGGAAAAACAGTGACATGTCTCTGGATGGTATGGATCCCAAACAGAAACTGCAAGGAGAAGAAAAAGACAGCAGGTGTCCAAGCAAACCAATTGTTATCACTGGACTCAAGGATGACATTCCAAGACCAGATCATTTTTAAAAGCTGTCCAGCCAGGCACATACATTTGCTGCAAACAAAGTGGTTTGCTACTCACTTTTCCAAATATAATAGGTGAACCAAATCCTATGGATTTTCCTCAGTCTCATTATGAACAATAAGAATAAAGGTATACATAGTACCTTCATCCCACTGATTTTATGTGTTCTATAAGCTTTAAGCATTCTTCTCTTAGAACTGAAGAAGAGTAAACAAGTGATTTGCACAAGGTCATAATGTAAAGCATAAATTAACTGAAGGTTTCCAGATTTCAGCTTTGCATTCATACCAATAGATCTCAGTTGCATCTCTGGTAGGAGACAAGACAGGACAGGCAGCTACTTACTAACTGATTTCATTTTGCATAAATTGCAAGTGTACAGAAAGTTACAATGCAAAACCACCCAATTTTGCTTTAATCATATGACTGCTTTTGGCCAGGGTTTGGTTTTTTCACCTCTAAATGCATGTGCTGTGAATACTTCCTTAGTTGTGCTTTATTACATGTTTCAAGTAGTAAACTCTCTAAAATAATACAAGAATTTTTCATTTTCTGCTCTGCATGTGACCACCAGGAAGACAAAAATTTCCACGGTGTTGGAAAAGCAGACAAACAAGTCATACAGCCAACCAAAATAATTACTTTTTGGCAAAGTGCTTTGTGGAAAATTTCCCATTGTCATTGTACAAACAATGCACGTTCTCCCATGAAACAGTGTCAGAGTGTTTCTGATAAACATATGCACCATTTCCTCTTCAGAAAGGTCAAGTAAAATAGCATCTATCAAGAGGAGCATTTAGAAGCAACCCACCTGTTATTGCCAGCCAACAGCTACTCAGAGAAATGATGCTAGTGTATCTTGGGGAAAGACAACTGGGTCTCTGTCTGCAGTGGATTTTTATGGTGTAAAAGAAGAACACTCTGGTTGAAATTCACAATCCATTGCTTTAAACTAGCTTTGTGAGGCACAATAAAGTCACTAAAGATAAATCATTGAGGTTTGTATTAGATGCTTCAATGAAAGTATTGAAAAGAGATGTGCTAGTGTATCAATGGAAGTCTTTTGAGCCTTTCTATGAGATCCTTCCATTTAGGGGGATTCACTTTTGAAACAGAAATTATTGCAATCAGCAGATATCTTCTAAAAAACGACGGTGCAGATCAGCCAAAGGTTATGTGTTAGAAGCATAAATGGCTGGATGAAATTCTTCAGTCCATTTTATATAGGATAATAGACACTATTGTCATAATGATCCCTCAGACTTTATTAACCACAAATCTATACCACACCTTACAGCACGTGATCTGTGCATTTCTGATCATCCATAAATGAGATCTACAGTTATGGGGAGGAGGATGGTAAAAATCAAGCTCATTTTCACTCTACAGCATGACATGGTTGGGCTATTTCTAAAGGAGAAGGGCACAACACCAGAAGAAAATATTTATGGGTCTACCAATAACAGAAGTTTAGCTACTGGGAACCTGCAAATAATTATTCCCAGATAAACAAAACTTTGTTCTTTCAATCAGTTGTGATCTTTGCATTCAAATTATTTCATTTAAAAAAAAAATAATAAAGAAAAAATGTAATTACAAAAGTAACATCCAGGAAAATGAGTCCTTGGGATTTGATTCCAATTTTCAGTCTCCCCTCACTACTCTGAACCACCAATGTGAGAATTCTAAGTATGTATATGTATATGTATATGTATATGTATATGTATATGTATATGTATATGTATATGTATATGTATATGTATATGTATATGTATATGTATATGTATACTTTTATACATATGTATAAAGAACCTTTGAAGAAGGTACCCTTTAGAAATCTGCAGTCAGAGACACTGAATGGTTCAGAGGAGAACTATGTCAGGGTAGGTACTGAAGAAACAGCACTGAAAGGTTTCTGAGTGACAATAATGCATATGACAAATGGAAAGGGCCACTGAAATCTGAAGTCTTACAGAAGAGAAGTTTAATATGCAGGTCATCAGGGAGAGGAGGAAGAATTGGACAACTTGAAGGGCAAATCATGCTAGAATTCTGTGCAAGCCACTGAGCACAAATGACAAATACACCCAAAGACAATACTCATGCGCACAAATACGCCGTATAATCCCAGACACTGTAAGAAACATGTAAACATTCGAGCTCGCATTTGCATACATTCTGAAAATGCTAGAGGACGTTTTTGCAAGCTATTATTTAATTTATTCACAAGGTCGATTTGGAAACAGTGTTCAAATGTTTTGGAAATACGTCAAGAACATCGTTTTATTTCATGGTATTGTGGTAGCATCTCATTATAGTAGTCTAATATGAATGCAGCACAATGAAAAAGCTATTGTGATTGTATTGTACTAGGCTAAATAGATAGAATGTTATTACAGTACTGTAAAAGGAAAGATTTATAGGTTAGCATTTGCATTTATGAGTAAGAACAGCACATGCAGCCACATACTTGGCTATTTGGACTCCCAAGGAAACGAAACCCTTTGTTATATTCAGACTTATCAGACATTTGAGCAGTGAATGACCCTGCTATTGCTGGAAAAATGCAGCAGCAAGGGAAAATAGGTGTGTTGAGTCTGCTTCTGGAACAGTTTCTGCTGCCATACTCCCTAGAGGTTTTATCCCCTTTCAACAAGAACATCAAGGTCCCAGACAGAATAGGATCAAATTACACAGCAAAGCAGACTTTTTTTTTTCAGGATGGACAAGTAAGTGGCACAATTTTAATTTCTACAGAAATGCATCCAGCAAGGAAACAGAACTACCTTGTATGAGCTGAGGAATGTCTTTGCCTTCTCCAGTATATTTTCCACTGCTATTAGAGGCAGAGGGGATGGAGGAGAGCTGAGAGGATTTCTCTGTTTCCTTACTAAAAATATTTTGCCAACTATGAGTATTTCAGTAGGACATCCCTTCATCCCCTTCTCTCCCTTGCTGAGTTTCGATTGATGAGATCTATAAGTTTTCTATTTAAAGGAGAAAATCCCTGTTTGCTTTCAACTTAGGTGAATAAATATGATCTGGAGAGGAAAGAATCCTGAAAGCCAAGTCCTTGGTGTTGTAATCACCACAGTTGTGCTGACTAGAATGAAACTACACTGATTTGTATCAGCTAAGGCTCTGGCCCGATACCATGAACACATCTTTGTAAGCCACTAAACATCTCTCCATGCTGTCTTTTGAAAGAATAAATACTTTAGTGACAATGTTTCCAACTGGAAATCTAATACAATAAGGAGAAATCTTAAAAACAGGAAATAGCACTCAGCTGTGGAATAAGGCCTTGATGGAAAGCCCATGGAAACCAGTGGGAATGATATCACAGCTTCACAGGTTTTGGATAGTTCCTAAAAATGAATATTAAAAAGTGTCTAAAGGAACCAGGTGCTTCATTCTCAGCAAATAGTGCTGCAAAGTGATGTGTTAACTCCTTAGACCCCACTGAAACATCACAAATAAGACAAAAAATGTGGAAGACCTTCACATATAAGCGAATTATGGATATAGATTTTTACTGTGGTAATTCTGATTATTCTGGACAGATTCTGGGTGCCTTCAAGAATCACATCCTCCTGTTCACTTTGACAACACATGCATTGATTGATTGTCAGTTTGGAAGAATGTCTTTTTAGTCTTAATTTATAGGGTAGGTATCTGTGTTTAACAAGGAATACCAGCTTGTGAAGTGCTGGATGCTTGATACCAGGTGCTGAATGTCTTCTTTATTGTTAAAAGTACTCCACATCCTGATAAGGGTGGTCAGCAAGGCAGGATGGCAGTGCTTGTTCAGAAATATAATCTGTCAAGGAGTCCATGATATAATAATAAAATAATAACTTGATACATTAAAAAAAAAAATTAGGTTTGACCCATTAAATTTATTTTAAAAAAAAAAATCAGAACAGAGTTTTTAGGAAGCTTACTAAAAGCTTTATCTAACCTGTTGATTTAAGTAGAAATCATTGGATATTATGGAAAGTATAATATATAGTAAATAAATGGATGGAAATGTACAAAGGCAGAGACAAATATTGCTTAAAACAACAACATAAAGAGCTTTATATACCTGAGAAAAGTTTTTTTCTTTCTCAAAAAATATATTTATACAAATATAAATCTTTCATATTGTATATCCTGTGGGATCAGGAGTTCTCTGATTTTAGCAGAATTGTAATATGAACAAGCAAATGAGTTACTGCAGGAGAAGAGTTCCTACTAGAGTTAGAAAATGACATTACTGATCTGCCTCTGTAAGGAACCACTGCTCAAAAATATAAATTAATTCCAAGCAACATTTTAAGCAATTTTTTGAGATATTTAAGAGATATTTATTATTTTAAACTATTTAAGACAAATTCAATCATGTCAAAATTATTAAAAAGAAGTATTTAGAGTTCTATCATCACAGAATCCATCCTTATAAGTTGACTCAAACAAAATAAACTTCTGATTTTGCTGCCCCTATATTATTCTTGTTAAGCCTTGTTGTTGTTGAGTAGTGAACTACAGATTCTTCCAAGGCTGATGATGAAGTTTAAAGCTGTGAACTATTAGTTATTAATTTTGCCAGAGAATTCCCATCCACTTGCTATCCACAGAGCTACCAGCGTGGGTTCTGCCCAAAGCCCAGCTGCTTTCAGTCAAAACATATTTGGAAAACATGTTGAGTTGTAGGGACCTCATGGCAGAAGTTGCCATTCAAGTCACTGTCACCAGGTGCTTACTCTCAGGAGAGTCAGCCATGCTCCAGATTACAAGTGAAAAAGATCCATGATCTTTTAACAAAAAACAAACAAAAAACAAAAAAAAAAAACAAAAAACCAAGCACCGTTCTCCGTTCAAAAAGAAGCAGAAAACTAGAAACTGCACTGACTCATTCTTGGTACCATCTAATTGTTTGTGGCTCTTTCCTCAGCATCTCAATTTTTTGTCTCATTTTATGGTTATTCTCAATGACCATGGATGGAAACTAACCAGACAATTTTAGCTCTGCAAATCACTTGCTAAGGTCAGGTAGGTAATTTTTTACCTAGTAGGTGTGCGAACATAAGGTATTTATATGCAAACTTATTTTCAAAATATAGACATAAATCTGCTGACTTATTTCTTAAAAAATAGGACACATGTTTAAAGTAAGATATCTACTTAAATGCCTTGATTATTCAGTACCTTTATGTCAATGCAGAAAATAATAATCAACTTCTCTCTTTCATACTATCATCTCCCAGAAGAATTCAACTACTAGAAACTTATTGCAAGTGCCAAGACATTTTTGTTTGACTCTTCTCAGCGGGCCATGTCTTCAAAGAGCAATCATGATGCACATTTGCAAATAGAAATATTTGTTAAAGCCAATGTTCATCCCAAAGGGATCTCTCCTTGTGAGTGCATTGATGGATTTTTGCCTTTTACAGGAAGGTAAAATAGGAAGTAGTTTATTGTTCAATACCGGGCCTGTGACAGACTCCTAACTGGAGAATTGGAGACCATAAAACACCAAATGATTATATCCTTCAGTCCTGCTATCATGCCTGAAAGGAAATGATTTGATGCATTAAGCATTCTGCAGGTTAAAAACAAATTATCTCCATTTGTATTTATTTGCAAATCTAAAGAGCTATCGAGCTCACAAACCTCTTCTGGCCTATTAAAACCATCCAGCACCAATTTTAAGAGTGCTTGGGAGGCAGCTTGCAAACAAGTAGCACCCAAAACCATGGACAGACTTTCCGAGAGCTCCATCTACAACACATTGAGTTTATTTTGGGACACAAACAGGAACCAAGCCCTTCTGAAAATCTGTGCTTCATTAGGAATTCTGATTATTATTAAAATCTGGCAGTCATTGAAGGTGCTGAGTACTTGAAAACTCAGTGCTAGGTTCTCTTGAATTTCCTGTTGGAGAGTTGTTAATATACCAGGCAAGGTTTTTGAGTTAGAAATATGTTTAATCAAATTTTGAGATACATATCCAGGTACCAGGTTACCTCCTTAAAATATGTTTAAATCACTGCTGTAGGAAAAACAGGGTGACATTGTTGTATGATAACATCATTACATCTCATGCACTCAGTGGTTTCATAGAGCTACAAAAATAAAAATGACAGCAACTTCTTATAAAGAACTGGAAATAAAATATTTTTAGTCCAATTGCTAAAAATTATAATATACTCAAAACAGACAAAAACTTGAGGCTGTTTCTATTGATTAAAATGTCTGGATTAATTACTGACAAGTCATAGTAGGAGAATTTAGAGAAGCAAAGACTCAAATTTAGGGGTCTTACACTTTAAAGTTACCAGTACAAAGGGCTGTTCCAAAGTCCAAATGCAGTGGAAACAACAGCTTCCTAGTCTGGGAGAAATTACTTACATTGGATAAAGCAGTTGAGTACTGAGCACTTGGCTTTATTTTCCCCCTCTGGGTCACACCATTGTTCTGTCATTTTGAACAAAAGAAAAATATTTTAAAAGGATAATATTTCCAGGTCTCAAAGACTTGCCTTCTCTCCTTAGCTCTTCACAAGAAAAAGAACTTTGAGATAAATTGCCCTGTGAAATAAGAGAAGTTCTAATGGGTAAAATACTGCAAAAGGGATTAGACACTCCTGGGCTTTTGGATAATCCTCAAATGTTCAAATATTTAATGTCTCAAATTTTAAGAGGCATTTGTACAATGCCCTTAATAAGATGATTTAACTCTTGGTCAGCCCTGAAGTGGTCAAGAAGTTGGACTAAATGACCCTTGTGGGTCCTTTCCAACTGCAACTATTCTATTCTACTTTATTCTATCAAGTGAGGATCTCTGTGGGGACCACTGAGGCCAATGGGACACATAAAAAATACTTAACTTTGTGAATGGATACAAAAAAAATCCATTCTTTAGGGAGGACACCATTGGGATTCATGAGGAAGAATATGCTAAAAGAATGTTATATATAAAAATAAAGATAAATCAATGTGCAAAGTAAGAAAAATACCTTTTAAAGTATTTTAAAGATAATTTAAATTTTAAAGAAGAGGCAGTTTTTCACATTTATTCCTCAGGTAGTTGGCAATGTCCTATCTGCATTGTAATCTGTGGAACATCTGGGTTTGATCTGAAGCTGCTATTCCACCAGATGTGCTAAAAAAGTTGTCCCTTCTCAGGTGGATGTGGACACTGGCTGCATAATGAGCCTGCAACCTTCTGTCCCAGGTGCTGGCTGTAGCAAAGGCTCTGGTTCCTCTTAGGATGATTTATGATTGCTGGTTTCCTTCTTCTGCCTTAGGTGGAAGCTAAAAGTATCAGGCCTTTTGAGGGAGACCAGCAGTGCACTTCCTTCTGCTGGTGGCTTTTTGGTGGATGAAAGCTCCAGAGACAGTCCTGGTCTGGCCCAGCTGCAGACAGGGGTCCCTGGAAGGTGAGAATAAGTCTATGTCTCTGGAGCACCCTTTGTTCCAGCCCCTAAGAGCAGACAACTTCCATCTGCAGCTAATGCAGGGTAGCAGGGAGGTAAGATTGCCATGTAAAATGATTTCTGTTTCATTTCATCTGAATCATCCCAGTGAAAAATTAGTCTTACACCCACCAACGCCCTTAAAGGGATATGCTCCTTTTAATGTGTGAGATGAAGAACAGGAGGAGGATAAGAGATGAAAGAGAAGAACTCTGATAACTGTGGGATCTAGAAGCTATAGTGCGCTCAATTAATTAGAATCTTCTCTTGCTGAAAAAAAATGGTCTCTCTGTGCACATATTTAAAAACTGGTAATAAAATATCACTACTGCACCACTATGGAGTCTCTTTGAGATGCTCAATGAAATACTTGAATTACAAAGTAACAATTTCTATTGTTAGGAGTTGCTGCTATTCTCTTTTTATTGATGTCATAAAGTAGGTATTTATGAGATGAGGTTATTAAGATCAATAGTATAAATGGAACACCTAATTCTCTCTTTTTCAGACCAGCACAAAGCATTCCTTGGGTGGAATACGTGAGAATAAAAGGTGACTGGATACTGTCAGTTAACCCTAATCCAAATGCAAAGAGCTCACCCTATTAACAATGAGTCATTTTTTGCATGTTTCTTAGATCTGGAACTATCTTGTCCCTAAGTAGCCTTTATGAAATGTACAGATTTGATATCATTGCAGGATAGGATTTGCCACATTTACAACTAACACTGAAACTCTATTTTTGTCTTTTTAAAAATACAAAAGACAAGATGGAACATTTTATTTTAAAATCCATTTAGTAGTGTGTTTTTAATAAATATGATCCTTCTTTGTGAAAAAATGTCCTTTTGCAAAGAGCAAAAATCTCAGATTTTAACACTGATACCAAGTCTTCCTATCTACTAAATAATGAGCTGCAAAGAAACTATGGTATGGACTGAGTTAAATCTTTATACTGAATATATGAAGAATTTAACCTATATTTATATAATTATAATTATATTTATATAATTTTTAACCTATATTAATAATTTTATTGCTCAGACTAAGTTGCAAAAGACAGTGTTTTTGAGCCAAATGCAGTCACCAAACTCTCTCAGCTGTTTCTAGTGATCTGCCTCTTGTTTCCATTTCCCATTTTCAGAGAGGCAGCATCACAACTAATTTAAGGTCATGATTAAATATCAGTTTCTTTTAGGGGACATCATTCAAGGAAGATATTTGTCAACAGCTGATCATGTTGTTTTTCCTAATGACCTTGCTCCTAGAACTCCATTCTACAAGCACTTGATAACATCAGTAGGATTTACACACAGGAGCAGGATTTGAAAAGTTCACCAGTCATGGCATGCTACAGAAGACAATGAGTGCTCTCCATTGCCAAATGAAAAAAAGAAATTACAGAATATTTTTTCTCGTATTTATGTTAAACAAAATACTTAGAAAATTGGCTAACTTCAGCAATAAAAACAAAAAACCCTCAAACACTTTTATTAAATAATCAAAGCATAATATCATTCTAGTATTGCTCACTACCTTAAAATTATCCTATGTTTTAATTTAAAATATGTGTTTTTCAAAAATGCACAGCAAAAATTACTGTAATACTTTAAAACCTAAAAAAGCACACCAAAAGAATCTTCAACAGAATTTCACAGATTCACTTCCCTTATCTTAATTGTTTCATTTGCTGTAGTGTACAAAGAGTTAATTGAAACTGAGTTAGCAAACTGAGATATGAGCTTCTACTATAGCTCTTCCCACTGAACTGTTGAATGAGAAAAAGTTCCAATACCTCACAGTTTTTCTATGTGGCCGTGCACAAAAATTTGGTATCCATCTAAGCAATCATAACCAGACACAACAAATTTGCTGTGAAATTTAAAATACATCATCTGGTGCATCCCAACACTAACAATAGTAATTGACTGGTAAAGTCTTTTCCATGCTACTTATGTCTTTTCCTCTGAGGGTTGTGAAAGCAGAGCAAAGCTATCTCTGGATTTTGCACCATCAGCTATTGCCTGTCAGCATGTGTGGTGACAGGGAAGGGTTTCCAAAGCAGTGCTGGGATGGGGGAGAGCTGTGGTGAAGCTCAGCTCTGTGGTGTGTCCCCAGATGCAGCCCCCTGCCAGCACAGGGCTCTGCTCAGCCCTCTTCTCTGTCCTGGGGCATGCTCCTCCTGCACCTGCAGCCAGCGCCTGTGAAACCTTTACAGGGCTAATACAAAGCTCACATTTGTGTCATGCTGAAATGTATTTGAGGAGGAAAAGACCCTTGCTTGTCTGCCAGGCTGTCTATTCCCCACACTGTATTCAAAGCCTCTTTACTGTTGTGCCACAAAGGGTGAATCAGAGAGAGCAGGGAACAAAAACCTTCTAGATGGCAAATCTGAGTAACAATGTGAGAGCTACATACTGTGCAATGCCATTATATTACTTCAAATGTTTTGTTCTAGGGAACATTATATACCTATTACATGCTTAAATACAGGCATTGCTATAGCATAATTAAAATGTTTGTGATCACAGAAATGAAAGGAACTGTTAAAAAGCAAAACTGTATTGCCTCTGTAGGACTGCTGAACTTTGGCTGCAGGCACAGAAAGAAAAGCCGTCAGCATGAAGCAAGGAGTGTACAGGCCTTTGGCTCCATCTGAAAAAACAAGTTAATAGGTAGAAGGAAGGGCAATTCTCTGTTGGTGTGTAGCTGAAGAAAACCACTTTCTCTCAGCTCTGCAAGCATGGCTGCTTAAGCAGTGTTTTCATACCTGAAATGGTCCTGTGGACGTGCTTCAGGGCACTGGCTTTAGTGGGAGCAATGCAACTCTACAGTAATACCTGTTAACCTGTACAACCTAGTACTTGCTGTAGTTTCTTCTCTGGTGAAAAAAAACTACATTTGGTCAAAAGGAAAACAAAAGGTACAACTTCCAAACACTTCAAATGTTAGTTTGAGACCTAGAGCTCTTAAATGTATTGATTTTTATTTTTTTTAATTTTTTTTTCCAGGAAAGCAGACACTGATTTCCATTTAGGGAAAAAAAAAATTCCACAGGGAAATGTATAAGTGAGCGCTTGCAATCAGCTTTATTCATAGCTTTGCAGATAAATTGCTGCAAACACCATGCTCTTTTATGCTTTGTTTTGCTTAAGAATTCTAGAGAAGTCCATAAGTGAGATTGTTGCCACAATTGGGAATCCTTAGTTTAGCTGACAAAGACCTAGCTAAAGTGCTCTAAGGATGTAGAATTAAATGAGGACTTTGTCCTTCTTTTCCAGTTGGATCCCTGAAGATGCTAGATTATCTTCTATAACGTGTTTTGCCACAGTCTCTAGAGAAGAACACCTCCTTAAAAGGACAGCATAGTAATCTAATAAAAATCCAATCTATGGAGATCCATTACTGTGCAACTGAGAAAACCAAACCAAACAAGATACTAATACAAAAACCTCAGAATTCCTTGGTGAATTTTATGTACTACAGCGTTTACAAATGACCACATGGATCGTGTAATATCATCTACTGTGCAGAGTTTCTTTTATAGGTCCCCACGGACTGAAATGCTCAGACACAACAGAGTTGAGCAGGGGGGCCAGTTGTAGATTTAACCAGGAATTCTTATGGTTTTATGGGCTTGTATGTCAGCCATATCATTGCTTTAAAAATTGGTTTTGTATTTAATAGTAGGAGAGCTTGACCCCAACGTAGAACAACACATGTATCCCTTTAACTGCACTCTGCAAAGGATTGCAGACTGAAATGTAGAGAGATACTAGCTCTGTGAGTTAAGACGTCATTAGCTGCCCAGGAAGGGTAACTTTGTCAATTGTCATTAACACATTTATTATGCTGGTACTTTAAAGATCAGAAGTGTTAACCTGGAAATGGCATTCTGATTTAAATCTATTTAACGTTTTGAAGGATTGGTCATTTCTTTATACCTCACTGCTCTTTGAGGAGAGTTCTCCCTTTGTTCAGCATCTGTAAATTGCCTGTATGTGGGTCTCACTTAAGAAAGAAGAAAAAGATCCTGAGTTACTCAGATCTGTCATAAAACTGTCACTTTGGATTATTGCTTAAATGTTGGCTGCAGGCTGAAAACGGTATGTCCATGCAGCACTCGCCAGTTCAGGTGGGGTTTATAAAAGAGAAATTGTTGCTCTGCAGGGAGATACCTGTTAACCTTATTCATTTGTAAAACTGGTTACATATTTTGACACTCGCCCGTGCAGTCTGACACAGACAAAGCTTTTGACAAGATGAAGTAGATTTACAGTATTTATGTAAGGTTCTCAGAAAGTGCAGGTTCACAGCAAACTTTATTAACCACACCTAAGCTCTTTCCATGTTAACCAGCAGCTCTGCAGAAAGGCCTTCAGATCTCCTGCCCTTCGACCTTTAACAAGATACAAAGCTGGGTCGCAGGTGATACAGGACTCTCATTTAGTGCTTCCAGCTTTACATGCATTCTTCTGTTTTGTGATTCTGACATCTTTTACCAGGCTACAGGTTGTGTGGGACAGAAGTTGGAAAACAAGGGGCTTGTCTTGAGAGATGTTTAGCAGATTCAGTTCCTATGAACCACAGTGCCCAAAATAATGAAGGATTCATCCTGCAACTTACTAGACTAGGTTTTGTATGACTGTCTGCATTTTGATATATAGTCAAGGATTAACTTCTAAATAATGGCAAACTGAAAGTAACAATATTGTACATATGTTTGCATACACAATTTTGTTTTTTTAATTAATATGGCTTACATTCACATTTAATTGTATTTATTCTGACATTTTTATAGCGTTTCATCACACATGAGTTTCATCATACTGGGAAAGTCAGTGAGAAAAACTGCAAAAGACATGAATTAAACTGTCTAAAATGTATGCGTTTTATGTTCATTGTGTAACCACTATCATGAAGGATTTTGTTTAGAACAGAAAAAATACTGATTATCACAAAAGTCTTTGCACAGATTCTTCATACAGTAAGATTCTGGCACATATTTGAAGAAAATAATTAAAATCATACGAGAGATTTTATTATTACCACAATTTTTCAACTAGAGAAACAGTTGTTTTATCTAAGCTGTGTAGTTTCCTGGGCAAGGTTCAAGAAAAGGACCCTAAGAGGGAGAAGAGTGGAAATATAATATCAGGTGATGCAGGTAGGCTCTCATTGGCCTGAAGCTGAATTGAGCTGTGGCTTATCTCCAGGAGCATATTTGAGGAAACTCCGTCTGAGCTTTCTGAAGACTGAGACTCTCAGCAGTTTCTAACATTGGTCAGCCCAATAAGAGCTGTATCTCATGGCATTCAGGACCACATCCCCTATGGTATGTCTGGCTCACCTTTGCAGTGCTTGAGCAATTACTCCAACATCTAGGACACATAGCACCTGCTGAACAAGTGCTTCACAGCCAGGCTGTGAACATGCTATGAATCTAATGAGCCATCCCTGCTAATATGGGGGGTGTCAAGGAGAGGAATAAACCTGGAGTTTAAATGGTAATAAGGATTTCTGGGATTTTGTTGTGCAAGCAGATGTTGACAGTGTCTTTAAAAAGGTTTAAGGTAATCTGTTGCAGCAGTTAATTTCTCACTGTTTTTTGTGCAGGACTAAACTCCCCACTGTAGCACAGAACTGTCTCATAGTGTATATATTTGATATTCTACAACCATGGTCATCATTCTCATCATATCACCACGGGTTTCCTTTGCAGGTGTGCTATATTGCTGCCTCACATCATGCTTTTCCTTGGACACTCTTTTTGGAAGATATTGCATAGGTTCAAGCTGTTGGCTTGTCTAAGGATTTCTGCTGGGACAGACACAGAAAAAGACACTTCCCTCCTTAGCATAACCTCTGAGCTTCTCTCTGTACCTCCAGACAACCCATATTTTCTGTTCTACCTTCCAACCCTACTGTGACACAGCAAGACACTTGGATTTTTCCCCTGATTACATACAAGCTTTGCAATGTAACTGCTGTATTGCAGGCTGGGATTTCATGTATTGTAATCAAGTATGATCAATTCACTGCAGGTGCTATGGCAGGCAGAGGACATGCAGTCCCTGGTTTCTAAGTGCTCCAAACCTAACCTTTAAATGTTGCTACCAAGAGGGGTGATTGGCAGTGCCTTCTGTACTGCAAGGAGATAATTGTGGTGCAATGGTATAATCAAGTGAGACTCATTCTGTATTTTTGCTATTGTGGAAAAAATTCTGATAAGAGCCATATGGGGTAAAAGACTAGGGTTACAGCAATACAATTACAGGGTTGTTTTATCCAAGCATAGGTGTGACTGAGACAAAAAGTGAACTTTTCTACAATATATGTATGCAGGCAAAGAATCTGAAAGACTGTGGACTCTATTTCTAACTCAGCTTGCTGTGACCACTGAAGAACAGAAGAATTTTCAATGAGGAATTAATGTTATGAAGAGATTTAATATCATATAGCTCATGGCAGACGAAAGATCCTTAGCTCTTAGCTCATGATAATCCGGATAGAATTTAACCTTCAAAATTTAAAAGGTGAGTCTGCATTACTTTTAAGACGAGCAAAAAAGATCTATCTAATGCTGTCATTCAGGTCCAATTCAAAGTTCTTAAAGTTAACAGGTCTCCTTCCCTTTCCTTCAGTGGGCTTTGGCTCAGATCCTGACAGTCACAACTCCAAATGGTGTGATATGTAAAAGTGCCTTTTTTAAGTGCTCCTTGCAATCAGATAAAACTCTTTCCTAAACAGCATCATCCAATATACAGATTGTAGCAGGTAATTGTAATTGTAAATTACTGTAGCAAGCTTAGAATCAACTATTTAAGTACTCACCTGGCAAAACTGCAAAAGCTAACTTTTTTCCTTCTTGCTTTTCAGTATATATTTCATTTTTCATGGCTCCCTAACTCAGATATTGCAGTGGCAATTAGGATTGAATCTTGGCATAGACATAGTCAGCCTCCAAGCAAATATTTGTCATTTAAAAATCATGGTTCACTTGAGTAAAACTTGGCAAACTGTTCTAAAACTGTATATACAGCAGCTCTATCTGCAAGTATTAATGCATTGAGTATGCACACTTTCTGGCAAAACACACTCCCATGCATGTGTGTGCTAACATACAAAATACACAAATACAATTTCCCAGGACATCAGAAATCTTCAGAATATCGAACACTAGATGCAGTTCTGGGTGGGATACTAAGCAAGTTCACAGATGATACAGAATTGGAAGGAGTTGTTGTCTCCCTCGAAGGCAGGGAGGCCCTGCAGAGGGATGAACTGCAGGACTGGGTAATCACCAACCATATGAAGTTCAACAAGGGGAAGAGATGGGTTCTGTGCGTGGGATGGGGCAATCCTGGATGTATGGACAAAGTGAGGAATGAAGTGCTGGAGAGCAGTGCCAAGGAACAGGACCTGGGAGTCCTCGTCGATAGCAAAATGAGCATGAGCCAGCAGTACCCTGGCAGCCAGGAGGGCCAAACCTGTCCTGGGGACATCAGGCACAGCATGGCCAGATGGGCAAGGGTGGGGATTGTGCCACTCTGCTCTGCACTGGGACGGCCTTACCTCCACCGCTGCGGGCAGTTTTGGGTGCCACAATAAAAGAAGGACTTAAAGCTGTTACAGAGCTTCCAAAGGACAGCCATGAAGATAAAGAGCCTTGAGGGGAAGCCATGTGAGGAGCAGCTGAGGTCTCTTTGTTCAGCCTGAAGAAGGCTGAGGGGAGAGCTCACTGCAGTTATAACTTCCTCATGGGGAGGAGAGGAGAGGCAGGCACTGATCTCTGTGGTGACCAGTGACAGAACCTGAGGGAATGACCTGAAGTTTTGTCAGGGGAGGTTTAGGTTGGATACTAGAAGAAGGTTATTCACCCAGAGGGTGGTTGGCACTGGAACAGGCTCCCCAGGGCAGTGGTGACAGCCCCAAGCCTGACAGAGTTCAAGCCTGTCATTGTTTGGACAATGCTCTCAGGCACAGGGTGTGACTCGGGGTTGTTCTGTGCAGGGCCAGGAGCTGGGCTCAATGGTCCTTTTCCTCCCTTCCAACTCAGCTTATTGTGTGGTTTTTGATGCGCCTTCCATACAAAAGATTGCTTGGTGTTTTATATTCCCTGGCATAATAGACTCTAATGCCTCCAAAAGGAGTCTTAATAACTAATATTCACATAGGCACGCATTTTGAAATAGGGAAATAGAAGTATAAAAGGTAAATTTACAATTTCACACATAATAGAAATCGTAGAATATTAGGCTTTTTGCAAATGTCTCAACAACAAGGGGTAAGAGGGTGGGAAAGATAGAGGTGTTTCAAGATATGTCATAATTCCTAATGTCTAATTTTAATTACCTACATAGCTTCATCTTGCGAACTGCAGAAGCACTGAGAAGCCTTCACTGTTGTTAATTTTAATGGGAGTTGAGGCTGACCAGCAACTATCAGTACTTCTCAAAATTGGTAGGATTGACCTCTTTGAACACACAGTCCTGGTCCTTCATGATCAGCAAATGAGACACTGCAATGGAAGGCAGGAAATCGCAGCCAAGAGCTCACTGCCTAAAGCTGAGGAGAGAATTAGGGATGAGAATAATAATGAAAGGAGACATTCATGCCAAACCAAACACAAGGGGTTTAAAGCCAGCACAGTACCAGAAAGAATGACCTAAAAAGATCACAGGTCTACTCTCTGTCAGTGAAAAGATATTTTATCAGCTTTCTTCTTCAGCAGCTCTAAGTGACTCAATATATTAACTCATATGGCAGACACTACACTACAATAAAATATAACCAGGCGAATTTGTGGCAGATTGGAAACTTTCATTTTAAAATGTCCATGCTTGTCAACTCAATTAGATGAGAATTTACTGGCAAGACAAGCTAAGTAAGTCTTGCCAAAATACAAGAAAAAAAGCAGACTCATCAGATAACTGTCTGAAGCAGGTACAGCTCACCAGGCTTGGCATTTCCCTCTGCTTTATATGTCTCCTGCACTGTATCTGTGTGTTAATATTGTCCCATCCCTCAACTGGCAAAAAGTTCTGCTAACTCAGGTTGCCTGTTTTGCCATCTTGCTCCTCTTTGACAGTCTAAATCCTTTCTCTTTTATTCTGATGTGACAGTGGAATGCACTGAGGTGTAAATTTTTGCCCATTTTTGCCTATCATCTGGCTGCCACTCAGCTCTCTTATGACCAAATCACAGTATGCTCCCACAGCCAAAACTCACTGCTACTCCACAGAGGTAGGAGGATAAACCACTACTATCAAGGGTCTCCCCTGAAAGTCTGACCGTGAATGGCGTTGGGTTGGGATTTTGGTTTGAGTTTCTTTTGGAAACTTTATATACTAATAAAAATTGAGCTTCTATTATGTGATATACATCTAATTAAAATGTACTATAATTGTTGAAGTATTTTACTGAAGTGATTTTCTTTTTCAAGCAACAGGTTTGCCAGATGACAAAAGTTGTGGTTTCTCTGCTGTTGCAAGGAGCTCAGAGCTAAGTACAGAGGGTGGGGTCAGCCCTGGACATCAGCCCCCACCCCAGGAATGACAGCATTTTTCACTAAGCTCTCATGCTCAAGGCTTATGTCAGGCTTTTTGCCAAACACTCAAGTCCAAGACAAATAGCCTATGTGGGTGTTTTGTGCACAAAGATTGCTGAAGTTCATGGATAAACCTTTTGAAATCTGGCTTGTTAGAATTAACTATAATATAGATCAGAGTTAGCTGTCTATTGAAAAGCACTGTGAGAGGAATATAAATTACCCATGAATCAGAATGACCTGATGGTTAAGTACCAGCAGCTCTTGGTGAATGTGTTTGTCACCAATTCTCACAAAAAATTCAACCATTTATGTACAGTAGATTTATTTTTTTTTAAATGACTATGTTCCTATTCTGTCTTTTCAAGTTTTCCATTTTTCCACATAAAAATGAGGTAGAACTCTATGGAATTTGCAAGCAAAATTTCAAAATTCCTAAAAATCTTGATTTTTAAATTTCTTTTTAACATATCTATTTCATAAGGCCTATTTTGGTGGCAGGGCTGAAATTTCCCTGTGGGTGAAAAACCTGAGTGACTGTAAGTCACACTGACTCCAGCTTTATGCACCAGAGGAGGTTTATAATAAATTTTATTTTAACGTCAGAAGGTGAAGCTCTGGTTTAGTAACTGCTCCCATTCTTCCACAGGTTGCCAGCAGAACACAGAACTCATCTTTAGGTATCCTCCAACTTGGTTTTCACCCTTTTTTCCATTCCAGCAGAAAATAAAAGGGTACGTAATTGTTCATAGCTGCCCAAAAATCTGAAACCTGGAAAGTGCAGTCTAGGATGTCACCTTGTATGATAAAGCAGGGGAAGGGAAATCATCTGCAAAATGCAGCATCTCTCACATCAAAGGCATTTCCCTAAGGTATTGGACTACACTTAAAAGTTTTTCCCTTCCCACATGCAGTCAGTATTCTCCCTTTCTTTCTCTTGCCTGAGAGAATGGCTCTGTTTTCACTCTGAAAGTCATCTCCTGCTTCAGTTAGCAACAAAACCAGAAGAAGCTGTATTGTTAAAAGGTACCACAGTCTACCATGGTCTATAGCCATGATGAAAGAACCTCCTGGAGAACAACTCTGCCACGTATTTCCATTGCACCATGTCACCATCCTGCCTTCCTTCCCAGCATGGACATGGTCACATTGTTATTTATGTGTTATATATAAATATATTATATATGTTATTTATTTGATACATGTTATTTACCACCAGGCAATGTGGTGGGGGGACACTCAAGTGAGTCGAGTCAGGATCACAGGCAGAGCAATCAGGTTAGCACACAACTCCACTAAGCTGACATATCCTGTTACTCAGCATTTAATTCCATCAGACTTTACCCTGGCTGTGGTAACATGGCCATCCTTTTGCTACCAGGCAGTATCCCTGCATTTCTCTCATCATGCAGGGGACACACACTTGTAGAGCCAGAGCAATAAGATTCTGGGATGTAAGCCTGCGGAGCCTAAGACTTGGGCTGAAAACCGCCTAACTTCACGTCATAGCTCAAAGTAACCAGAAGACTGTAAAAAGTCTTTAATGAGGACTCGAGCTTCATTTGATCCAACAGTGATGGAAATAAAACCTGGCAAAATTTGGTCTTGATTGATTAATATGGTGTTGACAGCACCCTAATGGGTGTTACTAGAAACTTGATAATTCTTTGTGCTTATGGAGCACCTCTATGGGATTTGCAGTATTACTCATCCTGCACACATCCTAATTACAGAAACATCCAAGAAATACCTTAACAAAATGAAAAAACCATTTTCAGGTAAAACTGGCAAGTTTTTGTAAGGTAAATGCAGCCATAATCCATTCTATTAATCAAAGTAAATTAAAATTTCAGAGATAAAATAATGGAAATAAAACAACCTATGAAACAGCAGCTTTTTCAATGAGCACCACCCATGCTCTCTTCAGAATAAACCCTGGATCTTACAGGAAAACAAAAAGGCAATTGCATAATGAATATTAATATAAACCATATTCATACATGGGTTAAAATGAAAGCTGAATGATCAACTCTAATTCCAAAAAAACCTAAATCTGATTGGTTCACTTTTCAGTAATTAAATACTGCTTTAATAATAAGTATTATTATTAATAATAACAACAATAAATACATATTGGTTTAATTTTATTTATTGTAACACTATCTAGAGGTTACTTTTTTTGTCGAAGAGACCATCAAAACCCTGCTCCTAGAACAGCTACAGCAACCATTAGGTCTTGTAAAGTAAATATTTCTAAATAATCAACAGCAACTATATCAAGATACACATCACATGCTGAAAAACAGACAGAAATTTGGCATGTGTTTTCCTTGCCCAGCCATGAACAACAACCAGTACAGCACATGGTTGATGTCACCCTATGAGCTGTCCCTGTCCCCCCACCATCAAGGTGGCTTTCAGCCCTGTAAGTAGTGGTTGCTAATAGGTCTGTTTCACAACTTTTTCTTCAAAAGCTCCTTTCTGTTACACTCCTGGCATCTGTTTCTTCCCCCATAGAAGCTGCTTAACCTGGGTGCATAACACTGTTTTATGGAGAATCCAAGGTCTGATCCAGCAGCCACTGAAGTCTTAATTGAGTTCAGTAGGGCTAAACAAGCCAAAGTGAAGGATGTAAAGAAGACAGACAGGTCGTACTGACAGGTTTTTCTAGAGACTGTC
Organism: Parus major; assembly: GCF_001522545.3. Taxonomy (NCBI): domain Eukaryota; kingdom Metazoa; phylum Chordata; class Aves; order Passeriformes; family Paridae; genus Parus; species Parus major. Next base: position 49,333,541 of record NC_031774.1, read on the forward strand.
AGAGGTGCATCAAGAGGCACAGTGACAGAAGGACCAGGGCTATCGGTTGTGTAAATCCGTGTGCCTGTTTGCTGTTTGCATTGCAGCAAGCAGCAGGTTGTTGCAGCCTCTGTGGTTTCTCTCCTCTATGCCATCACTAACCACATTATTCCCTTCTTGTTCCCAGAGAGAAATCTTACTTCATCCCAATGGATCTCTGGAGGAAGATCTTGCAAAACTTCCCCATGGCATTACTGGACAGTGGATGGGTGGATCAGTGGATCAGGCTCCTACACAGACAAGGAGCAGCTGAGTCAGGTGACTTTTACATGAAAACTTTGACCCATTTCTGTATAACTTGAGACTTTTTTCCCCAAATATCCATGTTAAATTGCTTTTGGGTCATGCTGCAGGTCTCCTAGCACTTATGACAACACAGTGGGAAATGAACCTTTATTTTTGGATTTGACATCTGATCCAGTCATTTTGCTGTACAACCTCTCTTTGTTTATGGTTGTAAAGCTGGAATTGCTACCTCATTTTAAGGCTCGTCACCCGAAGCGGTACAAGATTTAGGGTACGAGCAAGTCAGCCACAAGCAGCTGGGGCACAGCCCTCAGCTCAGACTTGATAACTGAGTGTATACATGCTTCTAGACTGCTGCAAAGAAGAAACGAAACTGGTCGCCTGAAACCAAACCCACAGTGGATTTAAGCCACTTCCTGGGTAACGAGCATATTTGGTTTTCACATGCTTCAGACCTACACAGACATGTCCCAGCAGAGAGGTGGTGAGTTTAAAGGACTACCTCTATCAATCAGTGCAAATGTGAAATGTTTGGGACAGGTTTGTGTTTAAAAAAAACTCGTGTGATGAGCCTCAGTCCATTACTGATGTTACCAGGCACCAAACTAATAAACATTATAAGGTCTAAAATACATTAGTATTCTGGTGTTGTAGATATAATTGTAACAAGATCTTTTTACTGGGGAGGGTTATTCATGAAGACCTGAAAAACGTTTGGAGGTCCCTGTAAGAAAGGAGTTAAAGAAATGCAAAAGTGTTGCTTTGGTATTGTGTTATTTATCAGCTGTCTGGTTAGCATTTGTGCTCAGTCCGCAGGTTTCACATGTAAATCAAATGCAATGACTCTATGACAACTCACAAGATTTACACAGATGGGACCTGACCAGCCCTCTCTGAAGTCACTGGAGGTGGTCTGGGTTCCCTAATGATTGCAAATAGGACACACAAACATAAATATAATTTACTTTTATAAAACTTTTAATTAGGTTAATAAAATCTCTCAGCATAAAAGCCTATAGCTCATAAAAAATCAGACCCTGTGCATAGCAGAGCTGATGTGGGTCAGGATAATAGCCACAAAGAATTGCATTACCGTGCTAATACAATAGGGAAGTCTCCTGCCTCTCTTTTGAATAACCTCTTATGCAAATTTCAAATGTTGACCATGACACCAGACCTTCTTAGGGCACCAAGATGTGTTTCCCTGTGCTTACAATATATTTGATTTCAATGCAAAACTGCAAACTCATCAAAACCACACTTTTCTACCAGCATTCAATTATTTAAATACAGAATATATACAATGTGTGTGGGGGGGGTACCTCTGAGTCTTGTTTGAAGTACTTCAGTCAAGCTTACAAATAATATAATATGAAAAGGACAAAAATCTAAGCGAGGGAAAATTTTAGCCATTGGGATCCTTTTTACCTATTAGTTTCCCCCACTCCTCACCAATGACCAGTTGTTAAAAATACTGATTCTAAAATGCATTTAAGCATGCACCAAATACATATATAAAGTATATATATATACAAATTGTCTCTATAATAATGACTCTGTACTGTTCTTGAATTCAAAACCAGGTTTATTTATAATTTGAGTCATTAGCTGCCCACTTGCTAAATTTTTTGACACACGGCTAAAGATTTAAACTATACAAAGTTTCATTATTTTTTGTCCAATTACAGTGTGTTTGTTTTCACATGCACATAAAGACAAACTATTTATAAATATACAAGTATTTCATATTATTTATTAAATATTGGCCACAAAATCAAAGAATAATATATATAAAATAATATTCGATATAAAATACACATAAAGGTTGTTCACAAAACTTTTTTTTTTTCATGTGCCATATTCCAGGATCAGTTCTTAGAAATCATAATGCCAAGGAAGTGGTAAAACACATGAGATTGGTTTCAGTCACTTTCCCTTCCAACAGACAAAAGTTAATTTGTCTTGTACAACGGGACTTTTGCTAAACATATAGAACAATTTTACACTTCTTAGGGAGTAAATTATGTGTGTGTAGAAAAATCCCCCAAAATATAATATTTACAGAAGAGATGTATTCATTTTTATGTTCAAAAGTGTGATATACTGCAAATTAGAGCAAATTTAATTCTTAGAATGCGTATATGCTCTCATATACCATTTTTCCCCCTTCAATATCTAAAAAACTAGCAACTTTGTAGTTTCAACTCATCACTATTAGCATCCTTTGTGCAGTCCCAAGGAGAATGGCTCTGAAGGATTAACAGAGCCTGACATCCCAACTGTGATTGCACTCCTGATTGCCACAGCCAGCGTGGACAGAGAACCATCCCTCTGACACCCACTGCCTGGAGGGTCTGGAGGTTTGGAGGTCTGGAGGGTCTGGAGGGTCTGCAGGTTTGCCATGAGTCAGCAAAGGCAGGGTATGACCAGACCTGCATGTCCACACAGACTGCAGCTCAGATGTTTAATGGGTTCAGTGTTCCTCCTCCTGGCTAAAACACTCCCTGCTTCAACAGGAATGATCCCCAAGGAGTGGGGATCCACTTCCTCTGGGATGGGGGTTTTCACACCTCCACTAGTCATCCCTGGGACCTTGTTCCCCTCTGTTCCTCTGCCACAGCCAGGACCCCTGTCTCTGTCTCTCTGCCTCTCTCCCAAGGAGGAGCAGTGTGCAGGACCCAGAGCCAGCAGTGCTTGAACTACCCACTTTGAGCTGGATGCTGTCCCCTTCAAACCTGTCTAAGAGCTGGTTGAGTCACAGGGAAAATCTACCCCAAATTCAGTGGGTTTGAGGTTGGATTCCAGACCACAGACAAGTTTTGCTTCATAGGAGGCTGGAGTCTAGGATATAAATCTAAGCTTTTGTTGCAGACCTAACTGTAATTTGATTCCTGTAGTCATGAATAGGACATAAGAAATGTGGAAATATGTGTACATGTGCCCTGCTCAAACAGTGGGTGCCATTAGAAAGCATAATAGTGTTCCAGGCTATTGATTTTACCACAGTACTTCCTTGCTTGGTCTGTTTTCCACTATGAGATATTTGCACCATGCCATGGTAAATGCTGTTTTTAACAGAGCTCACTGCAGTCTTATTTGTGGAACTATGTGAACAATGTGGAGTTCTCTTGCAGTGCTGAGTTGTCAGCACTGTCTGATGCTCTATTTAAAAAAATAAGCACAAAGAGTGAAAAGGAACATAAACCTGAATTGGGATAAAATGTATATACTGAAAATACTAAACAGTGAGGACCAATGAAGTAGTTCAGGTACTAATGATATTAAATAGGGGATTTCATTCATAGGTAGAGTTCAGGTTTTTATTATATTTATTTGGAACAGAAACAGAGATCCAGACCTCATTTATCTTCCAAAACAAATACAGCTTAAGTCATAAGCTGTGCTCTTTTTTATGCCACTTTTCAATTATTCAGTTACTGTGCTAAGATATTTACTCATTCCACTCTAGGCTAGTAAGGGAAAACAAGGGGGATGGAGGGTTAGGGCAAGAGAAAAGGAGTTCATGTAAACGAACAAGCTGAATATGCTTCTAAGTTTCAACCAACATAATTAAATGTAGATCAGCTGTCATAATAAAGTCCAACTTTCATTTAAATGAAATTTGTATGATTTTTGTCCTTAGCATAAGGTGGACCAATATTAAGTTTAAAACAAACTGATTTTTGCTGGTATGAATTGACCCATCTCCCTTTTTCTGCATCTGAATTCTTAATTACAACTTAAAACACCAAAGTTTTACCAACAAAATAAGTTTTACTTATAGCATGTGATGAAAAACAGGAAAATAAAATATTAGTGAAACTTAACTAAAGTAGATATATTCAGTGATTTATTCTCATCCAGAATGGGTTCATTGAATGTTCTGTGGTGTCTGTCATATGTTTGGCACTAATTTGTATTTCCTTTATGACTTGAAGATGGAATAAAGTGTATTTGCAATGAATGAACAGATGACACACAGCTAAACCACACTTCAGATATGTTGGATTAAACTTCAAAATTGGATGAAATAATGGCCTTAAAAATAGGCTAGAACAAGGACAAGGGTAAAGTCAGGTTTAGGAATGCTCACCTGGAGTAAAGTATGGCATGTTGTGGCAAAATGTAAACAATACTTACAAAAAAGTGTCATGTACAAGGCACACAGGTAATAAACAACCAAAAATGGAATATTGTGTCCAGTTGTTTGCTCAACTTGAAGAAAAATGTAAAGTCATTGAAGAGACTATGGGACAGGGCAGTAAAAAACAGTGGAGAGTCAGAAAAGGACATTACAAAGCAGAATGGAATCACCTGTTTGCCACCTGTTTAGTATATGGCAAAAAATATTGAGCCAGAAAATATTAACTGTAAATTTTGTTATCCAAAGAGATAGTTGGAAATTCCTAAGAGCAGGTCAGATATAGATGACAAGTCCAGTTCATTCTGCCCTGTAGATCTGAGCTTTTTAGTTCTCTTTCCAAATTATTTCATAAAATTGTGCATTAAAACTCCATTACAATTATGATAGAAAGAGCTTAAATGAGATCTTTCACCCATGTACAATCGTATTCACAGGAATCCCTTGATGAAATAATTTTCAGGGATACCCCTGACAAATAAGACCCTGTGTCTTCTCTGAAAAACAATATTCCTGTTGGGTTCCCAGGAAAACAAAGAACTGGACTATTCAGAAGCAATATAACTGGAAAAGGAAAAGCCAGACTGTTGGAGAAAATTAGCTTCAGGCATACATTTTCACTAAGGCTGCAGAGAGTTGTCTCTGAGAAATTAATCATTCTAAATTACCACTGGATCTACAAAGGAAATAAATCTTCACAGATATCCACTAGGAACAGGAAAGTAAAAAAAAATAAAATAAAGTTAGCTGTCCTGTTCCAGGATGTATTTTAGCATTTTTCCTTGTATAGACTTCAATAAACATTTTGCTTCTAATGCGTAGTGGATGATAGCAGATATTTTATGATTTGTTTCTGGGGGTTTTAGTTCACTCTGGTTTTTGTGGGGTTCTGTTTGGTTTTTTTTCAAATGGGGTCAGCCAAAATCTCCATATTTTTACCTGAAATTCAAGGATTTGCAAATACTGAATCATAAATGTAAAAATATTTTTAGACATCAGATTTTTTTGTCCTACAATGAAATTGTATACAAAAATCTGTCTTTAAATGGGTTCATCAAAAATGTAATTTTCCCAGCTGCAAACATATGCCCAAATTAAGAGAATTTAGCATGATGCCAGAGTACAATACTTTTGAATTCATTACAGCACCATGATTTCTTGACATTTAGAAGTTACAGGTATTTCTTATTCACTGGACTTAACTATGTCAACAATCATTAATCCTTCACAGATTGTGTAAAAACAAGCATAAAAATTATTTACAAATAATGAATTATAAATTCAATAATATTTTAAATTTTATTTCAAAATGTACCAAGAAATTAATCAAAAACTGTTTGATTTTTGCCTTGTGCAATCTGGGGAAAGAGACAGTGTCAGAATAGATGCCATTGAGGAGCTGCCATCAAGGAGTTTCCATCTCCTCCACTTTGATATGTGCCACAAAGTTAATGGCTATTTGGACTACCAGGCACTTATTGGGCTCCTCAGTTTTCTTGTAGCTGGAAAGTTATTGTTTAAATATAAAAGGAGACTAGTTCTCACTTCAGCAAGTTCCCAGAGCTGTACAGAAGTTCCCTATTGGCAAACATTGCTGATTTGGAAGAAAGGTAGTGTGGTTGAAGAAACTCTAGAATAGGCAAATAAGAACTATATAAGACCCAGAAAGAATTTCTAAAAGCAAAATGGAAATCCTGGCAATGTCCACTGATACTAAAATGAGCAGACAGCCCAACATTCAAGCTTGGTATTGTTCAGGGATTTGAGTCTGGCAAAAGAACAGAAGAGGAATACTCTGCAGAGTTCAATGACTGCCCTCACAAAACATGTTTAGAGGAAACTTGCTTCTCTGTAAGCAAGACATAATATATCCTGCATTGAATATATACTTTCTTCAGTAGAAGAAAAAGTGTAGCATAAAGAAAGAGAATTGAAAGATAAAAACAGTTTAAGAAAAAAATGGAAGCAGAAAAGAAAACATGAAGGGAAAGAATTTCAGAATGTTTTTGTGATCGCAGCAATAAGAGCACTCATCTGTATTTGATATTTAGTAACATCTAAATCATGTCAAGAGATGTCTACTAGTGATCAACTACTGTAATGAGGTGAATTTTGCATTTATTTGGAATCTCTTGAAAATGCCAGCCCATTCCACCTGCTTGCCACCATGGTGACATAAAATACTGCAGAATATCTGAATTTAAAATCTCCCCCTGTTCACTTCCAGCTCAGTTCAATCTGACATTCAAGACATGCTTCAAAAGGGACCTCACCAAATGAGATGCCACTTTCTTTTCTGTATAATACTTGGTGAATGGCTCCTTACTTGAAAACTCTTGATCTCGGTTCACAAGAATACTTTCTGAGGGACCTATGGCAGGTCATTCTGAAGGCCAGTTCTCAAGTTTCAGGTCCTGGTTCTTCCACAATTCAGGTCAGTTCAGAATATTTTTCTTCATATTCTTTCTTATATTTTAAGATTACTTACCTCCTCTTTCTGGACAAATGAATTTTTAGAATATCTGTGAGGTTCTTAATGCTTAAGAACTTGGGAATAGTTCAGCTGAAAGAAATATCAAAATCTCCCAACTGGGTTTGAAATTCAAAGATGTAAGGCTTGCAAACGTGCTCAAATTATGGTGAAATTTCTAGTAGTTGATCAGTATGTCTCAGAACAACTTTTTTTAATCTCATAAAAAATTAAACTTCCTTACTCCATGGATAGTTTATGGTAAATAACGTTTTTTCAAGGCTAGCAAAAAGCTTCTGTTTAACTGCTACAGCAACAGTGTCTCTATAAATAAGTCCAATAAGGAATTTAAAGTTTTCTGTGTCTGCAGGTTTGGTGGAGAAATGTCCATTAACAGCCACCAAACACTATATTGCTAAAATGCAAGTACACTGATATGCAGTATTAACATCCAATGGTAGAGCTGTATTTCATACAGGAAAATCAGAATTAACTTACATGAATGTTTGAAGCAAAAGTCATGTATAATCCACTATAGCAAAATGAATATCATAGTCAGTGGGTTCCAAAAAGAAAAAAGAAAAAAGTAGCTATAAACTCCACAGAAAGTGGAAATGCAGGCATTGTTACTCAGACCTCTAATCTCTTGTGCAGCGCCGTATGTCGACAGGAAAAAATGCCTTCCTGACCTCTCCAAGTGATCAATTTATACTCTGAAACCTGAGACCTGATCTGTATCTATTCCAAATTAAGTGGAATAGGAAGAAACATGAGGCTAAAACATAAAGAAATAACACTGTGGAAAGCAGAAAGTACCTTATTCATCAGTACAAGAAGGGATGCCATTTGCTAGCAAAGGAGATATCTTCCTTTTATAAATATGCCTATGCCTATTTTAATATCAAAAGTTCCTCAGAACTCTCAGTGAAAATAATCTCTGCAGGTACTGGTCCAAAACCTACAGAGATCAATAGGAATACCTCCCTCCAGTGCAGTGGAGGATCAGGATCAGGCCCTTTCTCTGTAACAAAGGTTCCCTCCATCACAAGGCTGCAATGTCCCCTTCTCCCACCCCCTTACAGTGCATTCAAGCTCTGTTTTGAATCTCAGACCAAAACAACATAGATTAACCTAAGTGGGAGTGCCTTATCAGATGGGGAAAGATATGCAAATTCACTCCAACTTTATTCAATGTTAAGATAAGATGTTATGTGACCTACAATCCGATGCACTATATTTGATCATCATGTGGTATAATTCTATAGCATCTTTTTTTTTCCCCCAGGTCTACTGAACTTCTCTTACTTCCAAAGTGTTAAAAATACTCAGTTTGCTAATATAAATGATTACAATTGACAGTGCATTGTCAATCTATTGCAAAGCTGATTTAATTAAGAATGCCAAGGGGCATCATTTGGGGCTAGGTATCTAAGCTGCAAATTTTTTTTGATCTCAACCTCTCCCTATAGGACCGTCCACACTGGCACCAAAGGCTGGAGGGCAAGAGAACAAAGGGAATTTTATGTGTCTGAATTCAAATTCTTTCCCTTTGAAATGAAGCGTCCAGAATGGGCAATAAAACTGTGAAAATGGATTTCTGGCCGCATTTGATGTTAAGCCTTTAGTGTCAAGAGCCAGGTCTTTTTTTCTCTCTCTTTCTTTTGGTTTTTTTCTTTTTTTTCCCCTGAATGGTCTTGTGGGGAATTTGTCCTATAAATTATTTCTTGCAGTTTGTATGCATACAGTATGGCCTTGTCTCATAGTTAGAACTCAAAAGCAGGCTATTTTGTGTGTGTTTTAATTAACTTGTGTTTCCAGTAAAATTGCAATAGAAAATATTGTACTAAAGAGGTTCAATTCATGTGGCTTTTTTTTTTTCCCCTATCAGCCCATGTGTGAAACCTGAATGTTTATTAAGCACTTGTGTGGAAAGAGTAACTTTCACTCAGGTCTTCCCTTTTCATACCCAGGACTCATAATCCTTTGTATCATCTCTTCTATTCCCATAGTAGGATATTGCAATGCAATAAGAAAAGCAGAGGATTAGGCCCACTAAGAATGATCATGTGAGGGATCTATTATAATAATGATTACTACCATTTTATCTTTAACAGCTAGCCACTGATGGAAGGGCAAGGGGGGAAACAAGAGACAGAGAAATTAAAGGAATTTTGACATATTGAAATGATGTTTTTCCTAAGCTTTGACTGTATATATAAATTGTTCTTTAAATATTTATTTGTAACAAAATCAGTTGGTAATACCTTATTAAACTGGCTAAATTTAAATTGTTACATGCCTCTTAAGCAGTATTCTGCCTCTTAAGCAGTGTATTCTTCCTGTCTAAAGGAACTCACAGGTTTTCAGAGAATAACAAATGTTTAAAAAGTCGTACCCATGCGTTAAAAAACATTTTGCCTCTGTTAGGTAGAGTTAATGAAAATACCCAAACCCAAACTCAAAAAACAAAATAAAAATTTTCTCTTTGGTGGGTTCATGGGTTTCATCATCTCTAGTCCTACACTGCTCCTCTTTCCTTTTTTTTATGATATCCTTTCCTTGTAGTTTTCTTTCTTCAGGCCTCCCTCAGGCTTCCTGCTATCTATCCAGACTTATTCCCTTTTCCATTGACTCTGGTACATTCTGATCTTTTTTTGTTTTGTTTTGTTTTACATGCCACAGTTAGTTCATTTTTCCTCCTTTCGCACATACAGTTTTCCTGTACCTTTTCTGGTTTATTTCTCTGTCCTTGTCTATGTTTCTAATTCTCTCTTTTCTGTATTTTTAAGAAAGGTTTTCAGCCTGTCGTATAGACATATATATAGACATACATACATACAAAATTGCAGTCAAAAGATTTCTTCAAGAATTCATTTCAATTAGTATCTGTAGCCAAGAGATTTACTCTCACAAACTGATACACCAGCGTCTATCATACCAGAATCAAGGCCAGAATGCTTCAAATGAAACTATTAAAAAATGAATGATTTTGTACTTTCATATTTATTGCTTCACAGAATCACAGAATGGGTCAGGTTAGAAGGGAACACATTGGGTCATCTGGTCCAACCTCCCTGCTCAAACACATGGCACAGGATTGCATCCAGACAGTTCTGGAATATCTCCAGTGAGGGAGACTCCACAATCTCTCTGAACATTCTGTTCCAGAGCGTGATCTTTGCACAGGAAAGTTGTTCTTCCTCATATTCAGGTGGAATGTCCCAGCTGAAGCTTCTGCCTGTTGCTTCTTGTCCTATTGCCTGGAACCACCAAGAGCCTGGCTCTGTCTTCTTGGCACCTTCCCTTCAAGTACTTATAGAATTATATAGATATAATAAATAAATAAATATAGAATATTGATAAGGTCCCCTCTCACCCAAGTTGAGGCTGAACAGGCCCAGCTCCCTCAGCCATTCCTCATAAGATGCTCCAGTACCTTAATAAACTTTGCTATCCTCTGCCCCCTCAGCAGTCAGTTACAGTACTGAGCATCCCTTCTGACCTCTCCTAACCTCTCCTAACATCAAGTCCTTCATGACTTTTATGTGAGGCCACAATACTATTCTATGGAAAACATGGTCTATCCCAGCACAGAAGTGTAAATATAATTTTTGGGCAAACTGTATTTTCTCTGATCTATTTAGTTCTCAAAGGAATTCATCTAGAGTTACCCCAGTACAGTACAGTAGTGCCCTGAAAATCGTGCTTTTGTTGGATTTCAAGGCAATGTGTTCAAAAACCACAAGGAATTGTTTGACAAACTATGAGGCAGGACATTTTTGAATGTTTACCATCCTGACTTTGGTTACAATAGATTGTATGATATTACTGAGAGCAATACCCTTCCTTTTTTCCTGCTTGTAAGAATAGAACCAGTCTCTCTCAGACACAAAGGTATGCCTTTGTGCTGGTTTTACACAGCACAATTTATACACAGCCTTGTATAAATAAGTTGTCAAAGCCTGGAAGGATTAATGTCTTGAGACATTTTAGGAAACTTTTGGGAGGGTGTTGAGGTCACACCTTGCCCTGTAAAGCCAGTGAACTGCCTCACACCCCCCTAGAGCCAATATCCCAGCCTGGCAGAGCTGCCAGTCATTGGCAAACCTCAGGAAATGCCTCACACTCCATCCCTGGAGTTCCTAACCCAGCTCCTGAGTGGCCAAAGACTGGAAGTCCAACCTGGGAGGAGGGCTCATGAAGGCTGAGGAGTATTTAGGACTGAGCAGGAGGTCAGTGTCCCTCTTAACCCTGCCTCCCCTTGGAGTTTCTGTCTGAAAGCTGCTGGAATCAAGAGCTGAGAACTATATGTGTGCTTTTCTATATCTACTCTGTTCTTCTAATTCCCTCTTCTTGGAATATTTTGAGTAATTTAAGATCAAATGGGTTTAAAATTTGCTAAGTTAAATGGTCCAAGTTAGTGCTGTGAGAAGTGTTTTTTGTTGATTAGATGTTGTACTAAACCTTTTGCCAAAGTTTCCCAGTTTTTCTAAAGTTTGCCAGTAAACTTTTGTCTTGTTTTGATCTCTTGAGGATATCTGGTCACTATTACTACCATATATTTAACCCAGAATCCATGAATCACTGAAAGTCTTGTCAGTGATTTGGATCTTACATAATTCTGTGCATTGGATATTAGCACAATTGCATATTATTTCACTTAAGACCTCCTGTAGTTTAGGTCTGGATTTTTTTTATATAAATAAAAACTTACACTGCTTCACTTTGATCACCATCTCCACACTCATCTCTGGGAAAAAAAAATTGTAGAACTGAGCCAGACCTGCTCCAATCTCCTTCATCCATCCACCAGTTTAGTGAAATATATGAATGCTACAGCTTTGATTTAATGACCAGGTCCTACATCCTTCAAGTTAAGCATCTGTGAAAATGCTTTGTTAAAACATAAATTTTGCAAAATAATGAAAGCTATACTAAAGCAAATTATTAGATAGAGGAATAAAAAGTGGAAGGAGATATATTTTTTACTTGTATATACAGGTCAGTTGATCCAGATTTGCCAGAATAAATTTTGGTATATTTATATGTATATCTATGCAAAAACCAAACATCTTCCATTTAATTCAGCTGTGTAGGTAAAATATGGTGTCACCTGGTCTACCTGGTAGAAAAATCCCAGTTAGATACAAGAATTTAGGAATTCTCATCTCTCTTGCTGCTTCTACAACAGACAAAACAACTCTTATGAACACTCAAATTGATTTAAACATTTTTCAGACACACACAAAGAAAGAAAAATAGCAAAACCTTTCACGTAAAATATTCCAGTTTCACAGACACTCTGTGAAACATAAAACAGGAACATGTTAGATGTTACACATGGCTATACCAAAACCTCAGCCAACATTCATGGACTACATCTGCTAGCCAGGCAATGCTCTGTCCTGTCCAAGATGTGGTCAGCTTTTGACTTAAGATTTGCTGAAACAAGTTTCCCAGGATCCACTGCAGCCCTACAGCCTCGGGCTTTGATAATGTGAGGTTTTGGAAACTAAATAGGATAGGGCTTGGCCTGTAAGTGGAGAGGAGAATCCAAGGAGAAGCCAAAGCACTGCAAAATGTTTGGCTGCTTTTCAGTTCATGGTGGTTTCTACCTTCATGCTGAGATGGGCAAGATGTTTCTCTGAGGGCCCTGGCAATGTGTCCACGAACTGTGGTTCCTCCATCCTGACCACAGCAGGGCATTGGAGATTCTTCATTGCTGGTTTACAGTTTATAGCTTTCTCACCCCACCCAGCCATGCAGCCAAATTAGAATGGGAAATGAGTGAACAAAGATGCTATTATTTAATCAGAGTGTATGCATCACACCTTCCTGAACTTAATGCAGGAATTTGTTACTCAGAGGCTGCCATGCTCACATAGGTTCACCTGCACCTCAGTGATAGGTACAGTTGAGAAATTGTTATGTTAATGCATCTTAGGAATCATTAAATATTACTTGTCACTAAAATCTGCTTCTCATTTTAAATACTACGGGTATGCATTTTTTTCCTTACAGTTAGACCCAACATGAATTCTCAGAAACAAATTCTTTTCTTATGTTCCCCCTGCATGTGGTAAAGGTCATCTTGTAGTGTTTCAGTACCAAACAAGTGGTATGCACACTAAAACTGTGAAGTGCTCAATAGCTCTCACAAGCTTTCTGAATCCCCTTTTGCTTCCCCCACACACTCAAGCAATCACAAGTTCTACTATCAAATCACGAGTTCTACAATAACATATTTTTTTATGTTTTCCTTGGGAATTTATTGAGTTTAATAGAGACACTAGGTGAGAATATGTTTTCATTATTTTGAAAACTTGAAAATATGACCCACTTATTATGCAAAAGTCAGAAGAAACAAGGTAAAAAATTTAAAATAAATAAATAAATGTATTAGTTAATATCTACACTTATTTTTAAAACCAGTTTAGAGGTTTGATTTTTCAAGGGATTTATTTTGAGGAAAAAGAGTGAGCACCAGCAGGGAATAAACATAATTTTGAAACAGTATGTAAGTGATGTGTATGACCTCTGTTTAGTCACATGACAGTCACTCTGCTGCTGTAAGAAAAAAAAATTTAGATTCTAGCAGAAAATGCATTACATAGCATAAATTCTTCTCTTTTCTTGGTACCCAGATTGTCACTAGCTCAGAACCCACTCAGCCTAAATTCTCTGTAACACTGAAAAAGTGTTCTGTGTTCCAGTAACATATAGCAAAACCTCTTTTTGAAACTCTCTGCAGGGCTTTAACCAGAAAGGAAAATCAGAGATTTCAGACAGGGATGCTGTCAGACCTTCAAACAACCCCGGGTCCTGTCTCCATCAGTCAGGCTATGAACTGACCAGCTGAGTGCTGCATGCCAGCCACAGAGTGTGGCTTGCCCAGAGGAGCCCCACGGAGGATGAACCGCTGGTGCTGGCACGCTGCAGCAGCTTTCAGGTGCACAAGTAGATGAAGACTACCGGATGTGGTCAGCATTGCAGTAAACTACATAAAATAAGGTTTATTTGCCAGAGGCCTTTGCAGCAAACCCACAAGTTTTTTGGAGGTAACTTCGCAGTTTTCTACTTGCTGGATAAATTGTAATGCTAATTCACTGCTGGTGATGCAACAGTAGTTATTTCCATTTTTGAGTTCATTTCATTTCTTTTTCTGTCTTTCATAAGTGTCTGAAAGTGAAAAATAATACCTGATGATTAGTTAGGTACCTTTTGGGTATAAAATTTCAGAGGAGAGAGAGTAATGATAAAAATACAATAGTGAAAATTTCCTCTTAGATTTATGACTTATTATTACTGTGAATATTTTTCAATTTTTAGAATGCATGCCATGAAGAAAATTCAGGTGAAGCTTTCAGGTTTTAGCATTCTGTTTATTAACACTAGTTTCATTTAATGTCCATAAACAGCAGATGCAATTTTAGTGAAATCATAAGCAATAAAGCTACTCATATTCTAATTCAGGTATCTTGACCCATTATTATCAATTCTGGTACTTATGATTATTTAGTTTCATTACAACAGTAAGTGCTAAGTGCTTCCTAAATTAAGATTCATGATAGTCATTCCAGCAGTGCTGAAAATAAAAGCAGTTTTAAACTGGTTATCTAAATAAAATCTTGTGCTCCACAAAAAAAAATTAAAAAACAATCCTTTCCTCATAATTCCAGCAAGATTTTCTCAAAGGTTTGACAGCAGGATATTTAAATGAAACATATATTTATACATGCACAGAATTTATTGATTGGTGAATCTCAGAAAGAGCAGCTAAGGTTATTGCTTACTTATCATTCCAAGGTGTGCTAGGGGAACTCACAATTATTAAAAGTGAAATTTTCCTTTTCAGCTATGACCTGTAACTGATAAGTAAGGTTTTATAAAGAGGCCTTGTAAAATCATGGTTTAGGACTATTTCTTTGGCTAAGTAAGAAAAGAACTATGGAAAAGAGACTCAGCTGAGTTAGGGGTAGAAAACCATGTAACATAACCATTGTGTGTTCACATCATGGTGTATGGTGGCTGCTTGAATTATGCTTGCTATGATTTAAAAGTATGTAACTGATAACCAGCAAATGGCTTAAAAAGGCTTTTTAGAATAAAGCTGCTCTGCTTTGCACCTGCCTGGGGACCCTGTGTCACTTCAGACCCGCACCTCACAGCTGGTGCCTGAAATCACCAATGGCCAAATCCAAAACCCATGGATCAGATTTTGGATTTGATGAATGAAGCCATTATTGCCTTTTCACGGGCACCACACTGTTCCAGAGACACAGCAAAATCCAGCAGGGGGTACATGACTAAAGTACAGCCATATTCCTAATGGGTGTTTTTATGTTCTCTCTCCTTATTTCTGATTAATATTTACTTATCACCCTCTCTGATTAAATTGTACCAAAAAAGGCACACATAGCCATGTCTGCCTTGCAAAGTTTTGCATGGTGGGCTGTCATCTGGGACTGGGCACAGACCATACACACCTCAATAAAATCAGCCTGGAACCCTTCACAAGAACTATTTTATACTCAGTCATAACATTGCTCCACTTTAGCTGCTTGTGTGATCAAGTATGTTGGGCACAATTTTTGGGAAAACTTCAGTTTGACAGTTCAGTTGCATTTAAGAGCAAGACTTGGAGAACTTCATGATTAAACTGCACTGAAGTTTTTCCTTCCAAAAGTCAAGCCTCCTACTTAGGGAAGGGAGGAAGGGACTTCAAGTTTGGCTCTGGAATGATATTTTTATGGATGATTTCATAAAGAGCCACACAAAGGATTAAAAGCTAATTGTGTCAGAGAACTGATGAGCTTTTGTAAAAATAGACAATATTTGGATTCAAATATTTGTGACAGATATTTACTGCATCACAATGCATTGTCTTTCCAGACAGAACTTTTTCAGCTGAATGAAAATGCAGACTGGAGTCAATCAATTAACAATTTCCTTCATGTGAGCCACAGAACTACATCTCCAAATCTGTAGCTAGATCTGGAGATCCAGAGTGGACTCTCTGAGCTCAGCCAGTGCTTAATTCACACAGTGGCTCTTACCTCAGGGGGGAAAAATTTCCTCTAGAATGTTAGCAACTTCTTTCTACTCTGCACAGCTATCAGTTTTCATAAAATCCAAAAGAACTTGCTGTATTGGAGACCTTTATCTCCTGCCTTTGCTTGAGTTTTGCCTGCATGTTCGAAATGTACTGATGTACTGATCACACATGCACATGATACAATCATAATTATTTCTTTTCCTCAGAAAAGCCCACAGAAGGAGAGCCTCTGAGACTCTTCCAGACCTCCAGCATTAAGTGCAGCATTGTCTCTTAATGTATACAACACTCATTGTTTTGTCCAGGCCAATTCTAAATGACATCATTGATTTGTAAGAAGAGTACCTAGTAATTAGTTGTTTTTTTAACGGTCATGCCATTTGACATATTAAATGCTGTACATTACTTAAACAATAGGGTAGAAATATCAATAGTCTGGTGCCACTGTGTATGGCTCCTTTCCATTAGAGTGCATATATGTGTGTGGCTGTGGGTAGTGAGTAATAGGGGATTGTTTCTTCATGATATATCTGGTGAAGTCAGCATTAACTTCTTGTACAGTAGATCTGTAGGGGGTAGACAAACATTAGTAGAATTTTATTTATCTTTCTGTGGCTTGATCAGAGGATTATTTTCAGGTTTATTAGGACATTTAACTGGCTTTTACCCTGAGATGTTCTTTAGCTGGACCTCCTCTACCATTTGTCTCACTGGCAAGAGGTTCAGTAGGTGTTTTCTTCTCTTAGGACTCTCTGTAATGCTAATGACAAAGGTTATTTTGGGTCTCTGTTGCTGCTGTTTTCCCTTTTCTTCTTCTTCTACCAGGGCTGCTGTGTAGCCTGGAGAAACAATGATGTAAGAGGGAACTAATCCCACTGTGAAGGTTGTTGGAAGATAGAGCCAGATTCTTCACAGCAGGGCATGGCAGAATGAAAAAGAGTCAACAAAGAGATTGAAACACAGCTCCATCCCTCGAGATTTTCATGAATGAGATGGACAAAGTCCTGAGAAACCTGGTCTGAATTCAATGGCCCTCTCTTGAGCAGGGCTAGAGACTTTCCAGTGAGAATTATTCTATCATGTTGTGATTCTGATGACCTTTTAAATTCACTTTCTATACAAAGGCATACCTGAAGACACTGCTGTGCCATAAGATATCAATCTAGTGCAAGATCAAAGAAGAAAATTTACCATTAATTGGTACTTCTTTAATATAGCTTTGAATCTGAGACACTTGAGTTAGCCAGCTCCTGTGAAATGCAATGTCCTATGTAAAAATAAGTTTATAGTCCCTCACTGACCTTTAGAACTGTTGCTAACTTGAAAAACTGCACTGGATAGAAATGGTCCCTAGGGTCCCTAAAGCTGTTGTTAGATTTTCATGGTTCCTTAGGCCATCAGACCTGTAAGCTTTAAATCCTACTATAACTTTATATAAGTGTGAAGGAAACAAATGGTGAATGTTTCAATTCCCCAAGATCTCTAGATGGTCATACATTCACTTGAAGAATAGAAATGTTTTATACTGATGGTCATTGGATGCATTTAGACCTCACCTGGCTTTGGGTGATTTCTTTAAAAATATCACATTACTGAGAGAACTTGCCTTCAATAAAGTTTTTGTATTATGGGGAAAAGTTATTTACAACCTTGGTGGGTTCCCCTTTGAAGTCATTTGTCTTGTTGAGAGGGGAAGTGGAGCTGGCCTTTGAAGAGTCTCATTTCATCTTGGATCTCTCCCTTTGAAGTACACTTTACCCTGTAGGCATTCCCTGTGGAAAATCTCTCATTGTTCATGGGTCTCCTAAGAAAATATTCCCCAGAGGCACACTTCCCTGAAGAATAATTTACCTTGGAGATAGAAGCAGTGATGTATTTTTCATCCTTGCCAACAGCAGGCAGGGTCTAGTTACACCAACTGCACAAATGAATACATAAAGAAAATATAGGGGATTACTAATTTAATATGTAAGGGGCAGTTGCCTAACAGACTGTCTAAAACTTGATAAACTGAGCTTCTTTAATGCTGCTGGAAAAAAAAAAGAAATTTCAGAAAAAAATACTCTGCCTTCAGACAGCCCTAATTTTTTTGAGTCTTTGATGCTGAAATCTTCTCATTCTTATGCTCCATGAGGAAGAATTATTTGAAAGCCTGAAGAAAATCCTGTCAGCCTCTTGCAGGCCTGATGCATGTTGTTTGATAGTGTTCAAAGATAACCATTTTGAGTGTGATAAAATCAAAGAAGATAAAGTATTTTTTCTCTTTAAAGAATTTTCACCTTTTTTTTTCCTTTTTTTTTTCTATAGAACTTCAACAAATGGAAAAGAAAACCTTTCTTTATGGCTCAGTGCTCATTGAGGTCTAGTACCTCAGTGAGGTTGCAAACTACAAATTAGGAACATAAACACAAACAAACAGCCACACCTATGGTCCATAAAAGCTTTCCAACCATTAAAGCAGTACTACTTCTGCTATATCCTACCATTGCCTAATTTCAAAGGCATAATAAAGGGTAATTGCTATGCAGACAGGATCAGCTCTAGGCATAACCAAAACAAGCAACTAACTTGGACAGCAAATTTCCAGAAAGGAAATCCAACCATGGCTCTGCTACCTATTTTGTTTATACCACAGCCCCAGAAAACCAGACACACTTCTGCAGCTGCCTCAAGGTTCATGGTACACAGGTGAGGAGGGCAGGTGGGAGCTCTCCCAGAGGCACAAATCATTGCCCCAAGACATCTGATCCCTTGGCAGCAGAAGGAACAGTGAATCTGACCTTGTGTGACTCCTCTTGGTGCCTCAGTTCTTTCTTTTTCTTCAGCACTGAACTGACCTATTTTTGGTCCCACATCTTCCTCTGAAGGGGTGCAGTGCTGGAAGCCCAAACCCAGCTCTGTGCACTACAGATAATGCTTAAGCACTGACTTATTTTAGTCTTTGCTATCAGCAAGATTACCATTTTACAGAGCACTTAGATCACTCAGGAAATCTATGGTAGATTGTTGCAAAAGTATCAAATTCTCACATTTCAATCTGAATGCAAAGAGAAAGACTCGGTGGATTGCAGTGGATAGCATAGTATGCACAGTTTGTGGGTTTTTTATATATATAAACATCTTTATAAGACTTAAATTACCTCTCAAACTGGAGGATTCCGAGAGGAGATAAGAGCTCGGTCAGCTTGAGTGGTTCCTTTTAAAATTATGTCATTGATTTGGGTGAAGATAGTATGATATTTCCCATTGCACTATATTTAAGTATTAATGGATTTTTCCTATGAAATCTCTATCTCTCTTCAAAGGTTGTAAGGGAACCTTTGGCCACCTTACTTGTTTGATAGTATAGTCCTTTCCATGGCAACAGATTGTGATGTCATGCATGACCAGATTATTAGGTCAAAAAGTGCCCAAGTTAGATTTGAAGGAAGTAGGAAAGGTGCTGAAACTGCATAAGCACTTTTCAAATTTAGTATTTAAAAAAAGTAGAAAACAGACTCAGAGTAATTGCAATAATTTTTTAACTTACCTTGTCAATGAAACTTTACAGTTGTGTCAACCATTACTATTATTATTCTTATTTATAACAATATTTTTATTATTAGTATTATATAAAAAATAATAGGAAACATAAGCAATGACCATAGCACAGCCAAAAAAAAAAGAGCTCTATATAACATCATTTTACATATAACATTCTATCCTATAATATCAATTCCATTTTATCATAGCCTATGTAGAATTATTTTTTTTAAATTTGTCAACAGTGAAACTTGAACTAACGAGAGTAATGGATATACACATGAAAAACAAACCCAAAGGTGTGGATTTGATATTTTTCCCCATCATAGGATTCCAGGCATTCAGACCCAAGATTTCAGTTCAACTTTGTTTAGAGAATAGGTTTGTCCACATATGGTTTTAACAATCCCAATAATATGTTTACATGCAAGGTTTTTACTCTAGTCCATGAACACATTAAATGCCTTTGGATGCTCTGTAAAGTTCTCAACAAATTAATTTCTCCTGCAGGCCAGGATTATTCATACATGTTTATTCTCTTACCATTTGATAAAATTTGCTAAGTTACAAGGGATCATTGTTTTTAATGTTCCCTATAGATGATCTGATTCCTCTAAGGATACACTTCTCTGAAATCTGCTTGCTTATCCAGAACAACTTGGCTCAAGGTAAACATGGTCATTTAACAAAAGAAGCATGTTTTCACAAGTCTGGATAAAACCCACCAAATACTAGGTGGGGAGAAACAGTGCTATAGATTTTTCCAACAGCCACAGGTTTCTTTAAAGCCAAGTCAGACATCTCTATTGCAACACTGAAGCTTGAAGGTTGAAGATAGCATTCCTTATATTAAATCATCAATCTATAGAATGGGGGTAGCCCCACATTTGAATATATATAATACCCACATGTAAGGGTATTAAAACAGTCATTCATGATGCAGGGTAGACTGAGAAAAAAACCCATCAGGTAAAAAGGTATAGACTGGGAAAAAATTCTTTCTATATTTACTAGTTTCTTTATATTTTCCTCTGGACATGTACTATTGACTCCTCTTTGAGAAAGAATATTGAATTAGGTGAAGCTCTGGTCTTCTTGAGGATGTAAACTCTCATGTTTACCTTGCTGTAGTAAATGCTGAAATGCTGAAATCAAAGGAGTAGTATTATGGCTTGATTGTACTTTCACAATAAAGTCCATCCTTGTTAAATAAAGATATCACCAAGTTCCAATGAACTCGAATTTAAGCTGTGTCTATAAACATAACATTGTTTACATCTTTCATTTATGATGATATTTCAGCTAAGTTGTTCTGAAATTGCTCTGCTTTTGCGCTATGTCATAAAGTGGAAGCATATATTACATTAAGCAGTAAGAAGCTGTATCTCATTTAAAACACATAACCACATAATTTCATAGATATATATCTATATATAGATATATATCTATGAACAATGAAATTGCCCCAAAATTAAAACCCTCTTGGCACTGTATTTGTAAACACAATCAGCCTATAATCCAATAAAGAGACTCTGCTTTGAATTAATGTGAATTGCTTTTCTATTCTGCCTTTACAAATACAACTTTTCATCTGAACTTCTTTACTCCCTCTATTTGTTTCACTAAAAATAATTGTAGTGATTTTCTTCCTCACTTGTAAACAGCAGAGGAAACATTTGAAAAATAGAATAAAATGTAGTTCAAAAAAATAGAAAAAAAAAAGCCCAAAATAAAGTAAGCAGACATAATTCCTTTTATACCTGCAAATAGAAGAAGCAAATCTAATTTCTCAGAACTTCTGGCATGAAACAGTTTGCATGGTAAAAAAGAAACCTTCACTTCAATCATTTTTATGATTCTGATAATGAAAATGAAAGCTAGATTGTTAAATGGAAAGTGCAATAATTTTTTTATGCACATAAAAAAGGAACTATTCCTTTAATTTTGATAATTTAAAACAAAAATTTACAAATGACAACCTTTTAGTAATAATTCATTATCCTTCCAATCAACCATATTCAGGACAAAAGCAAATCTTAGGACATACCAATATATAAATGAAGTATTTAGAGGTTCATCCTTGGCAGGACAGGAATTTAAAGCGGAATGCATGATATTTAATATTTTCTGAACTAAATTAAAAGGGGAAAAAAGAAAGATCTTTTTCTCAATATAAAATACACAGAATTTAGAAGGTAAATTGAAGGTTGACATAGCTGAAATATTTAAAAAGAAAGGGTTTTTTTCTAATTACTCTGTGCTTTTCTTCAAGTTTCCAGGTACTTAGTGATACTGAAAACAATTTGGGGAAATGACTAAGAAAACTTCACTTAGTTGTGAGGATTTTTATTTTTATATAAGGAAGATGAAAAAACATTTTCTAATGAATTCTTAATCAGCTATTAAACTCTGTCTGCTAGACATGATAACTATATAGACCAGATGGCATCAATTTCAGTTTCCTGCCTGGTCTTGGAACAATTTTTACTTATTTTCTCAAAAAATCATTTTTCCGCTTTTCTTAATTTGTAGGTTCATCCCACTGATTTTGGTGGGACTGTGGAATCAACCCAGAAAGCCCATGTAGGACTTTGAGGAATGAGGAGGGAAGGATGTGTGAGGACTGGAGTTCCATGCCCTACTGGGTCCTCTGCATGCCTTCCCCATCATGCTATAGAGGATGTTTAAATAAGACAGGAAGGTGATAGTCAAGGTGCAAACAGGCAAACACCAAAGGCTGTGGGAAACTGAGACTCAATGACTGGAGATACAAAACCCCCAAAATTTAGGAAAGAACTGGTAAATTCAGGAGAACCTCATGTCTGTCTCCTCTTAAGCAACTCTGAAGGTGGGACTACTGCAGCTCCTCCCCAAATATGCAATGATTACACATGAGGGGCAGGATTTGCTGACAGGACTACTAAATGAATGGCACATCTTTAGTGCTGTGTAAGAAAATAAAAGCACATTGTTCATCAGCAGAAACCTGCAAACTATTTACTGTCATCAAGGAACACTCTGATTTTTTAATTTCTGTGTTTCCTAAGTCAAGTCTTACTTCTAATGGAGGTCTGCAGGTCCAAAGCAAGAAATGACAAAAATTGGGCTGCAGAGGGACTGAGAGGATAGCTTGGCTGAGTAGTTCCTGCACATGGAGGAACCCACGGAAGCAAGAGGAGGACAGGATGGGTAGGCCCAGCCTGCAGTGAGTCAGTGCTGCCCTTTCCAATCTACCTCAAGTGTACCTCTTGGCTGGCACACTCAGTGTCCCCCAGACAGGCCATGCCACAGTCCTTGCTTGCCCCTAGTGCCTCACACCACATTGGATGGGAACAGTCTCCTTCCCTGCAGACTGCTTGTGCTCCACCAGACCATGGAGAACCCATTTGGCATCCCATCAGCCTTGGACAGCCTCGTGCTCGTGGCAGGCTGGCCAGAGGCTCTGCCAGGCTGTCCTTCCCCAGGACCCCATGGAAGATCCTTCCTTCCCTCTCTTCTGCTTCCCCTTCCAGACCCACTGGCCCTCCCTTCTCCCCTGGTGGCTTCGGATCACAAACGGACTGTTTCTTTCAATCCTCCAGCTTAGATTGATTGCAGGCCTCTGGGAGTCTGTGGCCAAAACTAAAGCCAGGGACAATTCCTGAACAAGTAAGCTGACAATGCCCTGTTTATTTATACAGCACAAATGATTGAAATCATTATGCCCCAGACAAGTGAGACCTATTTATAAACAGCATCTTAAGATGAGCAATATAGCAGGACTCTCCACTGCTTTGCAATGAGCGCCAGCCCCATCCCCCCCATCCCCACTATAAAGCTCCGAGGCCCTTCTGACTTGCCACATGAAAGACACATCCCTTGCCTGTTAAATTAAAATCTAATCATATTCTGCAGTAAACAAGACACAAAGAAGACTCTCAAAATTGTGGGATGAAAACCAGCAACACTAAGGGCCAAACTCTCCCCTCAGATCTACCCTACAGCTCTTTGACAAGTGCAATCAGTTAAACATTTGAGGGCTTGACAACAGCCACTCCACCAGACGTTTGATCTGACTGGTATTCCATGCTCTTCCATAAATTATGGATCTTCAGAGCTTCATGTCTTCCATGTTTGTGATGGCGGGTCTCCAACAGAGAGGAGGCTTGGGAAGAAGTGGATATTTCTCTCAAAACACTTGAATTACTCCTATGTTTCTGTCTATACAAAGCAGATCTGGAACTATTTAAGTGGGCATCAGTTGCCTTTGGAGCCTTGGAAAGAATAGCTTTTGCTTTTCATCCTCCTCAAACAGCGATCCAACCTAAACAAAATGTGAGATCTAAACAGCAGCCTCGCACTTCAGTGCCATCTGGATGTTTGACTCAAAGCAGCACCCTTTTGCTCTCAAAATGCTCACACCATGGTGTAGCAGCCTGTACAAGGGGATGAGAGCAGAGCTGGAGCTGTCAGACAATGGCAAACGCCAAGGGGAACCATGGGCTGGCTTTTCAACCTGTCACATGTCACCCTTGGGTCAAAGTGTATGACAGGTCCCTTACAGATCCTATGAATCCAAAGTGGTGGATGTTTTCACTCTACACTTTTTATGATCTTGCCAGTTTACTTTACTGGGGTAATCATGATGAGGTTCTGATACGATTAGAATTTAAGAATTAATTAGCCTTAGTACCTCCATGGTACTTTGCATTTTTCTTTTCAGGAGAACAAGCATTAACTAATTGGTCTTCAGAAAAATACTTTTATTATTACAGTTTTATGAGGTGGAAACTAGGAGGTTAAGTAACTTGCCTGAAGTTATTCACTAAGTTGCACTGGGATTAAAATTTAGGAGTTGCTGGCTGCCAGCCCTGCTTTTCGACCACTGGACCACTCTGCTTCTTATTATAAGAATTTAATTTACTTGGCAGAAAATGCAGCTTTCATGTGGTAAGTCAGATATTGCCATTCTAATGAAGTTGAAGGAAGGTGAGAAGGCCAGCTGATCTCATTGTGAACTGATGAAGAGTCACATCACAGTGATTCTGTTTAAAAATCTTGATCTAATACAATACAGCTTCTCCTCCCAAACAAAGCAGAGCCTTGTTTCAAAATATGGATGCTCATAAACAACCATCTAAATTTCTATTGAGCCAACTAGAAAAGGAAACTGAAAGCTAAGGAAACTGGCATTTAGACCCTTCTGGTATTTTAAGATCCATTTCCTGCATATTTCTTCAAGATTCAGGGAATGTTTTGACACCTAAACACACAGTATTCTTCACCCAGTCTTCTTCTCTTGGTTTGAATTCATGCCTATATTTTTTCCTGTGATAGTCTTATTTTGAAACTGCTCTTTTCTTCTAGTGTAGACTTCTAAAAAACTGATGATCCAATATAGAATTGTGTGTGTGTGTGTGTGTGTAAGATGGCAGCAACTATATAGACAGAAATAAATTTCAAAGTCTCCATTTTTCTCAAGCTAACCCAGTATGTTAATAAGGAAAGTTCTGCAAGTACTGAAAATCAGTGAATCAGTAGTCCCCACCTGGAGGTGACAACAGCAACAAATGTCGCTGTATATGTATGTCTGTGTGTGCAAATTTTGGACACCATCTCCGTGTGTATCCATCTCTCCTCTAGTAGAGCCTCCAATGAAAAGAAGCCTCATGGAGAATTCATGTACTGGCAGATGAGCTTTGTTGACATTACATTCCAGCTCCAAGGTGGGACTGTGCAGGTGTATCATAAATTCACCACTACAAAATAAAGGTCTTTTATTTTCCTGTGGAATAACTGTCAAAGTGTAGAGCCAAAAAGGCAAAGAAAGAAGTGTCAAAAGGATGTTAAGGATCATTATGAAAATGTACCGAGATTTGAATCAAGAACAAAATCTGAACACAGACTGGTTTCTGCAACAAAAAATGAACATAGTGGCATACACAGATCCCAGAAAAGAAAGATCATTGCCATTAGTGTGAGAAAAACCTTGATGATATAAGGCATGTTAAAAATAGTGAGTACAAAGAATGAGAACGTGATAATATGAATAAAATCTATGCCAGAGGTTTAAGATTGCAAGACTGTGGAAAACATTCATTACTGAAAATGCAGTCTGACTGGTAAAATCACTTAAAAATAATTTTAAAGAGTATATAGAGCTATACAATTATTTTTGTGTACCACAGATACACACAGATTTGCCAAAAGCCCAGTAAAAGTGATTTTTTTAAACTCCTGAAAGGTTTTCATGACACTCAATTCATGTGACAAGTTTGTTTTCTTTAAGCCTGAGTTGTTTGTCAAGTTTTTGTCATTGTGGTTCGTCACTGAAGCAGTTTCCTTGAGCACCCAAAAGTCTTTGTCAATTCAGCTACACCTTTCAACTATGTGTTCTCAAGTAAGAGTACAAAACCTATGTCTCAACCACTTTGCTAGCAATGGACAGGTGGGCTTCTCTTGGCAATGCAGGACATTTTTGACAGGCTGCTAGTCAACACAGAGGAAATAGTAGAAATATGTCCATAATGCCCATTTGTCCCAGGTCTCTTAGTCCACATAGCCCAGATGACTACTGGTAACATTGACAGGTCTAATAGTATTCATCAGATTGCCCAATGATCTGAGTGACCCTGTGGTAAAAATCTTTTCATTGGCTGTTACAGGGATAGAATTTTGCTGAAATCTATGTTTGGTTGCCTCTAAACTCGAAATACTTGTTCCAGAAGTGTAAAGAATCCCACCAGCATTTTGGAAAAGCTTGTAAAATGGAATAATATACAAGAAAAATTAATTGTCATTCCCTTGACAGAAACACCAAAGCTCCTGAAAGTCAGCAGCAATGTTTCCCCAAATCATGTGAATCTAAGCAACCTGGACTCTGATGGTGACATTCTTACTGGAGAACATTTCCTATCAGGACAGTAGTTATTGTCAGTCTCAGTAAAAAACAGACTGGAGGGAGAGGGGCAGTGATCTCTATGATGCTTGAACTACTTTCTCCTTTCTTTTTTCTCCCCACCTATTTTCTTTTCTTTTTTTTTAAGAAGATAATTACTTCTCTTCTGCTACCCTACAGCTAATCTTCAATTTTCCATACTAGGTTGGCCACTTTTTTTGTCTTATTTTCTACTCCATCTTCTTCATTGTTTCTATCCTCTCCACATGATGAAGTGTGATTGTGAATGAAGAGATTATGCCAAGCAATTTCAAGGCTATTAATTCCACAATTTCTCAAATTTCATGTAGCAGAAATGCCTCTTACTTCTGTACGCCTTCTCCTAGGAAGCACACTGCTTCTGCTTGCTCTTGTGAGACATCTGTAAAGGTGGAGAAGAGTCTAATTCTTGGGAGTATGTGGCATCTGGTTTCATGTCTGGTCGTTTTTTTACTGTTTCTGTGTCTCCAAAGCAATTCCTGTTGCAGAGAACCCTGATGGTAATCCAAATCACCTTCATGTATACCATATTCCCTTACCTGCTTTGTACAACTGAGAAGATGTGCTTGTGCTTTCACTGCAGGGATCTTGAATTCAGATGGCACAAGGTCAAATGAGGTCTGTAGACACCCTATTCCTAATGCAAGTTCAGGTCTTCTACAGGCCATATGGAAGAATGAAGCCAGAAGTGGAACAGTATTGACACAGCATTTCCTTTTTCTCCATATTGAATGCTAAGAGAATTACAGCCCCTCACTTCACCATTTTTGCCAGAATTTTTGAAGCCAACTGTGCTTTCAGCTATACATGTAAATGATTGTGGGGTTATATGCATGAAAACAAGAGCAGAACTTAGACCACAGATTTTCCAAGGAAAAACAAGTGCTGCATTTTAGGTAATTAGGAGCAGTAAAGTAAACATTTAGTCACCATTGACTCATGAGCCGAAAAACACAGTAGTCAATTACAGCTTTCGGCAGCAATAATTAATATGGTGTTGATGAAAACTGTGGTTTCCACTCAGCATACAAAGCTATTTCAGGTAATTAAATGTAACCTCATCTATATGTAATTTGTCTTTAATCTACACACGATACAGTATTTCAACCTCATATGTCGTATTCTGAAGGAAAAAGACTATAGGAATATTACCTAAAGCATATACCCAATCACCCTAGCAAAATTTGTTTTCATTTAAGTCTATATCACACTTTATTATTAAATATTCAACTATAAAAAGGTTTGTAATTTAATCATTTTCCCAATCTTTCTCATATTTCTCCCCATATCTGATTTACAGAGATAAAGAGATCAATTTTAACTGTGTAAACCACACAGACATTTATTTCTTTGTATGTTTTAACATCCTGGGGCTTTTTCAGAGACATTAGATAGAAAGAAAGTAAATACTTAGAGAAAAGATCACTCTTGCCATTTCTGATGAAGAACTTGTGGTATTATGAAGCTTCTGAATACATAAAGAGGTGTTATGTGCGAAGTCGTTTTTACGATACTGTATTGACCTGATTTTCCAAAGTGCAGATTATCTACTTTTCTCACTGAAACTAATGGAACTTGAAATACTTCTCTGAAAATTAATGTGTATCACTGCCCTCTAAGTCACTGTTTATAAACCCTAGTAATTTGAAGTCCATATTTCCAGCTTGACTGCCCAACTACTTCCAGCTATAGTCATATAGTAGGAAAAAATGGAAGGAGAAATTACATTTTGTCTGGAGATGCCTCAATTAATGTATTTATATATTTACAAGATTTTATTTGCATTCTAGGCTTTGAGGGGTATCTTCACAAGCTAGTTGCCAGTTGAAGTATCAGTTTCACATGAACCAAAGCATACCTTTGCTGGGCACCTGAAGTGTCATTGCTACATGACAAACATGTGATATTTTTACATCTGAACTGCAGACAGTCCTATTAAGGTCTTAAAACAAGCCTTCAGAAAAGATAAAATTTTATACAAAATAAAATTAAAAGAGTGGCTATTACCTTTAGCAAATACCACATCTGAAACTATAACTTTTCTACCTTTGTTAGCACAAGGAGATCTTGTTCCATAATCCTATCAGAGCTTCACAGTTCCTAAATAAATTGGACTGCTATTTTACAACAGAACATCAGGTTACTGGGTCTTTAGCTCTGTTAGCCTTTCTGATGACTAGCTTAATTCAGAAAAGGAAGCTAATTCCCAACTAAAGCATTATCTTTTCTCCCAAATTAAATAACATGAAAGCATGACTAAAATTCCCAACCAAAATATTTTATGCTAATGGCACACAAAAATATTCTGTATTGGTGACTGTCATTTTTATTGTCTTAAACATTTACTATGAGATTGAATTTTCAGAAGCACTTATAATGTCTTTAAGCTAAATTCAGGAAAGATATGTGGTCTATTCAGATGGACTTCTGGTCCATGAAATGTATTTAATATAAAATTTTAAGGCTCTCTGATACCAAGGAAATTCCCCAGCTTTGACATCAAACAAACTCTTTCTCTGAGCATGAGGAAGAAAAGATTTTAACGCATCCAAAAGAAGCACAAGCCAAAATAAATGGCAGAACCAACCAATGAGTGAAAAGCACAACACAGTGCCCTACGTGGGCATAATCAGTAAGCCTTTTTGTGTTATTTATTTGAAGGAACAAAGGGACTTTTCCAGAAACCATCTGTACATTGTTAAAGAGGAGTGAATTACCTACAGCCTTCAAAGGAAAATGATGCTGTTAAAATAAACTTGGGGGTTGGAAGGAATTAGGTTACTAAACATGGGGCTGAGTTAGAACTTAAGCATCTCTCTGGATTTTGTCTCGCTGGTTACACAAAACCCAGGTACACAGGGTTGGAGGATTTCAGCAAAGAGACATTGCCACAGCTGTCAGATCTGGAGCCAGACTTGCCAATACCTAAATGCTTTGAAGTTGTCTTCTAAAGCACCATAACAATAAGAGAAGGAATAAAAACCCTTAATGTCCTCTGGATAGAATGTAGAGACACAGATAGTGGGCTAGATTTCATTCTCAAAAACTATTAGCTAAGATCCTAAAACTGTGAGTTTAAAAAAATACTGTGAATGCTGGAGTCTCTGGAGTCACCTTCGGTTTTGAACTGTTGGTGCCCTTGGGCACACATTCAATATTCTTGCCACAACCACAGGGATAGAAAACTTCTGCTCTCTTTTAAATGAAAGATGAGATTTTCACATGGTTGCTTCCTTTCAAGAAGAGGCCTTAATGAAAACACCAGTTAGGGCAAGTTTCATGATAAATACTGGCAATGCTATAGGTCTTTTCAAAATTCATGAACCTCAAAAGAAGCCAGGCAAAATCTGCTTGGTTTCATATTTCATAGAAGCTTGTAGCTCAGCTTCAGTTTGTCCAAAAGTTCACTGAAGTTCAGCCTTTCAAGTCATTCTGATTCGATTTATGAGTTTTTTCCCTAAACCATATAAAACTTGGGGTATTACATGGATTTGACATGAGCCAGGTGGAACTCAGTAGGTCCAACAGTGTTTTGATTTGAGATTTTGCGTCTGTTTAAACACAAAACAGAAAGCAAAATTCCGTCTTCCTCTGAAGCCAGAGGAAGGTTTCATATGGTCTGCTGTGTGCCAAATTCACTTCCTGCAGAGTTCTTGAGACTCACAAAGTGTTTGCATAACTGTGCAGTGAGGGCTCTATGGGGTCCTTGCACAGGGCCTACAGGGAAAGGCAGGAATCCTGGAAGCACAGCAAAGGGAAGGGTACAGATGTGCCTTGCTGCAGAGAGAGCATTTACCTCTCCCAAGAGTGCAAAGCACCATGGTTAGTCCTCACCATGAGATTTGCCAGAGCCTCAGGCTCAGTTTTCTAAAAGACATGGTAGACCAGGGTAGCTTTGCACCAAGTACATTTGGAGTGTGTCCTCCATGGTGCTGAGAGGCTCCCTCTTTCTTTCCATTGCAGCTAAAAGAGACAGAGGAAATGGAATCCTTTTCAAATAATTTTCTAGAATTTGAACAATTCTGCATTCCTTGTTCAGGTAAAAGTTGAACACATGAAACTCTTCCTGAAGTAACAATTCCAAAAAGTTCAGATTAAGCCTCCTAGGACCCACTAGTACAATATTATCAAAGTAAACACTGTACTTTTTAACCATCAGATACAAAACCACTTCCAATCTGATTGAGAAATATTTTATGGGTTTCTTTATTGATAAATTAAAGACATAATTTAAAACTTTTTTTAAGTGATTAATGAATATAGTTGCTTATAACAGTCCATGGAGCTAGTCAAGAAACAGTTGCTATCACTTTCTTTGTATAGAGTTTTAATGCCCAAAACTCATATTTGAAATTAGCATTTTTCTCTTTTATTTTGCCTCTAATTTTTATGTGGAAATTCTTACTACTCTTAGGAAGGGATGGCCAGTTTTCATGTATGATAACATAATTTTAAATAATGAGATTGGCTGAAAAATTGGCTGAAAGTGAAAATTGCACTATTTTAACTCCTTTGCTTCTCCAGTGGAAAAATTCAAATAATATAAAGTAAAGCTTTAAAGGATGTATTAAATAATTATCAATATTGACTGGTTTAGCAAGAAGACATAGGATCCATACCTTTTGTGACTCATAGTATCATTCTTATACAGTTATTAAGCTCCTCCAAAATGTTGTTTTAATAATCTTAGCACCCAATAAATATATTAATAAACTAACTCTTTAGTTTAGGAAGGTAATTATTCATTTGAGATATTTAGCTTGAAGGGTATCTACAGATCCTTACCTCTGTAAACTATATAGCGATAGATCTTGTTAGAAATTTTATAGAACATTAATTTCAAGGTGAAAACTGTGCTTGTGTATTTCAAAGGCACTTAAAGCTCAGCTTTAATCCAAGTAATATTAGGTCCCTCTACTAGGTATGTAATTGGTACAAACAGTTGCCCTATGATTAATTGTATAAACAATTAATGGAGAGATCTCATTGACTATGTTGATTATATGGTCAAATTGGGTTAATAGCGCTTCTAAATTCTGTCCCTGGATAAATGTCTAAGCTTAGGGGCAACAAATACAGACCTCAGATGTCAAACATCTTTCTCAAAAATATTGTTTTCTCTGAAAATTCCAGCCTTCATCAAGGTTTTCTCTAGGGAGGAAATAACAGGAGCATTAATTTTTCCTGCTAAGGAAACATGCAGCCTTTACAATACAAAATTATTTAAAATCATAAAACTGAAGCTCAGATATATCTGTAGTCTTTATGGAGTTACTTATCAATCTGATCACTAAGGACTTTAAGGTTCATTTTCGGCAAGGACAGAAGAAATTTCCATATGGTCAAGCGTCCCCAACTGAAAGCTTATAATACAAAATTAACTCTTTTTCTTTCATACTTCTCAGCTAAACTGTGTTCTATGGGGTGGTTGTTCAGATACTTGGTATTATTTATGTTTTCCTGTCCGTCCATCCATCCATCCATCCATCCATCCATCCATCCATCCATCCATCCATCCATCCATCCATTTCCTTTCAATTTATTTCTCTGTATTCATTCAAAAGTAGCCATTTTGAACCCTCTGTGGCCAACACTTGGGTTAGCAAATGGGTGCTTATTGCAGGTTTGCATTTGCAAATTGGTTGTTCTAATTAGAAGCAAAACCATGTAACTGAGTGAAGTGCTGTGGTTATATGTAAAGTCATAGTAACTTTATGTGTATGAATCCTGAATTTCTGGCCTCCTCCTCTTTTAGCTTAGCTCTCTCCCTTGAGCATTTATTCATTTGTTTGCCCTTGCCAAAAAAATTATTCATCTAAACACAGCCCCCTCATGATGTCAATGGAAGTCTGAGCAACCTACGGCAGAGAATGTTCAAAGCTTATATTGCCATAAAACAATGTTGTCTTCTGGTTTGTTTTATTTTTTTGGATATCCTGTTCTGTGAGAGAAGCAATTCTGTAACTAAGACTGACTTGTGATTTTTCACAGTATAACAAAGTATAACAAAAATGCCTCTGTTTCACCTTTTAATGATTAAATCTCTCCAATGCCCTGAGCCTTGTACATGCAGTCACAGAAGTAATTTTATGCACATGAGCAATCCCACTGAACTCCCTGGGTCTACACACGTGTAGCATTGCACATATTCACGTCGGCAAGATCAAGAACTGGTTTTGTTGGAACATCTGTGGCAAAGGAATCTTCCTGCAAATAAACAGTGTCTACATTAACAAACCTCATAGCTTTGCTCAGTGCTCAGTCACCCACAAAAGTCACTTACTGCCTCCCATAGCATTTGCTCTGAGCAATATTCCTTAAGTAATTTGCTTTAAATTCTTTAAACACTATGATAGCATAGTTTGCTGAAGCTTTCAGAAAATTAAAAAAAAAAAAAATATAAGATGTTATATCCACTTATTGTAGGTAGTTACAAGTCACTGCAAATGGTGTATTTGAAAATCAGAGTTAACAACTTGCCAATTGATGTCTCATTCCCTATTACTTAGTGGTCAGGATAATGGCTTCCTATCTTCATTCAATTTTTTTTACCTGATAGTGTTGAATTTTTTGAGCAACCGTGTGAGAACAAGAACAGTTTGTGTAAGTAAATGAACCGAATCAGCAACAGCATTTCACTCTGCATTGAAAACATGATCAAAATGTATTAAATTATTTGTGATAGTTTTGCTCTGCAAGAAGGAAAATCTATTTGAACAAAAAAAATTAACTGGAATATGAAACTGCAATATTAAAAATGTCATGTCCCTTTAAATAGCGTTTGAGTGCATAGCTATTCTACATTTTAAGTTGTATTTCTTTCTAAAGGAACTAAGAAAGCTAATTTGTGTTTAAATGCACAGTGTTTCAAAAGGATTGCTCTACAGGTAGATTAAACAAAGCCCAGGCAAAAAACTTCATCTGTGTAACCATTCTCAAATAGACAGTAAATTTTATACAGCATAAAACATAAGCTGCAATGTTACATGACAGCCAAAACTTTTGTATTGATTTCCAAAAATATTGACTTAATTTTATCAAAATGTATTTATTCATCACTACTGCATCAATGATCTTCTGTATTTTATATGTAAATAATCTATTCTATTCCCTTGATCATGTTAATCTTACTAATGACAAATTACCATTCTCCACGTACAGTTCCTAGATTTACAAATTATCACTCCTGCTTTCAGGGGACTGAGAATCAGCCACGCTTGCTAATGCCTCCATGGATCGCCTGACACATAGCAGATTTTTATATTCCCTTTTAAAGCATTCAGCTCGCAAGAAATAATTTATAAATCTGGCTATCACTCGCACTTATCCTCTTAGTGCTTGAGGGGGAAAAAGAACAAGATCGAATTGGGAGGATTATTAACAATGTAAGAACTTTATTTGCTTCAATTAACTCTTTGCAGGAAGAAATGCATGCTAAAGCCTATTGGTTTTAGGAAACAAGAGGAAGTACCCTGTCTGTTCATGTATGGTGGAAAACTTGGACAAACAAAAAACACTACTTACAAATAATCTTTGTTTTCTGTCTTAAAAAAAAATATAAACTTTTTGAATTTTAAATGTACTTTTAAACCTGAGATCTCTTTTCAGCAAACAAAAAGTGGCTTGTGTAAGGCAATTAAAACTGTGAAAAATCAAGCAAGCTAAAAATTCAGACTTTGGGACCATTTCTGTCTTGCTTTACACCTGTGCATATTGGAGACAAAATGATACCAGACTCGTTGGGAATTCACCATTTGATATTTCCTTTGTAGTTCAAAAAATGATGATGACACAATGGAGAATGAGATCCTCAAATTTCTCCCTTCCTGAAGGGAGACCTGTCTTGGTTTAACTTCTGACTGCAACCTTCTCCTTCTCATGCAGAGACTTGGGATAGTCACCGAGCAGGATGCTGCTTTGCATTGCAGGAAACTCCTTGGTTCTTTCAGTGCAAAGGAATGAAGAGCACTGACTGAACAATTACTGAACAACTGCTGAGGAAGAAAGGTGGTCAGCTGTTCCTTCACAGTAAAAGTTCTTTGGAAGTAGCTTTGGCAATTCTTGCCATCCCCTCAGGGCTGTGCACAGCAGTAGGGGAACCTGAAATGTAAGATGGGATTTGCCAAAGACTGGTGCCTAAAAAGCAGCTAAAATGGCTCAGTTTCCCTGCTGACTTGCAGCTACCACTCAAGAAGGAAAAGGTCTCATGAGGGTCATGCTAGTCCCAGGAAGGTGTCTTGGATACCCAAGGCATCTGAAACATTAAAATGTTCTAAGATTTAAGTGACTAAATATCTCCCACTGGACCAAAGAAATTACCACTATATCTAGTGTAAATTTCTGTGTCACTGATAACAGATAACAGTAATTGTAATCAATATCAATAATCAGTACCTTCTGGTAGCATAACATCTGTGTAATAAATGCCTTGAGATAAAAATAACCTAAGAGAGAGGAGAACTCTTGACATCTAGTGCACCCTGATCTAGTGTATATAACCAGCGCCAAAATCTCCACTCCTCTGCTCTGTCCACTAAATAGGGCTGCTGTAAATAAGTTTGTAATATTCCCCTGCCCTCCTCATCCTCCACCCTTAAAATAAAAAGGGAATTCCCCTGAGAAAACTGGGAGACAAAACTCAGGAGTCTCCTGGGATGCTGATTATGTCTTACTTACACCAGAAATTTCACATGGTAGTTCTGCACTACTGACACCATCTACTCTCAATGTCTTTCCACGGGGGAACAAAGACACAATTAATGTCACAGCTGATAAATCCTCATGCTGTAAGGAGGAAATGGCTGTAAAGGGTTCCTTTAGCTTCAGTGCCTGACCCTTCAGTGTACATAACAAGAATACTGGCCATATTTGTGACAGGACTTCACTCATTAGAAGCTTTTTCTGCCTACAAAATAACTTTGCAATTTACTAAATGGGATCTTTAATTAGCAGAATATAGTGTTTCAAATAGCATCAAAAATCCCCTAGTTCATTAAATCAAGGTTCATTTTGAGCAGTCTGTGTGTCAATAAGTATATTCTCCTTGAATCACAACTTACTGGCCTGTACAGTACAGCTATTTCCATTTGTCACATTGATATGTATTTAGGGACTATCTATAATAGAGACTGGATCGATTCTAATGGTTGGTCATGTAAATTCTCTTTAGTTCAATGGTCATTGGCACAATAGACTCTCAGAAGCACTGCAGTCTATCATGCATCTAATCTATAAGAACCTATTTCTGATATTCATTCATCATGAGGTTATTATATATATACTGGGGATGAACAGAAAGGCTGGAAATGGATGGCATTTGGATGTGAATTTTTTTAACTCAGATGATACATACTTCTACACAAACTTCCTCCTTCTCCATGTGTCATGCAAGATTAAGCCCTCTTCTTTCTCTGTACAGTAACATTTAAGATTTTAAGGAGAAAGAAAAAAGTAGTCTTGTTTTTAAAGACCAGTATTTTTTTTTCCCTCCTGAGCTCTAGCTATCTGTGCGAGACATCTTATTACAAATACGCTCATCTACTTACATTCCCTTTAGGAATGTCAGGAGAGAAAGGGGCCCTGCTACCTACCACTTCCTACAGAAAGGTTGAAAATGCTGCATCTTGCCTTGTATGGAGGATGCACAGCTCTTGCTATTGCTAGTAGCTATTTTAAAAATAGTTAGCTTCTGGAACTGGGAAGTTCTGGGCCAAATTTTGGTTACAAACAAATGTATCTACCAAAAAAATACTCAATCTATTCCATGGCACAGTTTGAACTGGTTGAAATTCCACTTTACTTGCATTGTGGTTACTGTTTTCCACATAGTTGGAGCACTAACACTTTAGCAGAACCCATTCTTTTCATGCTTACCATAAATAATTTTTTTCTTAAAATCAAAGTATAACTTCAGGGTAATTGCAGCAGGTAAATCCGAAGTGGTTAGTGCAGCTAACTTCATGTTAATTTTAGTTAGAATCTAAGGGTTGCTGCCTACAAACACCCATTCAAAGCATTAGTCACATGAGTCATTCAGTGACAGCCAACGAAAATATTTGGTGAGTAAACTTCCATATATATTTGTAGGCTCCAGTCCTAACAGGGTACTAATAAGCAATTCAGATATGTAGTTTACTTCCTCATATGCATTAATGTTAATTACAAGTAACCAGAATTATAAAGACAATGTAATTATGTTTTAATTATAGCATAACCACAGCCACTGTAGTATAGGAGTAATCCAATTTTTAAAAGAACTTTTGCTTCTTATAGACATGTCATTTTAGTACATGCTTTTATTTGTATAAAAGCATGTACTTTTATATTTTGTATCCTACCTATCAACACCATATGTCTGAGCACTCAGACAAAATTTTGACCCATCTTTCATTAGACAGCAGAGGAAGCTAAATGGTACATTATCATATTTTAAGTTAAAAGATATTCACATTACCTTTATTCTTTACAAACCAGGGATGATGCAGAGGAATTATACAGGCAGATTATCTTCCATTTCACTGTATACACAGCACTGAAATCTTAACCCATAGACTCGGAATGTCACTCCAGTAGCTGTGTGTGCTGCAAACATGAAGAACTGTCCCCTGGGATAAGCTCAGTTGGTCAGATCCTGGAGCTAACACCAAGGCTGCAGGTTTGATACCCATATGGGCAATTCACTTAAGAGCTGGACTTGATGATTATTCTGGGGCCCATTCAACTCAGACTGCTCTGTGATTCTGTGAGCTGCTATAAGGCTTGGCAGTTAAGTAACAATAGATGCATTGAACATAAAATACATATGCAATAGATACATTCTAGATATGCACCTTCTGGACTCACACTGGCATTACAGTCACAAAAACTTTGGTTTTCCTGGCCAGTCTAAGAGGGTCATGGCTGGCTTGCTCTGACAGTTAGAAAAGGAAAAAAAAAAAAAAAGTAGGAAGGAAGTAATAGCACAAACTGAGACAAGATGTCCAAATCTGAGCAGAGCAGAAAATGGAAATATCAGTGCTCCCTGTCTGAGTCTTTTTGCACATGCAGCAGCTGAGAAGCAACCATTTCCACCTGCCGAAAGGCATGTTTAATTTTGGGAAAAAGAGCATGAGGGATAGGCAAGAGAGTGTCCAGGGTTTTAATGCATTAAGCTGGAAAACAATTCCCCTGAGGAAACACCTGAAAGTCCAGGGGATTTGCTGACACATATGGACTACTGCATCTCACTTGAGGATGAAAAGAAAGTGAAAGAAGCAGAACAGGATAACAAAGCACCATTTTGAAGAAGCCCTGTGTACTCAGCTGTATGTTTCCTGGCTGGAAGGAAGAAATGTTGCAGAATGATGATTCCTCCCCCTTGGCAAATGGCTCAATTGATGAACAGAAGAAATGAAATAAATCATAGGACAAAACCAAAGAAACACAAAAAAAATTGCTTCTAGTTTTAGAAGAACACAAATCCTGTCTCCAGGGTATGTGTGTCATTCTACACACCTGTATTACAAAGCCTGGCTAGTCGCATCATGCCCTGGAAAGAAGATGACAACGCGAGGTGGAAGTGGTTCATTCCATTTTCCAGACAAAGAACCTTCTCAGCCATCATTGCAGAAGCTGCCCAAACCACCCATACTGCTTGGAGCTAAACAAGCTCAGTTCCAGTCTTGTGGTGGAAGTTTCTTAGAGACACTGAGTCTTACCCATGTTGTAGTCTCCTTCACAGAGAAATGAGAACAGAAATATCTCTGAAATATTAAAACCAGCATACAGTGTCTGGAAGAGAGAGAAAACTCACAACTTCACATTTACTGAGTAGTGAAGGTATTATTCTGATGAATTCATGCAAGTTTAAATTAAAAAAAAAGAGGGGAGGAGTGAGAATTGCAAAGACACATGTGAATCTGACAGGCCCAGAAATCCTGCAGAACTGAGGACAACAGCAGGAAGGTGGGAGAGGAATTCTCTGCCATGAATGGTAGATTTAAAGTACCAACCTGAAAGTCTGAGACAAGGCAAGCATATTGAAGGTAATTATATTCCAGGACTGAAGCTGAGGACAGTCTCAAAGCCATTGCACTAATTTGGTATGTTTGTTACAGTTACAGATCCCTTAAGTGTATCTTTTATCAGGTAAGGCTGTAACTCACCATAGAGATAACCTTCATAACAGAGCAGGATCAACATTTAACAATTCGATCTTTTGCGTAGCCTCCAGGGTCACCTTATCCAGTGAGTATAAAGGTGAGGAAATAGGGCAGTACACTTCTGAAGGTGTTGGTTCTCTTAATTTTGTCAATAATGCATGAGTCTTCTCAATTATCAATAGGCAAGAAGACTGAAAACTCAGTATTACCCATGAACCATAGCCTAGATCAGCAAAATAAGGCACAAATGCAGAGAGTAACCCACATGCTTAATGCCAGCTGCCAGAGCTGCTGTTCTTTGCAAGTGGCATTAGTGTGATGACAGGTCCTTGAAGGAGAATATAGCCCATTTCACAATGGTACATTCACAGGATTCCATGTTACCATGTCATCATCTGCATGTATGTTTAAGTTTCACTGCCAGGGAAGCCTTTCATGCTTAAATTCAAGAGGGGAAAGAGACTTTGGGGAAGAAACCACCCATCAATCATTAATTTTTAACATGAATAGAGCAAATTAAATGAATATGTGAAATAATAACAAGCAAATCATTACATTTGGCCCAGACAAAACATCACAAAATACTATATGATTTAAGAATCAGTTCAGAATAAATGCAGGAAACTGTATTTAAAAATTAAAACAGCCAAGGACAAATATTACTGGTCAGCAGTACACAACTGGTTGTTGTGCAAATTCATCATTTTGTTCTGAGCACAAATAGCTAGTATGTTTATATTTTGAGAATGGGAAAAGACAAATTAGACTATTTCTGGTGCTGTGAGACTCAGCTATGTGGCTCACTCTTGCCATCCTAGACACCTCTGAGGTATGTCTAACAGTAAATATAAGAAGCAGCAACATCAGTAAAAGTTTAAAGTCACTAAAGCAGCTGAATAACCTCCTCCTCCTGTTATCTAGTGCAATTCTGGTTGTCCTACCAATTATTGTTTTATAACAGAAAAAAAAAGCTTAAGTTCATTTTTTAGAAATCATATTAAAAATGTATCTTATACTCACAAGAACACATACACAGAGATATGAAGAAACTAAACTAATTATTACATGCATTCAGCAACAGGCAACATTTTCAAATAAGTGCAGGGTGGAAAGTACATGCACATTTATTTGGGTAGAAGAGTCAGCTTTGCAAACCTGAATAATGAGCCACAGGGAAATGGTCACAGCAGTCTGAAGATTATGTCTTCCTAAAGCCATGAGCATAAAAGTAGCCAGTATCCAACTCTCACTCATCTCCTGATTATGTCCAATGCATGTGGAGAAATCTCATTGCTGGTTTGGAAGATCTCCTGCCCATTTCTGGATAACAAGAGTCCTCCAGCACTGCGGTGCTGTGCTGGGCAGCTGCAGGCCCCAACCATCCCTAGCCCAAATCCTGTTATGTTCAGGAATCCACATTTCCCACAGCTCATCTTTAAGAAGAATCACATGCATGTAAACCCCTGCTTCTATTTGTCTTTAAGAAAAAAAATAAAAAGAGGGAAGAAGAGGTTTCTACAGGACATTTCTATCCACCTCTTCTCAATGAGCAGTCCTTTCTGTATTGTAGGATCTGAGAATATGGTCAGAGTTACTCTTCATGCTAGAGATACAAGCTATAATGTATAACTGCATCCACATATTTCAAACCTTTTACACATTTACAAACATGATCACAAATTAATATATGCATCATTTATAAAGACCTTCATCCTAGGGGTGTGGGGTGCTTGTTAAACATAAATGCCTCAAACTGCTCTCTTAATAAGGCCTAGTTCCTCAACCCTTAATCTAGCAAAGCACCCTTTATTTTAAATAAAGGATGTAGTGGGGCACACCTGAATCCTTTTCTAACTTCTGAAGGTGAAGTACAAGCAGTAGAGTGGTT
Organism: Parus major; assembly: GCF_001522545.3. Taxonomy (NCBI): domain Eukaryota; kingdom Metazoa; phylum Chordata; class Aves; order Passeriformes; family Paridae; genus Parus; species Parus major. Next base: position 49,373,958 of record NC_031774.1, read on the forward strand.
AGTCAAAAAAAATAAGTTTAATATACAACCTAAAGATTAAAAAGAAAGAAAGAAAAAAAACAACAGCAACAAAAATAACCCCAATTTTCATCCAAACTGGGAGCAGGCTGTCCAGGAAGCAAACAAGACAGCAGCAAGCATGTTATCAGAGCAAAGAAATCAGCAACAAAGATCAAAATGCTGTCCCAGCATACTAATGTTGACAATGTCTCTAAGTCCCAGTGCTCAAAAAGACCACAGCAGTAATCTTGGTGAAACACATCCAATCAGCAGCAGTTTACTAGCAGGGTGCAACAGGAAACCCTCACATTTATCAGCTCTGCTCCCTCATCAGTGTATTTCACAGCACTCCACAGAAGCTAGAACTGTGTTAATTTATCAGGAAATCAGAAACAGAATAAAAATTCAACCTCCATCTTCTTTTGAGTAATTTATTTCCTTCATTTTGTTATTTTTTTAATCTCCATGATAAAATAAAAATATTTTTAGCTTGAAATTCTGGAAAGCAAATGAAGAAAAAGATAAATCCAGACTGAATTCATGTTTGGTAGAAGTATAAGCCCTGCTTAAACCATCAGTGCAGTAGGACAGACTCTCTGACCTTTAAAGTCTTCTCATCTGCCTGAAGATCTGCTCACCACAATCAGACTGGGGGACCTTTCCAGCATCTCCCTGGAACCCAGTCTCCATATTACCTTTTATTCATGCAGTAAAAGGAAGTTGTTTTCAGAGCAGACAGGGTGATTTCTCCCCTCAGAAGTTCTCACTTGCAGAAGTGAAATGCAGTACATGTGGGAAATAGATCATATGGAATGTAGGTGAAGTGGATTCAATGCCTCTATCCCAACCATCAGGCTGTTTTACTTACGGGCTGGCTCTGACCTTGGGCTAGTACATATTCCCATACCTCCACAGAACTGGAAACCATACACCATCTCATCAAGATTATTTGATAAAATTGTAAAAGTTGGAAAGTAAAGGCATTTAATCAGATTGACGTTGAAGTTGAGACAGAAAAGATAAACTACTTGCACAAAACCAGGAGCACTGATGTGCTTTCTGCACCTGAGGAGACGAATTTCTCAGTGCAGTTCCGCTGGTACACGTCAGTGTGCAGCAGTGGTTTCACCACAAAAACAGTGCTGCATGATTGCTCTGAGCCAGGCAAAGGAAAGCATCCAGCTGAAACCAGAGGACATGGCACTGTGTAATGCTCACACACTGTATGAATAGCACATGGTTTACAAGCGAGGCTGGAGAGCTCTGCTAGTTCTGTAATGAACACAAATGGTCGGGGTTTTGCACTACGGATGAAAAGCCACTGCCCTGGAGCCAATGTCCTTAACATTATGGTGGCTCCCTGTTAACACAAAGGGAAAGGTGTCACCTCCAAAGTCAGCAACACCTGCTTCTGCAGAAGCTCATCAGGGTGTTTGCTGGAAATCTTTTCTTCAAGAGAAGAGTGACCTGACCTTGCTTATGGGTCATATCCAAATCAAAGCACAGGCTAAGATGGCATGTTCAGAACAGAAAGTGAAAGGAAAAGGAAAGGAGAAGGAAGAAAAGCCTTATTTTCTTCTCTCTGCATTTATCCCAAAGCTGGAAATCAAAGTTGTTCTTTGTGCTACCATTATGTAGTACTTGAGTTACAAGAATACAGTAGTTTTTCCCCCTAGTTACTCACTTCTTTGCAAATCCAAGTAAAAGATATTTATTTATTTAATTTTACATCACTTTAAAATGTTTTTGTAGAAGTCCACTTCATAAACTAACGTTCTAGAGCATTTTTTATTTCTATTTTGAACCCAAGGAAGAAATCTACCAAGTCAGTTCCTTGTATCTCAGAGAACTATTACAGTATCTGTGTGGAGGGCATATGAAAAGTGACATGCCAACATTTGTTCTGTTTGAGCATACTGTACGTGAAGCCAGACCTGTGAAGGAAGAATACCCAGAGCCTTTTACTTAGTGGTCCTGAAAAAAGAAAGGAAAAAAAATCAGCTGTCAAGAACAAATGAACAAAAAGTGGATATAAATCAAACTGGTTTGCTGAACTCATGCCTAAATAGTTTGTCTATGATGATATTATCAGAAAGATAAAGAATGAATAGTTAACTTCCTTTAATCCCAGTTTTAAAAGTGGCTGTGGTAGGACAGTAGCTACACACAAAACAAAAAGTCCTTGTGATAAAGTTATGCTCCTAAGAGCAGACCATTGAGTCAATTAATGTTTACTTAAGTACTTGTCATCTAAAGCAGGAGCAGAGGAAACCATCAACATAACCAAAAGCTTGTGACACCAATTTGCATCCAGTTCCATGTGCATGTTTTATTTATTTTCAATCAGGATCAATCAGGAAGGAAAATAATCAATGAAGTCGCACTCATGAGTGGAATTTGGCCATCTGGGGGCCCCAGTTTCTCTCGGCCTGCATTGGAGGCAAGGAAAAAAAAAATTTTCAAGAGCACGGAGGAGCTCCATATGGTTGAGATCAAAGGTGTTGCTGGGTGCATGGTTCTGCTTTATTGCCAGGCACTGCTGTTAATTAGAAAACAAGATCAGAGGCAGTATTAAAATCCAATTAAATTGATATGAACAGATTGCCAAGTGATGTTCACTAATGTATAATTGAGCACCATGCAAATTTCGGTGGCTGCCTTTTGTTTTTTCTCCCCTCACTCTGGAATGAATGATGAAGCTATGAAGTTTTTCCTCATTGTAAAAGATAAACAAGTTAATGCACTGATCTAGGGGGTATTGCTTCAGTGATTGATGAAAATGAGAGTTGAATATTAACGGGTGACTTTTGGGGGGCTTCTTTTATAATCTTATTTTGTTCATCATTCTTTTATTATTGTTGTTGTTGTTGTTATTCTTGTTATGGTGGTATCCAAGTACATGCTCAGATCCTTCGTCGTTCCATCATCTCACATACAGAGAAACTTCCTTTGGAGCTGGAGGTTTGATTCAAACAATTACAAAACCATGAATATTTCAAGCGACTGGCCTGCTACTGCTGGAAATTAACTTTCCAAGAACTATGTGGACTTTATACCGTATATCTTTGTTTAGAATCCACAGCTTCTATTAAATTTAATTACTTCCCTGTGCAGCTTTATATTGAGGGCGACTTCAAAACGAGGGCAGCAGCTATTAAATTTAATTACTTTCCCCTGCAGCTTGCATAGTAAAGGTGCATGGTTAAGGTGCAGCTACTAAATGAGGGTAGCTTCTAAACAAAGATATACAATATTTATATGATATATATTTCCTTTTCCCTGTCTGTCCTTAATACATACACTTTTTGTGTGTATGTGTGCATATAATGCAGATATGTAGCTAAGTGAAATTATTAAATGCAAAAAAAAAACTTTTAAACTAAACTGTATAATACCCTAACTGCATTTCTGTTTCTTTCTCTCTTTGATAGCCTCACATGGCTCCATTCACAATTCTCATAGATTTCAACATGACCAGTCTTAATAGAGAAAAAAATACCAGGATGTAAAATTAATTGAAAAAGCTGATGAAAGTTGAAGTCTTTTGGAAAGAATGCATTTTTGTGTAGAATTTACCATAAGGAATAAATGGCAATAACTGTCACCCTTGCAAACGTGATATATTAACATCATTGTGTTTTATCTAATCATTTCCTAACTGTGAAGATACATTGATGTAAATGTATGGTTTTGAAAACAGGATCAAAGGTGACACATAAAAGAACAATAAATTGACCAAGACAGTGTCTGACATGGTGTTCACGAGGTATTTGTGAAGCTTTCAGAAACTGTTCAAATTTTATTAAAAGAAGAACACATTTAATCAAAAAATGTTAGTTGTACACGTGAGCAGATTCACAGGATGGCTGCTGCAGCTGTGCTTGCAGAGGGATATGAAGTTGTGTTTGTGTCACCTGTGCTCCTCGGTGCCGGGAGCACAATGCAAGCGGTGCTCTGGGTGTAGGCAGAGGGAAGGGTGGGCACCAAACAGTTCAGGGTCTCACCTCCTCCTTCCATTTTAGATGAACCCCAAGAGGCGTTAGGCTGTCAATACAAACTCATCACAGTGTGCCCCATACCGCTTTCACTTAATGCACCCACTGCCTACACAAAGCAGGGAGCAGTGTAGGAGTTTGTGTAGCATCTCTACCTTAGAACTTCACAAAATTCCTTGGAAGAAATTCATACAAAATATTGGAAACTCTGTTACAGTAAAGCAGATGAAGAAGCTGTGATATGCTTTATGCACTTCCAAAATTATTCTGAAGAGCTTCATGCCAACCCATCGTTAGTGGAACAGGAAATGGTACTTGAAACTTCCTGAAGTTTCTGCCCAAAGATGTAGCTTTATGGAAACAGGGAAGTTATACAGCTCACTACTTATTCCCAAATTAAAAATGTGCTTTTAAATCAAACACTGGAATTATGATCAGAACAATACATATCTGTTTAATATTCTATATGCAAACACAGTGTTATAAATGTTGTTTTGTTACAAGTTTATAGAAATTAAAAGGGCCTTAAAAAAAAGAACAAATTTAAGGAAAGGCTTTATATTTTTTTTTCCATAATTTTTTTCAAAAATTGAAGGAATATAAAATGAAAAATGAAAGATTTTCCTTAGATTAGTATTACTATTTTGGGGGATTGAGGATTTCTCTTTGTCTTTCCCTTCCATTTTGTTTCCCTTTCCATTTTTTGTTTCTCGATCTTCAGGTAAAGAGTGTGGAAAGAAATAAAGGAAAAAGTATCACAAGGAGGAAGAAACTATTGCTATGTTGCTATGAAAAAGGTTTTTAAATCTGTTGTGTTTTTTTTTCCAGAAAAAATACAATACCTGAGAATACTGCACCAAAAATATAGAGGAGTAAATAAATAAGAAAACTCTTATAATGCATACTTAGCACCTTTGTGTTTCTGCTTTATTGTTGTAGAATGCACCTGTAGAAACCGTTGTGACATCTCATTGAAAAAATGTTGTTTTAACATTGCTTTGCCTAACAGAGATTTTGGTTAAGGTGCTAGTCAGCCATGCTAGAGGAACCATAATTTATTCCTTAACAAATGCCTAAGTCCACTACAAAGGTTTTATTGATAAATGGATTTTGCTAGTAACCATCAAGGAGACAAACTCCAGTCCTGAACCAGACACACTGTGGGCTTACTCTTTATAGATAAGGAACTACAGTACAATGCAAAGTAAGAGTTTTGTCTGAGAGCACTTTTCCTCTCTTCTGCCCCTTGGGAAAAGACTTGTTTGATTATTTATTGTCTGTTTGTACAGCTTTTGGGTCCTCGGATCCTCATTGTGATGTCAAAGAATTATTGTAATACAGAAAAAGGGAGAAAGAATGAAGAGGAGAAGGAGCAATTAGTGGAAGAAAGAAAATGAAACATGTTACTCAAGAAAAGTGATCATAATTTACCCACCATTATATTAATGTGGTGTCTGAGACACCAAATTTCCTTCCAAGGCCTACAGAAGGAGATGACAGCTGTTACAGATGTGTGATGCTCTTGCAGCAAGTCTATGCTACTGGTTGTAATTTAGTCATAGTGGTGCTGTGGTCACAGAGGTTAACCCAGTTAACTCATTTCAAATTAGCTGAGTCTTTCTGCATAGCATGGCACTGAGCAATAAACACTAGCCTGGAGGAGCACTTCTGCATGTGAAAACATGTACAAATGTGGACCTTCTGAAAGAGACCACTGGATTTTATAAGGATGAGGGAAAAGAGAGCTGGGGAGATCAAATGCCTAGCTGAGGTAAAAGTGACATGTGCAGTGATAACAACACTACTTCCTTGCAACTAGAAAACAGGATTTGTTATATCGTCATATTATATGATCCCAGGTCTATTAAGTAAATGTCTATATACTAGATTTTAATGTGCTCTGAATGCTCTTCCATTTTAAAACAGTAGCAAGATGTGTTTTCTGGCTGTGTGAAGGTACTGGCATTTATATATATATATATATATATATACATATATATATATATGTTTTATTTTTTTTTCTTCACTGACTAAAGCAGCTAGATCCAGGGAAAGACTTTGTTCTGTTGTATGTCCCTCCATCTCTAGGGTCAAATGTAGAAAATATGCTTAAAGGACTCCAGAGTGGAAATTAAGCTCATTTCTTCATAACTAGTCAATATGGCAATTTGAGTAGATACAATGGACAAGGTCTTTGTCACTATTTTAGTGCAAATGTTTGCCTTTTTACTTTATACTTCATTGTTATCCTGGTTTTACATATTGGATGACAAGGATAAATTAATACTACTCTGTCAGTGGCTGTGCTGTGGAGTTTGCCTTTAACAGAAAGCTAACTGCTGATCTTTAGACACAAAGCTCAGGAATCTATCAGCAGAGTTCAAAATTAGCTGAGATCTTATGGCCTGAGGCCACCCTGGTAACTAATGGCAATTTTACAATCATTAGTTTTTGCTTGATGGGCCAGTAGTAAGTGGGACCATGATCATGACCCAAATCTAAGAAAAAGGCCTCGAGGCCCAGCTTTTTGTCAGATTATGGCTTTACTTACCTAAGCTGGTTTTATCTTATTACAGTGTGTAAGCTATGGTAAGCTTGATACAGACAGGATGGAAGAAAAGAAATCAACCCAACCTTAGCAGGGTATTAATCACAAGCAAAAGGTTGTGAGAAGGGATCTTGGGTATAAATCAGTGCTATTCCTGCTGGTCACTACTCGATGAACTACAGATTTGAATCCAATTTTGCCCTATCATATTCACTTGGAAATTGTCAAACACAGTAAAAAAGGCAAAGGATTTCTATTTTGAAAATATGTTTCCAAGCTGAACACTAATTTATATACTTTATTCACAGCATGCTTTTAGGAAGTTTACAGAAAAGACTAACTCCTCTAAATAAAAATAGTTCTAGTCATTACTTCTGGGATGATTTTTAAATTTTCAGCTTATGACTGCATAATGAGCAAACTTCTAAGGAGAAAAAATGACACCTTGCTTTCATTTGCCAGTTGCTTTTAAATTACAAGAAACCAAGAAATAATTTCTTAGTTGAGACAGTGGGAAAATTTCAAAGCTGAAAAATTTCAATTAAAGCAAAATCAGTATTTTTTTGTATTTTATAAGGTATTGCAGGAGAGAAACTGATTTCCCAACCATCTTGAATTTTAAAAAATTAACATGACAGAACATGAGCCTTTAGATAACTGTTTCTGCCCTTCATAGGAAAGAAAAACATAGCATTTTGGAGGTGTTCATAACTTGTTTCCAAATAGCATTAGTTCCCATATTGCAACTTCCCTTTTAGCTGTTCATGTTTCTGCTAAGCTCAAAAAAATCTCAGTTTTACTAACACTTCTCTTTGAAAGTTCCCGGGTTTGGGTGGAGGGACAGACTGACTACTGGGAAGAGTGATGCTGGGGAGGAAATGGACTCCCAGATGATGCCTGTAAGAGGATCATAGACAAGGGAAAGAGTGATGGGACCTCATGGGAAATGGTATCTAAACAGTGATAGTTCAAGAAAGGGGGTGGTGATGTTGTATGCTTTTCTGCTAGAAAAATACAGGCCAGGGTTACTGGTAAGTAGAGAGAGAGGATGAAAAGTGTGGGCTTGTGGGAATGAGATGCAACCCTTGTCACTGATCTCATGCACATGTTTTTTTCTGTAATTTGGTTTCTTCAACTCTATCTATCTAATATCTCAGAACTGTAAGAATTAACATTTGTGAAGTGTCATGTCACCCAGGACTATAAGACAACACAAGTACAAATTACAAAATACGCCAAAAGGTAGATATTCAATAGGAATTTTCTCCTTACATACCTAGGCTGAGCTATGCAGTGATGATCAAACCAAATAATACAGTCTCCTTATATTTCCCAATCTCAACAGGCTATTTTCTTTACTCACTTCTTTGGGCTTGCTTTGTCTCATTCCCACTGTTTCAATGGCTTCTCTCTTATTACTAAATTGTAGATTTTGGGGGACCAGGATATTAATTTTGTTCTCTGTTTCTACAGAACAATAATAACCTGATCTATAGTTTTCCTCCAGATAAAGAACAACATTGGTAAAGAGAAGAAGACAAAACCATTTCATTAGCATATCCAGACAAGTAGAAAAATAATTCTGATCATCAAGAGGCAAAAGATGTGTCATTGTGTCCCTTTTGTGTGAGATTGTACTATTTTTATTTAAAAATGTTTGCAATGACAGTTAAAAAAATTTCTGACTTGACAATCCCCAGTAGTATATGATAGTGCAAATAGTATAGTTCATGTGAACTTTGTCCACATTTGGGTGCCATATATTGTTCAAAACTCTCAAAAAAGAGATGTCTGCAATTGCCCAGACCCACGATAAAAGATTCCACCAAGCCAGTTGTTGGAAAGAAACAGGCAATGGACACTGGGGAAACAAGAGTAACCCAACTTTTCCTGCCACAGTGACGCCTAATGCCATCATATTCACATGTAGGAATACAGGCAGGTCTGTAAATGTGCCTTCTCCAGCAAGTGGATTGGTGATCCCAGATTGCCAGAGGGCTGTTGGCACATCAGCTTCAGGGAATCAAATGTGGAGTGCTGAAGCTGGGAAAACTTTTGTCTGGTATTTGAAACTTTCCTACTAGAAGTAGGAAAGAGATCAACAAAGTCACTGATTGATTTGCTGTCCTTAAAATTAGCACCTGTTAGAAGTCCTGGTTCTGTAACATCCGTTCCTTGACTTTGGTTTAATTCTCCTGGAGCTTGTTTGGGTATAAAACCAGTGAACATTTATTTTTGTCACTCACAGAGGAGCTAGGACTGTGAACTCACACAAGAGTGGGTTTATTGAGAAAGAAGTTGCCATTCAAAAGTTGAACTGTGGTTCAACTATTTTGGAGAAACACAAGCAGATGACACAGTGCTTTTCTTCATAGTGAATATGCTTGATGGCTATTGCAACAAAACTGATGATTTATCTAAATGATCATACACGTTCTGGTGTCTGGGGGATGAAGTGAGGAAAGAACAAGGATATCAGGTGAGACAGGTGAAAACATTCATAAGAGGCGATAATCTTTTTCAAACTAATTCTGTGTCATGAATGAAACTACTCACCTGTACTAGAACATTTTCAAGCAATAAATGAGCACAGTGACTGATGCCGAAATCAAAGTGAGGCATCTCTTACTTGCACACCCCACCCACACATTTTGTTGGGTTCAGAAACACCAGCCTGATCTCAGGGGTCTGATCTCAGATCCACTCACCTACTCCCAGCCTTGGAAGGCAGGGCAGGCTTGGTAGCTGCTGACTAAGTAAACCATGTGGGAGTATGTCATTGAGACACAGATGGTATTAGTCCTCCTAAACTAATGAGAGATTGGCAATCACGAGGGGGACAGAACTGGGGGAGTCATGGCTAACCCCAAACAGAGAGGCAGCACTCAGCAGTGGATTACAGGGGAAAGAAACCCAGTTACTGAAGACAGATTTTCTGCAATTTTTGCTTGTTTGTGAGATTAAGTAATTTGGATAGTTTAAAAAAATTACTGAATCAACACTTCTTTTTTTCAAATGATACAGCTCTTTTAAAGGGAAAGGCACAGTCTGCTAGAATTGCTCCTCTAGTTCTGCTAAGAGGTAAAAGTCATAAAGAAGCCAGAATTCAGTTTGCAGTAGCAGCTACCTCCAATTTGGCTGCTCCATAGAAATTGGTAGTTGCACCACCAACGTTCCTGATATTTCAATAGTGCGCTTTCCTGGACACATTCTGTCCTTTCGATTTTGGGAGGATGGCTCTGATCTTGTAAAATCCAAGTACCTGGTGAGGAACTCATGGTGATTTTTTGGATTTCTGAGGAGGATAGGGGCCCAGATCCTCTTTGCTTTCAGCAGAGCTGAGGTTTCTTTGACTCCACTCATTTCCTCATAAAAGCAGACCTGGAGGGATGAGTCAACAGCCATTGAGGGCAGTGGAGAGATTCTCATCAATTTTGTTGGAGGCTTGCCCAGACTCTAATTAAACAACTAAATGGCCTTCCTAACAAGGCTACAAAAAAACCCTAACTAACTGCTTCAGAAATACCTAGAAAATGGAAATGAACAAATTACCCCAGGAAGAGTGGTGGTAATCAGTTATAGGAAAATCTTTGGAGGAGCTTGAAAGTTTTTTTTCAAATATTATTTTTAGCAGCCACCCTAGAAATTCCTGACTTTTTTTACATAATTTTGAATTCTGCTCTTGTATTGTTTATCCCTGCAGTTATCTGCTTTCAAATATGGATGAATCTGCTGATTGAAAATTAAATATAAATATCTATGTGCTTTATATATTTAGTAACAAACACATATACACATATGTACAGTGTATTTGCATTGTTGCTTGGGAACAAAATGCCTATTTTTAGTTAATATCAGGTGATTTTAATTTACAAGAACTACCTCGCTTCTCAGCATTTTAAAGAGCATACACAGAGGCACCTGCATGCTTCTAACATTTGATGTATCATTAAATATGCCTTCTCACATTTGGCACATAAACCCTGATAAAGTTTCACCTTTTAACAAAATAAATGACTCAATTAACAAGATGAAAAACAGCAGTGTGGTGGCAGACCCTCTTGGTGGCAAAAAAAAAGGATAAAAAAGAATTATCTCAGCAGGGTGTTAATACAAGGAGCGCCACAACACACAGCAGGCACCTGGTTTGAGTGACAGCCACCCAGCAAAGCTGACAGATTTGTCAGCTTGCTGACCGCTGGCTTGAGTCTCTCACACCACCCTAGGAATAAATTGTTGCTCAGGGATGGCTGGGCAAGCACTCACTTGTCTCTGTTAATCTAATTGAATTTTTTCAAGATGTTTTCATTTTTATCTGTTCCTCTGTGACAGCATTCGTTCCTGGAGCAGCAAATTTTGGCACCCTCAGATACTAACTTTCTTTCTCACAGTGGTTCTGTCTTCTGAAGGAAAGTACAGATACAGACACAGGGCCAAACTCAGCTCTGAGGGCTTGAACGGATATAACTGAGGTACAGTTAGACCTACCACAAGAGAAAATTGCCTTTTTCAATGGGTCTGGAGCTTAGGACATCTGTATTCTGTTTCAACATAAGACCCCAGCTGGCAGGGAGCACTGTTCATGCATGACATGGTCACTATGACCAGAAACAAAGCAGAAAATTGGGAAATTGTCACCCCTTTCCTTAAAGTGGACATTAGTCTTCATGCAAGCATCTGGTGTGCTGTTCAATGGGAAATTAGGAGACCGACATGAATGCACATGGAGAAAGCTGGGACTTTGACGCAAGGACAGTTCAGGATTGTCAGGTATGGAAGAATCTGCCAATCAGCATAAAGCCTTGCTGAGCAAAGAGAGACTTATTTAAAGAAGAGATAATCAGGAGTTGCACAAAATCAATCTGCTGAATATCACAGTTTCTGAGGTTAGTAGATGCAAAACCACAACTTCTATTGTATAATCAGGCATGTGCCTACATGAATGACATCTTTATAATTGTATGCTGTATCTCTCCATGTGTTGCATATCATTAAGCGCCCAGAATACGTGTAATCAGTCTAGATCTAGGAGCTACCATTTTCAAAGTTTTTTTAAAGTATGACATACAAAACTAAATATGTTCAGGGTTGACGCAATGCTGATCTCCCAAATGCTACCAAAAAAGGGCAAGTTGCTTCTAATACATCTCTTGAGATATTATATAGCAGTCTTAATGTTGGATCTGCTCTGAAATACTGAATTCAGACCGAAGGAAGATGCAACTAAAATAACTTGGTGATAGTTTTTACTTGTGTAATACAGTTTCACTTGTATCTGTGCATCAAAGAAGCATTAAAACTTCAGTGCTCAAAAGCTTAATTTAATTTCAAATGACAATGCTCCTACTCACATGACAAAACCCTAAGATTAGCTCTTCAGTTCCCGTGAACAAAGAGTATCTATTTTCAAGCTGAGCACCTCCTATTACCTTGGTACCAAAATGTATTTGTAATATTCCCCAAGAATGGACAAGTCTAGCACTCATTTAACTCAAGGCAAACAGCATCGTGCTATTCTCACAGCTACAGGACTCCACACTGGTTTTCATCTTGACTGTCTGTTGGGATTTTTAAAAGAATAGCTTTTTACCTTCTTTCTGCCTATAGTAGGGAAGTTCTGCTTTATCTAATGGAGCATTTTCATGAAATCAATATGGTTGTTTGTTGAAGCAGATGATATTAAAACAGAATAAACACATATGAGTCTGACCTTCAGCTACAAGCTTTCAAGATAGTTAGAGGGATGATTATTTCTAATATAGATTAGGATTTGCACTGAAAACTGTCAGGAAATGTCAGGATAAATAAAGGTATGCATTATTTTCCTGTCTACTCAATAAACTCTGGGAAAAAAAAAAAAAAAAAAAAAAAGAAAAGTGTCTTTCATATCCTGAAGTAAATTGGTTTGTATTTGCTTTAACATTCTTATTTCACTGACACCTTCTTTAGAATAAATCTATCCACAAAACATGTGACTAGAGAGTCTGGGAATATTTCCTTAATTTCCATACAGTATACCTTCAATAGGTATATAATGACACGTGGAATGAATTAAATTTGATAAGTCTTTCTCAGGGCAATTTGACAGTAGCACTGAAAAGCAACCTGAGAGTGAAATATGAACAAAAAATGGGTACATCTAGTTCTAAAAACCACTAGTTTCCAGCATTGACCTAGAAAATCATTTAGCTCTAGACCTTTTGAATATCTCTTTTCATGCTTCAGACTGGATAATATTAAGAGGAATAACCATTTTGCTTTACTACAGATATACTCTTTTTTCTCTTTTTAAAATTTTCATTTCTTTTTATGGTATCCATCTTCAGAGAGAAAGAGGGATAAAAAAATCTTTAAAGAGACTGCATTTTTTTCCAGGAGAAGAGCCACACAAACCTAGTTCTTATTACTAAAAAATCAGAATTTTATATTTAACTTCCTGTGACTTATGTGATTTTGAATTAACAGATATAATAGTTTCCCCTGATTATCTGCACAAGCTTTTTTACCTTTTTAATAAGTCTGGAAAAAGTTTCATGGTAAAGGCAGTTGCATATCAATAGCCCTGAGCAGGAACTGACACAAAACCCTTGGAGTATGATGATAGGTGCTCTTAAACAACAAAAGCAGAAAATGTTATTACACAGAAAATGCAGATATTCCAAAATTTCATGCGGTATAGAAACCTTCTTCAAGAAAATGTTTTCCTAAGGAAATGCTCCCCTTCATAATTTTATTTGCTCTATAATAGATTTAGTATGAGGAGATATCAGCAAGTCCCTTCAGGTTTGTAACACAATGTCCATAATCAAATGAAGAACAGGTGAGTGTGGCTTAGGACAGCTAAGCATTTGCAAACACTGCAGAGAATTAATTCAGCATCACGTTTCCTGAGAAACACTATATCTTAAAGCATAGACACACAGCAAAGATGACGTATTTCAAAAACCCTTCAGTTAGGAGTTATAAATAAATACATTTTTATATACATTTGCGCATACATACACACTCAAGTAAATTAAGAAAAATTATGTATGTTATTCTGACAGATGTAATGTTCAGTATCCCTATCTAGAAATGTTTTATTCCATCCTGAAAAGACACATGTAATAAAATGTCCTGAAATGTTGGGTCCATGTAAATCAAAAGAAAAATTCCCGTTGTCATTATTAATGGGCAGCACTCCTTGTACTTATGCAACTCAGAACACTCATAAGTTCATTAATATTTAACTCACCTGTCCAAATATGAACAAAAAAAATTAAGGCACAATTCACCACTGAATCACTACTATCATGGTTATATGTGTATAGTTTTACATCAGGCTAATTATTCTCTTTACAGAACATGAGCTGTTGGAACACAAAAAATGCTGCTATCTGTCTCTGACTGCCTCTGTGCTTCTGTCTATAAAAAAATCAGATCACTGTAGATGACTCTATAGCAAGTATTTTATTCACATAAAGTGAATTCTGACTGATTTTTCAGGGGGGAATTAAAAAAGCAACAGAAATATCTTTCATATCTGTTCTTCCTCACTTTAATTAAGTCTTAAAAAGTCAGTTTGGTGCTTTCTTATGCTTCAAAACGTTTTATTTTCAAGAACAACATTCTGATGACTCACTTGGGATACAGAGCCCAGAGCAAGGGACACTTGCAGGTCACCGTAAATACAGAAGGCAGATCAACTTTGCAATGTCCAGGGAATTACTGTTCAAGTGACCTTTATGCACAAATGGGCAAAAGAGAAAAAAAAACAAAAACACACAAAACTTTTCCAAAAGTTGCAGAAATTCAGCATGTGCAGAAAGGATAAATTCAACAGGAAAACTGACAGTCATTGTTGATTTAACAATCTATAGTGGTATAAACTGAAGTGTTAAATGTCTTATGATATTACTCAAAATTCTTTGATTTTCTTTCTGCAGAAATTTGGTTGAAATTTTTGCTTGTAAGAAATGCAACATACATCATTGTTGTAAGAATCAAACCATGTTCAGGAATCATACATTTTTTTTTCAATTTTGTATGCAAGAAAATAGAAATATGAAACAAAAATCAGCACATGGATGAGTAAACCCTTAATTTATTAGATCGTTTTTGCTCTGATCAAGGGAATAGCTCAAAGAAAAGAGGTCAGAAGGACTAGTACTGTTAATATGCAATTGATGAAATCCTCAAACACATATTGATCCACTTTTTATTACATTTTTAAACCCTTGACTGTGAATATTTCCCAATAAGACAATAACTATAGCAAATATAATTTGATGTTCTTAATCACAGTAGATGTTCTTCCCCCTCTAAAGAGCATCACACTAGAGATATTTACATCCAATGCACAGTGTGAATTTGCCATGGATTGCATTTCATACACAGCCCTCTTTTTCACATTCGTTTCTCCAAGCATATCATCTCTGTATTTGACACTATCTGTACTAACACATTTTAGTCACACATGGAAACCCCAAACAAACTTTCCCGACAATATAAATTGTTACAACAAAAAAAGCATAATAATGCATTAGACCTCTACCCCCTGAAAAACCTTCACTGCCTTATTCATTACTTAAAAAGAGAAAGGCAAGTTAACTGTCAGGAGTTTTTTTTCTCAGAGCTGTAGAATTTCACAAGGAATTCAGTCTACAGGGAGACTTGGGAATAGCTGGTCGCCCAGACAGGCGTGCCTGGGGAAAGTCTTTCTGCTGCTTGTGTTTGACGCAGCTTGAGGCGAAGCAGGTTGTATGGGCCTTGACCCAGCAAGGTCATCATTTTGTGAGCAATTCTGAGGCCTGACATCTGCTGCCTGGCTTTGAGTACAAACCAGACCCCTCAGCCCAAACACAGCCCCGCCTAAAATAATCCCTCAGCAAGGATCCTAGGCTTCAGAGAAAAGGCTAAATGGCCCTCTTTTTGTCTGGGTGTCCAGGCTTTTTAGTCCTTCCTCGTCACGTAGCAGAGAGTGGAGAACAAAACCATTCCCAGAATGCAGATAAAGGCCATATTCTCACAACTCCACACCATAACTTCTTCACCTCATGTGAGACTCGCATTCACACTCCAGGGGCATGGCTCTGGGAACAAAAAGGGACAGGCATGCAGTAGCTCAGAGAGAGACATTCTCTTCTTAAAATGCATTCAAAATGGTGCCTTTTCCTTCACAGCTTTTGATAAAAATCCATTGTACTAAATAAAGCACGTGAGGTATATGTGCTATTTAAATACTATTAAGAGTGCGTACAAGGAGTGGAAGACCCGATTCTCAGACTTTCTGTTTCTCCATGGGGGAGAACTGAGAAGAACCTGGTGACCCATATAGAGGTGACTCTAAGCCTTGACTGCCACTTGATTTTTGTTTGTATTGAAAGTCTTTGAGTCATTCTGGCAACAGATAGAAATTGCCAGAGAGTATCTGATAATAGCCTGTTTACAGGGAATCTCCACAAGGCAAAAGTGGTACAAGAACTGCCACTGGCAGGACATTTGGAGTTAAATGTAAGCCTTCCTAGAGGACAGGTTATGGTTGTTAGTATCTTTTTCTTAGAATCAAGTTAAAGCACTTCAAAAGTAAATCTATTCTCATAATAAAAATCAGCGAAGCCCCTGGATTTTTCCACAACACAAATAGGTTTTATCTTCTCTTCACCACCACAACTCCATCTAGCCTTAACCCCAAACAAAAATTAGCTCCAAAACAAAGTGATTCTGAAAAATTTATTTCTTTTACAATGCAAATATTTACAATGCAGAGCGGAATACACATTCTGTGTATTCCGCTCTGAATATCCAGTGATCTCTCCCTATGGCAGCTACAATTCTGCATGGCTGCTATGGTGCTTGCCACACCCCAGCAGCAACAGCTATCTATGCCCCAATCTCCTCCCATCATCTTCTCTTTGCTCAAGTAAACACAACACAGAAGGTGGAATGAAGACCATGGTAAACATGTCCTACTTCTGCCTTGACATGTCTGTCTCTGCTTGTCCTCATAGCCCAGTGCCAGAAGAAACAATCAGACAAGCCTCCAGCCAGCCTGGGTCACCCTTATGCCCCTCTTCCCAGGGAACCACTTGTGAAACCTCAGGTCTAGCATCAAACTCACCAGTCACATTCATAAAGCACTGACCTGCCACAGCTGCCTTTTAAATGTGGCAGTGATTGCTAAAAGCATTGGACAGGTAGGAGCAGCAATATGCTAGGAGATCATGAGCTTGTGTGAGTCCATTTGGTGGCAGGGAATTATCTAAGGTAAAATATCACTAGGAGATCAAAAGATCAAAATCAATCATAAAAAAAAATTTGGACAAAAAAATGGGTAAATTTCTAAATCTCCAAATGCTTAACAGTCTTCAGACAAACCAGTCTTCCAGACAAACCTACCCAGGCAAAAATAAAATTATATTTATTCTGATTGACATTGATTACCTTATGGAAAGAATTTTGTAACTAAATGAGTGAAAAACTCAAGGATAAAAAAATTAAAGCTCATTACGTGAATTCTTGGCTTAGATGTTGTCATGGTACATCTAGAAGAGTTGTGTTGCATTCACAATATATGACTAATCCCAAATTTCAGTATTTCAGTATTCAGTAGTTGCCTGGGGTCTGATGGGTGCTGCATGCTTAGGTATTTCAGTGATCTGCTGTGTAGGATCACACACTCGTTGTGTAGAAAAATCCAGGCCATTGCTGATACCCAGGGTGTCAGCACCCAGGAGTGCTCAGGGTTTTCCCTCTCCCTGTAGCAAATTATGATTCATAGAATCAGCTGAGTTGGAAGGGACTACAAGGATCATTGATTCCAGCTCCTGGCCCTGCACAGGACCATCCCCAAGAGTCACACCACGTGCTTAAGAGTATTGTCCAAACACTTCTTGAACTCTGTCAGGCTGTGACCTCTTCCTTGGGCAGCCTGTTCCAGTGCCCAGCCACCCTCTGGGTGAAAAGTCTTTTTCTAATATCCAAAGTAAATATCACCTGAGACAACTTCAGGCCATTTCTTTGGGTCCTGTCACTTATAAATTTCATACAGTTGGTGATTGTACAGTCCTGCAGGGCTTCCCTGACTCTGAGGGAGTTAACAGCTCCTCTCAGTTTTGTATCATCTGTGAAGTTGCTTAATATCCTTTCCAGTCCTGCATCCAAGTCATTTATGAAGATAATGGATGAATCCCATCATGCCCCATAGATTTGTTGTGATCCAGTTGGAGCAGCAAATCCCACGTAAATTCAAAATCAGCTGGGATTTGATCACTCTCACAGTCATGGTCCTCCAGCTCAGGACTATGAGACCCCCCTTGGTTCACTATCTGTGTTGAAGACAGAAGCAAAAATGCATTAAACACCCCTGCCTTGTCCCTGTCCCTGTTGCTGAGGTGACCGTCCTCATCCTCTAAAGGGCCAATGCTCTTTTAATGCTGCCTATTGCCATTAGAATATTTGAAAAATATCTTTTGACTGTCCCCATGTTTCTGGCAGCTTAAACTCCAGATGAGATTTAGCCACAGGAAATTTCTTCCTACAGTGGCAAGTGGCAATTCTGTTCTTCCCATGTCACCTGACCTTGCTTCAGCTGGGCATATATTGACAAGTATTTGATTGAGGAAGGTGTGAGGAGTTCATGACACATTCTGGACTCAACTGCTGCAAGTTCCATTTGCAGGAGCTGAGTACACAATATTCCAGGCTATGGGATGCACTAGGGGAAAAATGGAGTTGCAATGATTTCAGTTTAAAAAAAGGGAGACTTAAATCCCTGAGCTAATGGGAGAGTCCCTGAAAAAAAACCTGCCACTGGATACTGACCAATATTAACAAGGTACAGTAAGAAAATTCAATGTAAAGGAAATAGAGCACTTATGAATGCCCCTTACTTCCACTACAATGTTACCATGACTGCCATGACTATATTCCTGAAGTTTCAGGAATATTTATTACTAATTGCAGTCCCCAGCAATGCAACAACTAGCATCTGAAATATGCTTTCAGCTAAAAAAATGCAAATATTAAGATTTTACACGTGAAAAATAAACTCCAGGGAGGTTCTTTCCTTAGCTTCTGCTAATTCTGGGCTTTCAGTGGAGCTTTTCTTGAGGAAAGACTGAGAGACAAATTAGAAGAGGTGTGCAGAGCAGAGGGTATCATCATACCACTGAATGTCACAAAAGGGCCTGTCACAGAAACAGTGGGGTATTAGTCTAGAGACGAATGAGCATGATAAGCATAAAAAGAGAGAGAACAATAGAAGAAGAACAGAGAGCACCTGGGAGATGATGGAAACCTTTAGAAAACTAGAATTTCTTTAGCTGACCTATTATTCATAGCAGTGGATAACTGTGTTTGGATAGTAATGCTTAATGTTATAAGTTCCTTATTTTTACTCAGAATCTTTAAGACTAGGTAAATAAGATCATCAGAATGCCCAGGACACTATGGATTTTCTAAGAACTGCTTAGGAGTTTCTAGGAATCGTGTGGGACAATATTTCTAACCCAGAGTACTCTCTATGCACACAGATATTCACCCTCCATCACATCTGTCCTCTTGTCCTCTTTTTCCCTGGCAGAAAAATCCAACCTGCCCTTAGATTTTCTGGCAGAGGACATACTGCTTGAATCCTTCCAAACTGCTGAATCAGACACAAACAAGGATCTCTGTAATTTTATTCTGTAACTGTATATGTCCTGACATTTTTATTGAGAATTGTAAATTCTTTAGCCAATACCTATTAGTCTTTGGTAAATTCTCAGGGGATTTATATCAACAAGATAGAAATTGATAACCTGGGTAAAATAACATGGATTCCTTTAGTGAAACCATGACAACGCTGATGGAAGTTGGTCTGTAAATACATTGACCACATTGGTGAGTGGTATATTGGGCTGTAGAACCATTTTTGAACTACCTGTATGTGGATTTTATCTCCTCCAGAAGGATTTCATTTCAGGAAAATCATTCAATGGTTCCTATAAGCAGGCACCTGAATTTAAGTAAAGATAATGTTGTTATGAAGCCCTGCTATTACAAAAGGATTTTCATCCAATGTGTGCATTCAGCACTCCTTAAGTATCCAGCACTCCTTTCTATTACTTAAAGCCCTTATGTAATGTGAGGTTCTGCACTTCATGCACACTGAGACATACACAGAAGTACAATCACCCTATATCTGTACAAAGAACTCTGAAAATTACATACTTCCTCTCTTATTATGCCACAACCCTTGCCTCTTCAAAGTTATTGGTTTTGCTTTATAAAAGTAGTGATTTCATTATCAATTAAGTCATTCCCTGCGCCATATTGCTACCTAGGCAGAACCCTTCCAACAAAAGTAAAAATCAAAATCTTCCAGAATTTTATTTTCAATCTGTAGGCTGCCAACTATGCAAGAAGACCTAGTAATTATAGATTTTAAATAAAGAACAAATCAGATTTCAATTCACAAAACATGGAAGTAGAAGCTCACTTGAGAAAAGGCAAGAAAGGGCTCCTAGGGTGTATATTCTGCTTTGCTGTTGGAGGCTGGTCAGGAATTTAAGGGACTGATGTGATTGGCCTCAATCCCACTATCTGAGATAGAGAGATAGAGGGATCAGAGAAATGTAGCTGCCATCTACCGCTTGTTTTCCCTGCCAGGCCAGGAAAGTGTGATAGCAGAACAAACCAAAATTGTTCTTTTTAGCATGACAAGTTCCCTAAAATCAGGATATGCAACAGTGTGCCTAAGGGGAAAGAGAAAGAAGAGGGATGCCTAGTCTGACAGAGAATGTTTTCTGAGAATAATGCCTTCCATCCTTTAACACCATTAACTGCCTATTTGTCTTCCTATCTCTTTCCCTAGTCTCCCCAGCAGACCAGATAGGCTTACACCGAGGTAACCCTTTTCTTTCCTGTTCCCTAAAAAGCCTGTTCTGTAGAAGTGCCTGGGTAACTTCTTGTTATTCAGCCCAGGCGTAATTCTACATATCTGCATGACAGGAAAAGCCTTTTCACTATTTAAAGGGCAAAGGAGGGTGTAGGTTCATTATGCAAGTGCTGAACCCTTCTTTCTGTGTTTCAGGTGTCACTTGATATAGCTGCAGTAATATTCAAATTATTTTGTGGCATTGAGGCACTTCTGACTTACTAGTGCTATATGATATTTTGCCTAACTTTTTGGCAGTTACTGTAAGGAATTTCTTTACTAGTTTTAAAAAAAAAGTTCAAATTGTACTTCTGATGTGTCTTTCTCAGATTTTCATAATTTAAAAAAAAAATCTTGCTAAGGTTCTTCTGGAAAGTCTGATAAGATTTTTATTTTTAAAAAACTCACTGAAGATTTGTGTTGATAATAATTATGCACTGATTAATTGGATTAATTTCCTGGATGATCAAAGTGTGATAGGTACTTAATAATAAAACTGCAGAATGATGGCTCTCAACAGCCAAGTTATGTAGTACACTTTCTTAAATCTGGCCCATCTGGCATAGAGAAGAAAATGAGGCCAGCACAGAACAGGTAGGTTAAGTATACTGTATTGTAGAGATTCTCTGATCCAGAAGCTGGGATGTGGCTTGGTAAAACAGATGGGAGAAGGTATCAGTGAAGAATAACTAGAGATTTTGGAGCAGCCCCTTCTACAGTGGGCATGCTTGCCAGTTATAATTTGTCCTTCTCAAGATTCTTAGGGAAGGCACAATTTAGAAACAGAAATAGTTGTATTCAGAACTTTCAGTATCTCACTTCTATGAAATACGTCCATATCCATCACTGGCAATAAATATCTTTATACCTTATATGTCTGTGTGACAGAGCACAATACCAGTTTAAGTCCTATATCGCTTATTAGTCTCTCATACCGTGCTTTTGTCATCTTGAACATTTCCAGGAACCAAAAGATTGGTGACAGTGGAAAAAGCAGCCTGGGTGATTGGATCAATCTACAGAGACACAGCTGGATTGTTAAACATCAACTTGTTGTCTGACCTGCTTGGAAAAAAAAAAAAGGTTTTTTTTGCCTGTTTATTTACTGGAATACTCTTGCCAATTGGCTTTGTATTGCCATCAAATCCATGACAGTATTGCCAGCCAGGATTCCTGTCAGAACTGCTGTAACAAGGCAAAATATCCATGCCAATATGAAAGCTCCACCTTTCTCCTTTCTGTTTTTAGAAGCCATCCTTGAACTCAGGTCCTGTGCAGTCACTCTCCCAGATATTGCTCTAGTCAGTGCTCTTGTCAAGTCAAAGTATCCCAGGGACAGACAAAGTCCAGAGCCTACCTGGGACACTGAAGTGTGCTGCATGGTGAGAAGCAGGAGGTATCTTTGATAGACACTCTGGACTTATAAAGAAGCTGAACTTGTCTGTGCTAGCACAGAGTTATCACCCATTACTTTGACTTCAGGCTAGGAAAGGGTATTTCAACAAGCAGATTGTGGACATCTGGGGTTAGCAGGAAAGCCACATGGGAAAGCATCACGTCAGACAGCAAAGAGCTACAGTCTAACTTCCTTGGAAGAGAAATTAAATCCTGTTTCTGCAAGAGTGAAAATGGCCCAGAAATGTTGACAATTACATCCTTACAAAAGATAGGGTCTTAGAGATACAGATCTTTTAATGGTGATTAAAGCTGGTTTGTACTCGTATGAATTGCCCATACAGACAAATCTTGATGTCACAAAATGTGTGTGTAAAAAGCAAGATGGGAGGAAACCATCGTATTGCAAGATGCATCTTAATTTTAAAAGAAAACAAATGTGTTTGAACAGTTTTTCCTAGTCTGTCAAGGAGTTTCAGACCCTAAAGGTATTTCAGCCTGTTCCCTTTCTCCTTAGGTACAATCACTAACCTCTCTCACTACAATTTTTTTCAAAGATGCAACCTACTTACCTACCACATAAAATGCAGAAACTTATATTATCATGGTTCAGCTTTAGAGATTTACATTAGAATCAGTGAACCTTATTTTAGCACAATATATATGGTGAGCAGTACAGAGAGAGAAGACTGGGTTTATTCCCCAGATACGTCATTTATTTCTTTCCTCAAAGAAAAATCCAATATCCTGAGATCAGATGCATATTGAAGCTTTGGTGGAAAAAAAAAAGAAAAAAAAAAAAAGAAAAAAAAAAAAAAAGACTTATTTTGGATTAACATGTTCAAATTGGACACTCACTATCTGTATTCTCTGCAGAACTGGCTCTGTACATATTGCTTACTCTATACCATGCACAAGAATGGCTTAAACATTTTCCTTGAAGACATACATGTCCTGAACTTATTTACTGAGCAAATAAATTATGAATTTCTTGTATTTCTTTTCATATCAAAGTTTTATTGTTGTATAATTTAATACATTTATTGACTATGAATTTCAGACATTCAGGCCATTAATCAGAATATAAATATTACCAAAAATTCTTTATATGTCCAATAAACACTTTAGAAAACTGCTAGATATTACAGTTATTCTTTTTAATCAATATTGTCTAAAGATTGGTATAATCATTTTATTGCAAGTAGATCAGGGAAGAGATTTTAAATGGTCAAAATGGCATTTCTAAGTAGTCTTTTGGTTTTTCTGCCAATCATCTGCCAAAATACAGAATTATTCAGTTTTTTCACCCTTCCATCAAAATGTAGAAAAGGAAAAAATAATATCTTAGTAGGCATGAAACAGATACACTATTATTTTTTTTAGTCAGTTCTATATCCATGTGTTCAAGTCCCATCAACGTGCACATGCCCCTGGCATCCATTCCCACTTTCTGTCCCTTTCATTTGGTTACAGATTACTCTTCCTCCACCAATTTCCTTCTAAAGAATTTACACAGCTGCCACACAAGGCACTCAGACCTTTTGTGGGGTCTGACCCAATGTGATTGCTCTGTGGAACACTCTCTATGCCTCAACCAGGCATGAAACCCAAATTCAAGTCTGCATTTCACAATCACAGGATCACCTTGTACCTGGTGCATTTTTCAAACTGGAGATTCATCCACTGACAAGATTTAATATTAGTAGGATATTTGCAGGTTAAAAGGAGAATTTTTTTTTGTTTGTTTTATGTATAATATCCTTTGCACCAATTCAGTGGTGCTACTCCAAAAACATTTCTAATCATTAGAGTAGCATTAGGGTGTATATTATTGGAATTAACATGGGAGTCCAGTCCTCTGTCCATGGCCAAGACCATGGCCAAGTCCATTCTGCTAAGGTTCTAAAACAAAGATGTCCCATATGTCATCTACAGTGTTACTTAGAGATAGCAGACAACCAATTGATATGTAAAGCTGACTAGAGATTGTGAAGATAACACACTTTTATGTGGACAGTGCAATATGGAGCAGTCTCAGTGGCTTAACCACTGCTGAGATTTTTTGTAGAAGGGGGGAGGTCAGTCAGAGACAGAAATGATGGGAAGGAGGTCACCTACCCAGAGGTATAGCAGTGAGGTCTGCACCACACAAGGAGACATAAAAATGCAACTTGAAATTCTGATTTTAACCTTCAAAAAAATTGTTTCTTATACACTAGCTGGCCCAGGAGTGACCCCAGGGTGCATTCAGACACAAAGGTTTTCACGGGGTGCCATGGTAGAGATGTTATGTTTCAGTGTAAACTCTGCTTCGCCAGGGTCCGGGCAAATGGATCCTGTGGGCAGCAGCAGCTTGAAGGCCATGCACCTTAAGCAGAACATAATCTTAAATGACTTCTCCTATTTCCCCTTTTCTGTTTTTCTTACAGTGTTGAAAGATGCTTCTTATCGGAGGGAACATGCGTGTAAAGAGATGCATGCTGGAACTGAAACTGCAGGTGTTTTATAGAGGGCACCGTCTCGGTCGGCTTGGCGCTAGTTACAGTTTCACCCCTTTGCTCAGTGGTTTTATTTATAAATTATCCTGGAGGGGACAGAGCAGAGAATATCAGCACATATGGTATGTCAAGTTCCCTACTGCTTGGAGACCCCTGAAATGCTTAGGTACAACAGGGCATGCTTAGGGCTCTGAAAATCGTGCCTTTTGTCATTTGAGCCAGGCCCTTAACATTATTTTAATGGAGATGTTTTGAATTTAATTATGAATCTGTTGTATAATACACTTACAATAAATACCTCTAGTTATTGCTCCTTAAAATCCCTTTCTTTCCAATATTGACTGCTCTAATTTACTTTTATGCAAACAGCCTAGTCAGATTTAATAAAATGTCTTAGTAGCATGTTTAATGACATCATTCCCCCTAGGGACAGTTGGGAAAATGACCTTCCATTTTACGAAAGAAGAGGATTAATTTTTATTGTCTGCCCCAGTTAATGCGTGTTTAGACATAAAGGCCCGATCAATATGACAGAGAGTATAGTGATTTTACTCACAGTAGTTTCTAAATGGACATTTCTTACTAATCCATTTTTATAAATCACTTTAAAGGCTTTATTGATCTTTAATTGGGAGTTACACCTAATCACTCGAAAGCAACGCATGGCTAGTTTGAAACATTTTAACCCTTTCCACACAATTCTTTAAAACTCATATCATGAGAACTTCTGCCCTCTCCTCTTCAATACACGTTATGTATCAACCTTAACTCCCAAACAGATCTTGCTCAGACCACCACACTTCAGATGAATATTAGGCATATGAGAGAAGTATAAATACTAGGGAAAAGGTCAAACCTGAAACCTCAAAGAGACAGTATTGCATGTGTGTTATCAAAAAAATATCCCCATGTAGAACAGGGAGGAATGGTATATTTCTTTGGACCTTTAAAATACAAATGCTCATAGCAAATATTTACAGTGGAAAATAGTAAGTCACACTATTTGAAAGGCTTATTTACCATCTCTGTATTCACTAAGAATATAACCATAATTGTTAACTATTCCTTTCTTCTATTAAAGATCAAGTCATGCTGTAAAAGTGAACAAGTGTAGAGACATATGTTTGAACAAATGTCCTGGTAGAAAATTAGAATGGCCAAAGCACACCTGGAACTTGATCTTGATACTGCTGAAAAGTCAACAAAAATTGTTTCCACAAATGTGCCATCAAAGAAAGAAAGCCAAGGAGGATCACCATCCTCTGTTGGATGTAGTGGGAAACAACGCAGCAACAAATGAGGAAAAGGTTCAGGTACTTAATGCCTTCTTCTCCTCAGTCTTTAATAACAAAACCAGTTGTCATCAAGGAGTCCAACCCCCTAAATTGGAAGACAGAGACAAGGAGCAGAATGAAGCCACTTTAATCCAGTGACCTGCTATGCAACTTAGACCTTCACAAGTTCCTCAGGCCAGATGAGATTTACCCAAGAGTACTGAGGGACCTGGTGGAAGAGCTTGCCAAGCTACTTCCCATCATTTATCATCGGTCCTGGTCAGCTGGGGAGGTTCCATGTGACTGAAAGCTGGCAAATGATGACCCCTTTATAAGGAGGGTCAGAAGGAGGATTAGGGAAACTATAAGCTTTGTCAGTCTGACCTCAGTTCTGGTGAAGGTCATGGAGCAGACCATCTTGGGAGCCACCATGCAACATGTACAGCACAACCAAGGGACCAGGCCCAGCCTGTGTGGGTTTAGGAAAGACGGGTCTTGCTTGACCAAACTGATTTCCTTCTACGAAAAAGTGACCAACTTAGTGGAGGAGAGACAGGCTGTGGATATTGTCTACTTAGGCTTTGGTAAAGTATTTGATACCATTTCCCACATGATTCTTCTGGAGAAACTGGTTTCCCATGGTGCAGATGAGTGCACTGCTCACTGGGCAAAAACTGGCTGGGTGTCTGGGCTCAGAGAGTGGTAGTGGATGGAATTAAGTCTGACTGGTGTCTGGTCATGTGCGGTATTCCTAGGGACTCTGCATTGGGGCAACCCCTGTTTAACATCCTCACTGATGACCTGGATGAGGAGATAGAGGGCACCCTCAGTCAGTTTGCAGATGACACCAAACTGGGTGGGAGTGTTGATCTGCTGGAGGGCAGGGAGGCTCTGCAGAGGGATCTGGACAGGATGGATTGATGGGCCAAGGCCAGAGGTGTGGGGTTAAACAAGGCCAAGTGCAAGGTCCTGCCCTTGGGTCATAACAACCTCTGCAGTGCTGCAGGCTGAGGACAGAGTGGCTGGAAAGCTGCCCTAGGGAAAAGGACCTGGGGGTGCTGGTGACAGTGGCTGAGCCAGAGTGTGCCCAGGTGGCCAAGAAGGCCAATGGCATCCTGGTCTGGATCAGCAATAGTGTGGCCAGCACTTGGCACTGGTGAGGTCACACCCCAAATCCTTCGTTCAGTTCCGAGCCTGTAAGTACAAGAAGGACATTGTGGGGCTGGAGTGTGTCCAGAGAAGGGCAGTGGAGATGAGGAAGGGTCTGGAGCACAAGTCCCATGAGGAGTGGCTGAGGGAACCGTGTTTGTTCTGGAAAAACTTTGTTGCTCTCTACCACTACCTGAAGGGGGATTGTGGTGAGATGGGTGTCACTCTTCTCCCAAGTGACAGGACAAGAGGAAGTGGCCTTAAGTTGTGCCAGAGGAGGTCCACGCTGGACATTAAGAAAAATTTCTTCATGAAAAGTCTGGCAAGCATTAGAATGGGCTGCTCAGGGAAGTGGTGGACTCACCATCTCTTGAAGTATCCAAAAAATGTGTGGACATGGCACTTGACACCATGGTTTAAAGGTGGACATGATCGTGGTGCTGGGTTGACAGTTCAATTTTATGATCTTAAAGGTCTTTTCCAACCTTAGTAATTCTATAGTTCTATAATTCTGTGCTTGTGGAGGGAGTTGTGGAGAAAGTTTTGTGAAATTTAGGAACTGATAGATGGTCTTTAAAGTTTGTATTTTTCATATAGTCCTAAGATTCAGAATGGTAACTGTTAATTTGAGTAACATTAGTCACTGCTATAGGATGAGGCCTGCATGTCTGTGTGGCTGTACACAGGTAGAACATGTAATGTATTTTACAATATTCTAAACATATTCTCAGTATATGCTGAATAAATTAAACTGACACATCCATTGGTTTTTAAAATTGCATTTTTACATCCTTTCAAAAGTTTAGAAAGTTTATTTCCCTCCCACCAAAGAATTCTTTTAAACTGAACAGTACCTCATGATTTACACAAATATACTAGTGTAATTTTATGATAATATTTATTTTCATAGCAGAAAAATACCTTAATCCTTAATTTTTATCATCTAACACTTTGTGAATGATTCTTGAAAGAACCTTTGCAGTTCTGGAGTAAACAACACTGGATTGGAACTTAATTTATGACTTATTTAGTTATACAAATGGAAAACATTATCATAAAATGTTAAACTTCCGTGGCTGGTGCATTCATATAGATTTCTTGATAATGGCTGAATTAATTTTAAAAATATTTAAGAAAAGGTCCTCCTTGACTGAGACTCTCCAAGCCAAGAAAACCCACAAATGCAGTACTTTGCAATCACAGTGTTTACATTAGGATCACATCAGTAATATGAGCCTTTCTCTAGGACACTAAAACACAATCTTGAGAGTTGGTAAGAGGAGAATTAGGAAATAAGTATTAAAGTCTGCTGATAAATTTAATCTGCATAATTGCTATAGTTTCTGAGTTTCCACTATGATCTCCTATAGAATTTTCTGATCATCAAGGATCATTATATGAGAACAAAGACTACCACAACACTCTTGCCTAGGGCTTTTGCCTGTAACTGGAACAACCTGGAGCTACATTGTTCCCTTAACAAGTTCAAAGACCTTTCAGCTGAAAGGCTAATGGATACATCTGTGCAAAAGCCAGTAATGGTAAAGATGGCTTTTAATATTTCAAAACTGCCTCTAAACAAATAATTGTCTACAGTACTCTGCTACTACTTCAGATTAGGTGTAGCTGTTTCACAGTTCAAAACTGTGGTATATAGTGGAAGAAACTTCTAGAAGCAAGAAAAAAATAAATTCCTTTATTTATTTATTTATTTGTAATTTCTAGATCTAAATTGTTTTTCCTTTCTTTAAAATAATGAGGTTAGGAAAAAAGAAGGAGATGGTGCAAGTACAACTATAAAAACCTCCTGGAAAGATTCTACCTTGCAGCATTACATGTGCCCCTTTTAGCCCAGGAAAACAACCATATGTTAGATCACACTAGTAAAGCTGCAGCTGAAAGAGGAAGATACACATCAACAGTTTGAAAACAGGAGTAGTCTAGATTAATAACTTTTAGCTATGATTCTGATCATCATTTAGGAATAGATATTTTTGAACATACTTGCTAAGCTAATTTCAGAGGTAAACACTTCTGAGTAGTTTTGGTGTGTTAAATACAAGAGCTTCAAATATGTCTGATCTCATACTAGAAAAAGGAGTGGTTTATGTCTAACTATAAGAATAAATTCCACTTTTTTTGCAGAAGACAATTCTAAATCTGTGCATTTAAGTCTGGCAAAAGGTGAGTAGAATTTAAGATGGATGTGATTTGCAAATATTCCTGTCACTGACTATGTATACAGAGGTGGGGATTCCCTGCCTAGAAAGTAAATAAATTCTGGCCTGCTTTAGAAACTACTTCAGAATAACCTTGGATGCCCAGTGAGCAGCCAGCTATTTTGTGCAAAGAATGGACTAATCTAATTGATCACTTACACAAGACCAATAGTCCTTAGGATTTTACTTTCAGCACAGAGATAGCTTCACATCTATGAAAAGTGTGGTCAGAACTTAGCTGAACTTACTTTCTACTGCAGAGAATTTGGTGAGGGAAGGGGGAGATGAAGATCTCAACCCTGGTACTTAAAGTGATGGCTGACATAGTGCCTGCAAGAGGAGAGAATGGGATGGAACTGTTTGTCCAAAATTAACCAAATCTAAGCACTTGGAAAGTGGCTATAGACATGATTACTAAATGAACTGAAGCTTCCCAGCACATCAGAATCAGCTTTCTTTTGCTTTTTGTGTTATGATGTGACTACTAATGTGACTATTGACTAGCAGCTGGTTTTGCTTTCTCTGGACTCTGACCTGTAAATAACTGTACCAGAATATGATGCTGCAAGGGTTTTTTCATTAGTATAATAACACCATATGAGTAATTACAGGTTTGCAATACAACCATTAAATAATGACATGTAAAGCAGAAATGCATGTGGCAGCACCTTTGGTCTCTGAAGAAACATAAGGCTGTGCCCCAGGTTGTCTTCCCCTTCATCAGAGTAACCTTTTAGTTTATGTAACTGTGGATTTTGTCTTAAACTCTTTTAAAATGTGGCAAAAGACAGTGATATCATCACTATTATGAATGGATGTCATATGCTTATTTATTGAGATTCTGTTTCCTGTTACCTTCAGTTTCTGATTGCCTCTTTCCTCTGGGAATGAAGCAAATTTGGTTGGCTAAGGTTATTTTTTTCCTTCACAGGTTACACACAGATGTGACTGCTCAACAAGAATGGATAACTCAAAAGACTGGGCTAATATTTTTTTGTAAAACAAAGGAAAATATAACAGCTGCTGTAAAAGATGGAGAAGAAGACAATAATAGAAAAAAAAGAAAGGATATAAAAGGAAAAAAAGAAAATAAAAAAAAGAAAATAAGAAAATAAGAAAAGAAAGAAAATAAGCAAACAAGAAAAAGAAAAGTGGAGAGAGCAAAAGAAATAGGAGGAAGGCAGGAAAAGAAAGAAAAAGAAAAAAGGAAGGAAGAAAAAAAGAAAGAAAGGAAAAGAAACTGCATGTGCACACATACAGAGTGGTTTTCATGCTGATGAGCAAATACAGGAATAAGAAGTATTTTGTTCAGAAATTGTCATTCTGTGGGATTCAGAAAGCACAGTTATGTCATTAGGTAACAATCTATAATTAACTCATTCAAGTATCTGTGAAGGACATGGCTGAGCCAAGGACAGGAACAGCTATTCCACCCACATGTTCAAATAAAAGCAAACAAAAGTTCTTGCTGTCTGTCACCCTACTCAGAAGCTTCACAGAAGCTGGTTGATGTGGGGTTATTATTCTGGATGTTCTCTCGCTAGAAAGACTCTGTGAAAAACCTTTGTTTCCTTGCACAGAAACCATTGTATTTTAAAGGAAATACGCAAGTTTAATAACTGGACAGCAAAATTGGCATTAAAATGAACAAAAATAAAATTATCTTTAAAAGATCTTAATTTTAAATAGTTTTAAGTGTGTGAGAGAAGTGAAATGCTTTGGCAGTTCTACTTTTTACCTCCTGACATGGCAGTCAAAAGAGAACTGCAGAGTTGGTTTGCAACCATCCTTTTATTAACCACTTCAGCAGCAGCACAGATCTCAGTATTGCTTTATACCCTTTGTTAGAATACATCTTAAAACATGGTCAGGAGAGGGGAAGAAATGACAATGAGACAGCTTTGAAAAATATGCACATTATACAGGTGTATTAAATGGATACAATGAAACATTAATCATGCTTTCCATCTCCTGCTGGTTTTTAATCATGACAAATTTATGAGGCTCTTTGTAGAGTTCCGCAATTTTGACAAAAATATTATATTTTCCTAAAATGCTTTTCTCTGAAACATTCCCAAAGTTAATTTTTATTAAAATAAAAAGTTGTTTCAAGATTAATAACTTAGTTATTTTATTATATGTATAGAGGTAGATCCTAATTGCTCATTAAATAAATAGTTTCAGATTTACACTGATATGACTGAAAGAAAAATTTGGCTCATGGTTCCTGGTTATTACTGCCACAGCCTCACTGACTTACAGGAGGGTGAAAATGAGAACATAATTTAGCCCAAGTTATGAAGTTTTGGTCACCAATTTCCCAAGGATAAATTTTTATTTGCAGGAAGTTTATTCTAAGCAACTCTCACTAGTCCGTGATGTGGTATATGTGGTGTGGAAAAAGGGGAGAGAAAGAAAAGAAAAGAAAAGAAAAGAAAAGAAAAGAAAAGAAAAGAAAAGAAAAGAAAAGAAAAGAAAAGAAAAGAAAAGAAAAGAAAAGAAAA